>NC_135783.1:229056971-229429471 GCF_051106095.1 Pogona vitticeps | reverse complement strand
ATGTTATTGCTGAGAAAGCAGTCTTCAATTCTCCTCTTGTATTCGGCCTTAGCTTGCTTAATGCCTCTCCTCAAATTTGTTCTTGCTGCACTGTAGTCTAGATCATCCCCAGACTTAAAAGCCTTATTTCTAGCATACAACAGACGTCTAACCTTCCCGGTCATCCAAGGTTTTTGATTGGGATAAACCCGGATACGTTTATCCACTGTGACCGTGTCAATACAGTGTGCCATATACCCTAACACTGCAGCTGTATGTTCTTCCAGATCAGGATGGTCAAAAACTTCCCAATTCGTTTGTTCAAAACAGTCCTTTAACTGCTCCATTGCTCCCTCCGGCCAGCTTTTCACTGTCTTGACTACTGGCCCTGACTGTTTTCTCAGAGGAATATACTCCGGAGCTAAAAACAGGGACATATGGTCAGACTGGCCCAAGTGTGGCAATTGTAATATCCTGTATCCATTTGCAATATTCATGTAGACCTTATCTAAGGTGTTCAGCCCCCTAGTAGCACACCTTACATGTTGATGGAATTTGGGGAGGACTGCACGTAGATCTACATGATTGAAGTGTCCTGCAATAATGTATACAGCATCCGGAAATTTACTTTGCAAGTTGCCAATTTCATCGCCCAGATGACCCAGCGCCAAATCCACATTTGCATCCGGCGGAATATAAACAACAAGAATAATAACAATGCTGAATTCCCGTGGAAGGTAAAAAGGTCTGCATTTAACAGACAGATATTCCAGCTCCAAAGAGCTATGACGTGTTATAATCTCTGAGTTTGTGCACCAGCTCTCTCTAACAAACACGCACAATCCTCCTCCTCTGCACTTCCCCACATTCCTGTCTCTGTCCAAACGATGTAATAAAAAACATATACCTGTTTTCAAACATTTACAGCTTGTTGTATTACATAGTTTCAGAAATCCATACAAAAACCCTGTAAAGTAACACAGAAAGAATACTCCCTGTTACACATTGGGGGCTGGAAGCCAGCTCTTTTTTTTATTTTTTATTTTTTATTTTTTATTTTTGATGCTACCAAGTGAATTTCCAGCTAGGGTGAGACTTGAGAAGGAGGAAGAACTAACCTGAGGTGGATTGACTCAGTAAAAGCAGCCATGGCTTTTTGTTCAAATGGGCTGAGCAGGGTTGTTAATGACAGGATTTTTTTTGAGGCTCTTAATTCGTGGGGGTCACTCTAACTCACAAGCAACTTGATGGCACAGAACAACAAGTAAACTTGAAGCAAGATTGCCCTTTGACACAGACCAGAAACCACAAAAACTACACTAGCTCTCCAAGATTTCACATGTTAGCAGTCTGCATGTATTCCTTTTTACCTCATGTAGCTTCAGGGACTTCAATCTGTTTCTTCAGACTGATTTCATTCTCCATTCCAGTATCAGAATCTTCAGAAGGTGGTATACTTCAATTCACTGCCATCCAAAATGGAAATAGTGAAGCCTGATTCCCGCCTGCCTACACTTTATTTTTTCTTTTCCTGTAGAATTGCTTCTGGGCAAGTATGATTGGAAAGATCAAAAAGAACTTTTTTCCTATAATGGCAATGTCTGAGCAATGAGAAATGTATATTAATTAGAACTGAGCAGTGATAGAAACAAAAATAAGGCTTTCGTATCTTCCTAGAAAGAAAAAAGAGCTTAAAAAAAAAACAACACCTTATCCTGTGTCTTGAGTTGTGCCCACTTAAAAAAAAATTGTTCGTCCAAGTCATAAACTTTAGGTTTAATTTTTGTTTTATGATGGCTTAAAGGTCGAAAATATGGTATCCGTTACTTCACCACACCCTCACCGTGAAGGTCATGAAGACTGACAGCTGGTACCTGTCTTAAAGTTGTTCAATGGCTGCATGAGAATTAAGATAAAATTATATTCTCACCAAAGGAGTTAGCAATTGCTGGAGGTGAAGGCTGAGTGGGAATTCACAATGATTCATGTGCTTCGGGAATCATGACACTTTTCAATTAGTAACTTCCTTGCAAATTAGATTAGCTCCATCCTGCAACTGAAATCCAGTACTAATTCTCAACTAGAGTAGGTCCCTTGAATCAGTGGGGATCTGGTGAGTCAGCTCCTCCATAAATCCCATTGATTCAATAGGCCTAATAACTTTATTCTCGAGGGGAGGGAACCCTCCATCAATAGATCACTAAAAACATATGATAAACTGAACACATGAACATTGCTTCCTCAACTTGCACCTTCTAGATTTTCAAAACTTTGACTGGATGGGGCTGGTGTTAAGTTCTTCTTCAATAATCAGGATATCATAAACCCTATGACAGGACACATTGCCCACTGGGACATTATGACATTATCATCCAGATCATTGGACACATTTCCATCACCTAAATGAACCAGTGAGTAACTGATATCAATTCTTTCTGGATTAGATCAATCCATCATACCTGATGACTTATTTCTGACCATTTTCCAGTTCAGAGGCTTGAAGAAGCAAACAGCACCGGGGTTGTACATAGGGAGTGGGTTTGCTCAAGAACACTAAACTTTGGAGCAAAATCTAGAGGTAAAAATAGGAACAAATATCCTGGCCCTTTTTCCTTTCATTTCTCTCTTTTTTCAAGCAGAAACTTTCTTTTTCTTTGGAGGACCGCCACATTCTGCTCATCTTTTCTCTTAGTGGAGTGTCAGAGTGGGTGGAAAATAGCACTGTTTGTCCAGGTTGCTGAGATTTCTAGTAATGTCTGAGCAGCATAAATTTCGAAGCAAGCACTTCCTTCCTTGAGATCCTCTGCAGGCGTCCAACATTTGAGACATCGGGGCAGCCCAATGAAGGGATTGCGACCATTGTCTCACCTGCTGCCATTCAGGAATGTATCTGCTTCCTTCCCCAAAACGACTTCTAAAGAAAGCTGGTGAATACAGTACTATAAGGCAAGAGTTTTATCCTTTTTCAGAACATCAAAATCTATCCCTTTTCTAACTCTTGGGAATATTGCTATGTAATAATCTCTGAAATATTTCAACAACGATATGGGCTCTTTTGCAATTGTTGGCATGAATTCTTTGCAACAATGTTCATGATAAACAGATCACAGAAAAAGCAAAAAGGAGCTATACAGACAACCACAAGTAAAATTCCAAAGGAAAATGCTAAAAGCCATGCTAGTGTAACACTAGCAAATAGTAGTGTATCTTACCAGTTCAGAGGTCACAGATTCCTATGAATGATCTGAATTTTTCCAGAAATGTTCGGTAAGTGAGGTGTAAAACAATATGTGGACCATATAATCTGCATCTCATTACAGTCTTAAAATGGAACATGGAAGGCAACAGACATTCAAATTGGGATCTATCAGGAAATGGGATAGTTCCAGATACCTGGGACCCTTGCATGGGCCTCTAGGAAGAAAACACAAAAATTGTTGATGCCACATTTTTGAAGGCATAAAATACAGTTGACCTTTGAATCATCTCCATTCTTAGGAAAAAAAAATAATGTGGAAAACAAGGATAGAGGGAAACTAGACTAAACATAGCTTGAAGTAAAGCAGAACTTGGAAATGAGAAGTTTCAAATAATTTATTGCTTGGAGATATTTTTTGTGCATTACATTACAACTGGGATAGTAGAGGTTACCTCCTTAATTGAAGTTAGAAGATTAAGACATCCTGAGGAGAATTAAGCCAGGATTTCTTCTTAACCCCTCTGTTGTCCCCACACGCACTCAGTTCCTTGTCAATGGAAAAGAATAGCCATTGTTATTACTACCCGGCATATCCGGTTGTATAGCTCAGTGAATTGAAACACCTAGAACCAGGGGTCAGGAGTTCAATTCTGCATTGTGAGAAGAGCCAGCCTGTCTGGCCTTGCTACATGGACACCCAGAAGAAAGGAATGGTTTGCAGCACTTCTGAGTATGTATTTCATACCTAGAAGCCCTTGGGAAGGGTTGACAGAATTATTATTATTATTATTATTATTATTATTATTATTATTATTATTATTATTATTATTATTATTATTATTATTATTATTATTATTATTATTATTATTATTATTATGCATAGTGACCAGTGCACTAATTTTGCCACTGTCTCATGACTAACTTTGTAATCTCTGCAATCTTTGGACATTCCCAGATGTGGTGGTGGTGGTGGTTATTATTACTATTAGTAGTAGTAGAAGTATTATATCCAAAAGGCAACAAAGCTTTGCTGTTGTAAATTCCATGCATATTCAATAGAATAGCTACATTCTAGGCAGTATAATACTCTTGCAAGGGATAAATATGATAGCCATCTTTGATCTAGGGAAAGAAATATCAAAGGAAGTTGTTCCTCCCTTTGTGTCTTCATTGACTGTGATCCTCTGTCAAAGGATAAATCCAGAAGAATGATAAGTCTACCTGACACAGAATAAGACTGCTGTGAACAACACGCCACCCAGTGCAATTGATGGCATGGGTTTAGATGTTGTGATGTGATTTAGGACCAGTTACTTCTTTGAAAATGTAGCTTTACATTTCTGTCATGTCATTGACTAAGGTTTCCTATTCACCCTTTCTTCCCCCTCAAACTAAATGGTGCACATTTTAAACCCCTGTTCAGATTCTATGACTGAGTGCAGAGCCACAATGGATGTGGGGGCATCTGGCAGTGCATGGCCCAGACATTCTTTCCTCCTTCCCACTTCTCTTTGGTGAAACAGGAAGTTTTCAAAGGGCTTTTCTCAGGGTGACCAAATGTACACAAAATCATGACTTCTCATTTACTAGGCTACTTCTTGTTTGGGGAGGCTGCAGGTTGGCAATGGATGCCTGGGCATAATGTCCCAACAGGGCTTTCCAGCAAGAGCATCTCATGGACCAAATCTGAGGTAGTAACTCGTTTCCACAAAGCCTGTGATTCCCTCTACCCCTGTCATGAGCCATGCATACTTCTTACTCTCGCTGCTTTCTACATATTATTTACTGATTCCTTGGTACACACCTCTCCCTTTTTTCCCTTTTGTGGTCAGCACCTCCTCTCAAATGGTCAAATTTAGACTGTAAACCTCTTGGGGCAGGAACTAGTCAATTGACTGGATGGGTGGGGTATAAATGCAATAAATAAATAAATAAATAAATAAATCGATAAATAAACAAATAAATCAACTTTCATTTCACTCCAAAATGTGTCAAGACAAAGGAGGTCAGTGCTGTGTGTGCCAGTGTGCTTGCCTAGCACTCCTGCATTAGTCTACTGTTCTTGGACATGCGGGGAAAAATACTTGCATGGCTCTTTTGGCAATCCAACTCGCTTCTCTACTGGGTAAGGGTGCCACCTTCTCTTTGGCCCCTGGCAGAAAAATGTCTTGGACCAGCCCTGGCAATATTTTTAAGCAGACCTCCAGTATTCTTTCCTGCCGCCCCCACCCTCCCCTATTTATCTTCAGCTTGTGATTGGCAGAGATGCTTAAACCATATTATCCTCATAAAAAAAGGCAAAGCTTGGTTTATAGCAATGAGTAATCCAATAAAAAGAGAGGAGTGAAATCAACAAGCAGGCTCAGCAGGGGAAGGCAAGGGATGTTTCAGATTTCTTTCCCCTCAAGCACTTGGATGATGCAGTCATAATATAGCACCCCAGACATGTCAAGCATAGCAGCAACAGCAGCCACCGTGTGCCAACAAAGGCCAGAGTGTATCCTTGTAGACATCAGGTCATCCTTAATTAGGGCTGTGTAAACCAATTTGCACAGCTAGTTTGATGGAACGCAAAACTTTAGGGGAAAGGGGAAGTTTCCCCCCCTCTCTTTTAAATAAAATTTGCTGCAAACATTTTTGAAGGGTTTATTTGGGGCAATAAAAAAAGGTGTACAACATCAGGGAGAAGTAATTGTCTAGAAAAGAACGGTTCCCCCAAAGGCAGTCAAGTATTCCAGAGAATAAGTACTCAGCTTATTCAAACCTGCTTTATAAAAGTGGAAGCTGCAATAATTTATGATCAAGTAAATACTTAATTCTTAAAACAAACAAACAAAACACCTACAGGTTTTTGAATGTGGGATGTTGTGCTTCTGTATCCATGGTTCAAAATGCCAGGAAATGGCCTATAATGCCGCCCAATATCGTGCCTGTGTTGCCAGCAGGAAAAAAATATAGCAAACTTTATGTAGCAAAGGACAGCCTGGATGTTTACAATACCCATAACAGCAGTCAGGATAGCCAGTCTACAGCAGCGGTTGTTCACCAGGGTGAATGCACCCCTGCGGGTACGAGAAAGTATTGCTAGTGGTGCGAGTGGTAATGACTGTTTTTTTTACTTGTAGACTTATAATATAAAAATTTAAGTTGTCTCTATATAAATTTGACTCCACTGTACTATGTACTCATGTCTGATGTGAGTACGTACCTATTGGCAAACACTATGACCAGATACTACGACAATACGATCCCGACTACTACCCACCTTACTTTTGTCACCGCGCATGCACTCGCCAGTACCATGAGCAATTCCTTAAAACATGCACTTTGCCGTGCACAGACGTTAACAAAGCAGGCCAAAACACAAACAAATGCTTGTTTTCTTTGTTCTCAGTAAGAATTATAATTTTTGTTTACACATTATTTTACAATTGACTTAAAATGTGTCATTAAAATAATGTGTGACTATTACTTTATTATTTGTAGTAACCCTCGCCATGTTGAAGTGACGCCAATGGGACAACGATTCTGTTGCTTACGGATTCACTTGTACAACAAAGAAAGACGGTACCCAATGACCACAATGCATTTTATGTTGCAAGATATTTTCAAATGCCAACCTCAAACCGTTGGAAGTTGTTAGAACATTTCAACAATCAGCATCGTGGTGAAACTGCAGGACCTACACTTAACATCTTGAAGTCTAAGAAGGCATGATTTGATACTAGTTGTACTTTGCAACAGTTCAGAAACCTTTGTTAGAAGCTTCTTATCAGGTGGCCTATTTGTGTGTTGGTGAGGGGAAAACCCTCATACAATAGCTGAGAAATTGGTAAAACCATTTGCTTGGAATTTGTGAAAATTGTATTAGGTTCTGAAGTACATAAGAAAATTCAGCAGATTCTAATATAAAATGATATGATTTGATCGTGCATTCAAGATATTAGTCAGGATATTTTACTGTATAGTACAAAATACTAAAGACAGTCTTCTGATAGTGAATATCCAATTGGACAACTGATGTTGATAATTGCAGTCAGCTATTAGTATTTACTTGATAAATAAAGGAAAAGGAAATTTTGGAAGTATTTTTATTTTATGAGCAACTGGAATTGACAGCAAAAGGAACTGGTGTTTTCAATCTCATTAAAGCCTTAAAAAAAATACCAAAGGATGTAATAGGCTCTGTTTGCACCGATGGTGCCCCTGCAATGTTAGGCCAAAATTTTGGAATTTTTGCATATATGAAGAATGAAGTACAACAAGTTACAATAACACATTGCATGTTGCACCACCGTGCACTTGCAACAAAAACTTTGTCAGAGAAGTTAAAGCAACACTTAGCTACTGCAGTAAATGTTATATCTGAAGACGGGTGCTTAATCATTGTATCTTTCATGCTTTTTTAGAAGAAATCAGTGCTGACCATACTGTGCTTCTGTATCACACTGACATAAAGTGACTATTCACGGGACCCTAAGCAGGGTTTTTGAAATGTGTGAGGAAATCATTCCGGTTCTTACTAACCAAAATTGTGATTTAGTTAAAGACTTTGAAAGAAGAGATACAATACTTTGACTGGCCTATTCAGCAGATATATTCACTCACTTGAATGAATTAAATATAAGTTTTCAGTAGTTATTATGGCAAGAACATAATAACTACTGAAAACTTATCTGCTTGTACTAAATAAACAAAAATTTGGATCCATTGAATCAAAAATGTTAATTTTTCAAACTTTCCCTTGCTTGATGAAATCATTCTGGAAAATGAGACAATCACAATTTTGCCTGCACTTGTAATACATTTGCAGCAATCGACTGCATCTTTTCATGGATATTTTTCCACAGGAGATATTGGCAAAGAGCAGAGATGAATACTGGATCGATTTCTTTTTGACCTTAATTCTATAGACAATGGTATTTTAATAAAAGATAATCTTATTGCAATATGGCCAATGTATGTATTCAAAATGAATTTGAAAAAGTGGACTTAAAACTATTCTGGTGTGCTCATTAAGAACCATTTCCACAACTGGCAAAGGCAGCATTGCAGACACTTCTAACATTTGCTACCATCTATCTATGTGAAATGGGATTTTCATCATTTTTGCATATAAAAACAAAATGCAGAAATCACTTAAATGCAAGTGATGTCAAACATGTGGCTCTTTCAAAAAAGGAACCTCACTGTCAAAATATTATTATGAATAAACAACAACAAACTAGCCACTAAAAATTGGGACATTATTTTAATTTTATGTCAATACATACACGTGTATCAGTTTGTCAGTAAATAAACTGTTTTGCAATAAATGTAATATTCTAACAAATAAATTGGAACACATTTTTCAAGGAGGTGTGAGAATGTATTTTGAAGGGTGCAGAACACTAAAAAGGTTAAGAACCTCCGGTCTACAGGTCTTCTTGTGCTCACTACCTTTCTTCTATGCATTTTGATGCCGAGAGAACTTGTTTTAAAAAAGCCCTGACAATTGCTTTGTGTTTGGGTGAGAAGTGGTTAACTGATGAAAAAAAGATTCCGGGGTTTTCCTCTGCTTGGAGTCTCTTTGTGAATTGTGGTTTTACTTTTAAAAATTCATAACTTAAAAACCCTTTGTTCAAACGTCTCCAAATTTGGTAAAGAGCAAGAGCAGACTATCTGCTGCAAACGTGCCAAATGTGGTACTGATCCAAAGCTGAGCTTAAAGGTTATATATATTTTTGTGCTCTCCCATTCTTAGAATTGCCTTGTAGAATGTTGATTTGCTCTGCCGACACAAGATAATTGCTGTACACTCATGCAGAAATAATTTTGGCCTCTTATTGTAATACATTTCAGGCTGGATTTGACTATGGACATATTTGCTACCTTCTTGTGATGCCAAGTTTCTTGACATAGTCTCTTGCAATTGCCCTGTTTGATGACTGACATAAGCTGCATTTTCTTATTGCCTTTACTGGGACATCCATAGATAAAACAAGTTTTTGCAACAGATGCCAACCAGCACAACCAGACGCATTTGCTATGAGGACTGATTATTCACATACAGTTTTCTTTATAAAGTTTCCTTATATTTTAGTTGTCCTCTATGGGGAAACAGATGTGTTTTCCATTATTTTCATAAAATTAAAAATCTGGATGAAATTAATGCCATTTTGATGTGCCCAGAATGATAGCTTGCCCCAACCCTCTTTTTCCAACAAAAATAACAGATTTTCTTCTCTTGGAAACATGTAGAATGGAGGGGGGGGGCATCGGAGCAAAACTTCTGGACTACATCCATATATCTATTTCTTTCTATTTTAAGAATTGTTGCTGGCAAACTACCATTTCCTAAAGAAAGACATGCAAAAGCCACAATTTCCTTTTAGTTTTAAAGATGAGCCAAACATCATTTCTGGCGATTCTACAGAAAACTATATTAGCTAAATGAGCCAGCTCTTCCTGGTGATCTAGGGGAGAATTCAAATGCTTCCTTAAAATGGTGCATCACTGTTCATTGTTGGATACTAGAAAGCTGTCTGTCAGTGCCAAGAGTATAAAGTTTCCTAAGCTTGCCAAATTTAAGAAACACAAATCAAATCTTACATGCATATTGAATGTTAATGAGTATGTTTTCCCCTAAGGAAGAACAAGATGTTTGCCCAAGTATGATTTTGTTGAGTTCTACAAGGCCCTGGTGCCCAGCTCTAATTGAAACAAGAGGGCAGAACTCTGACAGTGTTTTCCATTCTTTTGGTGGGTCACTCTCTCAAGAAGGCCAGCACAGAAAGAGTCCGTGCTGTTGCTGACACTGGTTGCTTTGCTTTCACCTCATTGACTCAGGTCACGACATTATAGTCTTTCTGTATTTAAAACATTAATACTTGGGCAGACCCTCACTCTACCAGAGGGTGAGGTCAGATGGGCATTTAGCTCGCTGTCTGGTTCACTGTGGGAATGTATTGGTTTGTTCCTTTTCCCAGTGATCACATAATGTAATCACTGGAGCAAACCAGCCTCTCCCCCGAGCTCTCCTACCTGCCCTTTTCTGGCACCTGTTAGGGACCTTCTACTTCTTTGATGTGGGTAAAATCACTCTGTGTCTGTTCATTTCCAGTGCATGTGATCTCTGGACATGAACCAAAGTGAGCATATTGGCAAATTAGAGACTTCTTCTGCTTCTCTATGGAGGGGCAGAGGAAGTTAAAAAAAAAAGACTCTATGCAAGGCAGTACAGATGTGCTTCATCACTTTTTTAGTAGGCATCCTTCAGTCTCGAGAGACTATGTTAACATCCTCTGAATAGAGGTCTTGGAACAGCATTTACTGTGGCTGAGAAGGCCAATTTGAGGGTGACAATCCCTTCCACACTGAAGACAAATGCAATCTGTCCCCTGTCCAGCTCCCTGGTTTTGCTTGTTTCGGGACTGCCTCTTTGCCTCTGCCTGCTGGACAGGGGTCTCTTCAAATTGGGAGAGGCCATGATGCACCGCCTGCCTCCAGACTGAACGCTCAGATGTCAGGGTTTCCCATCTGTTGAGGTCTATTCCTAAGGCCTTCAGATCCCGCTTGCAGATATCCTTGTTTCGCAGCTGTGGTCTCCCTCTGGGGCGATTTCCCCGCACTAATTCTCCATATAGGAGATATTTTGGAATCCGACTGTCAGCTACTGAAACAGCGACGTCTAGTTTAGCTTGGGCATGTTGTGAGAATGGCTTCATCACTTATTTTATATATAAAATAAGTGATGAAGCACATCTGTGTTGCCCTGCAAAGAGAGAGAGAGAGAGAACCTGCCCACAGCTGAATCCACTGGCTGTCACAGCAGCTTCTGCAGTGGGAGTACCACATGCCAAAATACTGAACAGGAGACTGGTCATAGCTCTCACTGGGACCTATGGAGAAACTTGAGAATTACTGTACACAGATTGTAACAACAATTCAAAGAAACCCATTTGCAGGCATTCCTTTCCATGCCATGGTAGTTGCTTGCTTCTTTACCTAAGTGGGGATGGGAAGGCCAGACTAACTGATGCAGCTCTATTCTCCTCCTTCACCCTCTTACCATTTCATGGAGGGGTAATGGCTGCAGATGCGTCTTGTCTGCGTCATTGTCATAAACTGTAAAATTCTCCCATAAGTCTAAAGCACATCCTTCATTTCTCTAGGGACCTTTGCATGTCCTTCTTTTTCTGAATACCGGTTCTTTAAAGCAACTGCCTCTTTAGGCATCTTGTTTCTATGCCAAGCTTACCGTCTGTTGACATTCAGATGGGTTAGGCTGAGGATGGTTTTAATATTCAAGTAGTGTTACTTTATTTGTAGATTATTGTCTAACATGAACCTGGCTAGCCTTCACTGCTGGCTGGAACTAGTTACCATAAACATTCCCTGAAAGAGGAACAATATACTTTTCTATTAGCTGGTCTGGAATGACTCTTTTTGATTACGTTAAACTTCTTTCTTTCTTTCCTAAGGAAGAAAGGGGGAAGAATTGAGCCTTGGAATAATGCCTGTGGAGCATGGAGGGATGCATCTTCTAAGAGTTAAATGTCTTTCACCCACACCTGTCTGGGTGGCCTGTAGATTGCTGTTGTTGCCTGATGACATAGTTTAATCCATCCTTTTAACATATGGTGCTCTGGTCCATGGGGTCACGAAGAGTCAGACATGACTAACCGACTAAACGAAACGAAACGTTTCCTGTCCATAGGATTACTTCTATGTGTAGTTTAATATTATAAGCCGCTGAATAGCTCAGTGAATTAGATATCTCGCTGTGGAGCCAGAGGTTGGGAATTCAGTTTCCTACAGTGCATCGCAGAAGAGCCAGCCTATGTAGCTTTGAGCAGGCTGCTCAGTCCCAGGATGCCCCCAGGAGAAGAGAATGGTAAACCATTTCTGATACTCTCTACCTATAAATAGAAATCATCCCACAAAGTCTGGATGGATGAAACACCTCCTAATTAGGAAAGCATGTTCACTTGATTTGATCCAGAAGAATGTGAACGGAACGGTGATTATGTTAGCATTGGTGTACAGAAAGAGAATGTTGTTTTGAAAGTAAGCTGAGCAGGATGAGCATAAAATAATAGAACCGAGCCCTCTATTCCCTCTATGCCTATTACAACTTGAACAGGGCTGGTAATTATGCTGAGGACTACCTGGGAACTGCGGTTCCTTTGTTCTGATTTCTATAGGCAGGGATGGTATTCTCCGTCTTGCTTTGAGTCCCACAGCACTCGGTGGGATGGACGGCCAAAGTAATTTCTTTTGACCACTTGGATCAGGGGAATTTTCAATAAACTGTGCAAGGAGGGGGTAGCAGTGGGAGGAGGATGCGCAGCAACATCCACAGCATGTTTACTCGAAAGTCAGGCCTGCTGGATTCAATGGGATGAATTCCCTAGTCAATAACAAAGTGTCTTCTAGCAACATCAACAATGAATGCATTATTATGAACTAATCTTTCTGTGAGCCCAAGCAAACTTCCACAGCTTTGCTGGGTGGGCATCTGTGGTGAATAGGCACATCCCAAAATCAGAGAAAAGGAAGAACTTGATTTTACAAATGAGAATGACTCTTTATTCATTGGGGTTTAAGTTTGGGATGGGCATATCTGATCATTTCGATTCCATTCAGTTCCTCATGCACCCAGCCTTAAATTTGGTTCGGCCCAACTCAGATGGAAGATATTTAATCTATTGAAAGGGCTACAAGTTTTTCACCATTTGATTTATCACAGCTGTGAGGCTCCTCTTTTCTTTCTTTCTTTCTTTCTTTCTTTTTTAATTGCTAGCTAAAGGAGAGAGACACTTGTGAAATTTCCTGTCTTAGATGCCAAAAGAAAATGACCGGCCTAGAGTATTATAGTCTGAACTGAAATTTTTAGCAGAAATCCAATTTGGAGACATCTATTTATCTTTGGTTGTTTGCATGGTTATTTGTTATAACATGACCATTTATTGCATGCTGCATGCCTCACGTCGGAATAAACATGCATAAGACTTCACTGTAAATATTCCTTTTAACATGTTGATGGATACAGCATGTTCTTCTGGTTGTTTCTATGATCTCTCTGTCACATCCCCAAGAACTTCATGTAGTCCCCACTGCTGGGCAGGTGTTACTTAGGCTATTGAAATGTTGCTCAATCAGACATCTGCTTTTTTGTTTTAAAGTTTTTATCCTGCTCCTTTTTTGTTTGTTTTTTAACCCTCCATGCAATGATGGCCATGTTTCTTCATTTTTGATTGGATTGGTTATCAAGTTGTTCCTGCTCTCAGTTTTAGGCGGTGCTAGCTTCTCTGCTTCCTGGAGTGAGAGGAGAGGCAGTGCCCCCATCACTCACAGAGCTCCTGCCACCCCACCTCCCGGAAAAGAGGCAGAGGACAGGGTCAGTGGCATCCCTTGCACCCCTCACTTGCCCCCTTCAGAGAGAGAAGACCCGGCACCTGTCCTTTCAAAAATCTGTGGACACAATCTTGCCCACTGCCAGGCAGTGTCTATCTGCCAACCAGCAAAAGGACAAAAGTTGCATGCAGGGCACAAAGGAGAACACACAGTGTCCCCTGACTCACTCATTGGAAGGGAGCAGGACACAGCAGTAAAGAGCCCATCACACACAAACAAAAAAGCAGAATGGAGGTGGAAGCACCCTTCCAAAACAACCTCTACAGAGGAGCAGAGAGCTTCAGGTAGTGGGGGGATAACCCCCAACAATTCACCATTTCTAGTTGCTGCTCCAATAAGCCTAATACTAGTGTTGGCCTTGTTTCTATCGGGGTAATAACAACCTTGCATGCTTTGTAACACTAGGAATAAGTGGGAGGGAGGGGTTTAGGACCAAAAGACATTTTCTCCTCTCCCACAAACCAATTAACAAAGTGCTCTGTCTTTTTTTGTGAGCTTGAGATTTGCCCCCTTTTTTCCTGTCCAATTGTTTGTTCATCCCCTCTCTCTTCTTCCCTGACCATCACAGAGACCATCACCATTCTCTCTTCTCTGCTCCTGACCTCAGGACCATGCAGTCACAGGGGACTCTCCCCCTTTCCAGATGGTTGAGAGATCCAATCTCCCTTTTATCCTTTTCCTTAATTTTCTGATTGTAATTCTGATTGTAATTTCCCTATTTAAACTGCATGTACAGTGATTTTTTTCTTTTATATACAAAGGACCAGAGTGAACAAAAGGGCTACGTCGAATATGGGATTTATTTTGCTACTCTCTCCTATGTTTCCCCTATGCTGCAGGGATTGTTTCTGTACTTTTATGCTCTGCCAATTATAAAATTATACTTTTTATATAATTATACTTTGGCCATCTCATGAGAAGAGAAGACTCCCTGGAAAAGACCCTGATGTTGGGAAAGTGCGAGGGCAAGAGGAGAAGGGGACGACAGAGGATGAGATGGTTGGACAGTGTCATCGAAAGCGACCAGCATGAATTTGACCCAACTCTGGGAGGCAGTGGAAGACAGGAGGGCCTGCCGTGCTCTGGTCCATGGGGTCACGACTGTGCCTCTACTGGATCATATGCCTATTTCAGTGAAGCCCATTTTTTTATGTAGGGCTTCTAGGTCAAGACCATCTCATTTCCTGAGAATTCAGAGCTAAAACCTGAAACCAGGGAGTGGGGCCTCACAAGGGCTGGGCAGATATGAGCGGAATTGCTTCTGGTGGCCACAAGGCACTCCATTCATTGCCTTGCTGCAACTGTATGATGGACCCGAGTGCAAGAACCCACCTCTTCTCCTACAAGTCTCCTGCCCTTAATACCTGCCTCTGCACCACAGTTAGAGGTGGATACCCTGTAAATTGTAATCCTATATTACCTGCGTGAGAGCAATTGACCTGATTGGGACTCACTTCTGAGAAGAAAGATGCAGCATAAATTATTTTCTCCTTGCTTCACATTATTTATATTCATTTGGCAAGTAATTTTCAAATGAATATATTGCAGAATGTGCTCCATATATCCATCAGCTGTTCTTGGCATTCACGCTCTTCATTAATATGTTATGCAAATTGTGTCGATTAGATGCAATCCCCATTTGCAAATTAACCATATACTTGTAGCCAATGATTTTATTGGTGTGTTTTTCAGAGCTGATAGGGTCATTCAGCACCATTTAACATATATTTTAATCAGTCTGCATAACTATGTAAAGTAGTAACTTAAACATGAATGCAGGTCTATGTGCACTGCATCCTAGCATATGATCTTTCTCTTCCCCATCATCTCTAAGTGAATGCATGTGTTCAGTGTGTATGAATAGCACTATTGTTTATTTACTATTAAATCATTTTAATTAGTCATCAGGTAGCGAAAGCAACCAGAGGTATTGACGGTTGGCAAAGGTATTTGATTTACTTCTGTCCTCGGAATCCTTGCCCCACCTCCTCATCTGAGAGGTCGGCTGAGAGAGAAGGTGAAAGAAGGACACAGCAAAAAGTGAGCGAGCCATCACACTGGGGAGGCAGGGAGGAAAACACACTTTGCCCAAGGAATGGGAAGTGTGCAGGGGAGGCAGGCACCATGCCTGCCCAACACCTCCGCAGGCACAACAATGACTCAGCCTGGATGGGAACGACTTAATTCATGCCCATCAATAATCTCCACCACAGCCCTCCAAAGAGGCCGACATTCCGTCCTTTATATCAGTATAGCAGGATAAAATGTTTCTAATAAAAAAATAATAATCTGCCATCAATTCTGACTTATGGAAACCCTTTTCAGATTTTTCTAGGCAAAGAGTACTCAAAGGTGGCTTATCATTGCCTTCTTCTGGGGGCTTTGCAGCTGGCCCCGGCCACGCAGGTTGGCTCTTCTACCTGGAAACACAGTGGGAAAGCAAGCTCCCAACCTCTGGCTCTGCTTTATTGGAAGTTTCACACCTGCCCTTCAGTGCTATGATAAAAGTTTTTCTCAGTAGACGAGTGACATGGGCTCCTTTGAAATGTACTCATTTATATTCAAATTCACCCTTCATAGCTAAGCATGTGGCCTGAATTGGCAAGGAAGCAGTGTAACCACAATGAAATGTTACGGCAGACATTAGACAAAAACAAACGGGACTCCTAGTGACATCTTCCCCCTTGTTTAATGTCTGATGAATTTAGACTTTGGAAGGTGAAGGTCTCTATTCTTTCATCATTTTTGTACATGATCTCCAAAGAACCCAACATTATTTAATATTACCATCCACTGGATGTATGGATAATTTCATTTTCATAAATCTGTTTTGATCTTCAGTTCTCATGAATCAGATCACAGGGACATTTCTTATATTTCATTAAAGAAACCACCTTGGGGAATGCGGGAGGAAAGGTCCCTCTTCACATATTTTGTCTTACTGAGATCATGAAAAAAATTGTGGAAAGGGAGCTTCTAAATCCTGCAAAGACAAGCTGTATGGTCTAAATAATCAATAGGATTTTAGAAAAATGTTAAGCTTTGTTCTTAATCAGCAGGAGCTTTATGAAAGAGAAATGACACCAGAGTGTGTATAATGTTCCCATCCACTACCATCTCCCCTTTAAAAATCTCTTTCACCAAATCCCTACACTGCTATCCAAGTCTGTTAAACATAAAATAACAATGTGTTGAGGGTTTTTTAATTGTATTATTTATATATACGATCTACAAGAGAAGAACACATTGTAAAAATATTAGGACTGGATAATAGAATATACCAAAGCTTGGAAAGTTATTTTCTAAAAGTAATTCATTCACATTATCATGGTGGCTGAAAACCAATTTGTTGACATTATTGATTACAATGTTTTCTAAAAGTAAGTTATGTTGCTTGTTATTATTAATTTCTTTTTTGGGGAAAGAACTCAGAACATCCCAGAATCTGAAAAGATCCTGCCAAAATAGCTCTGAAGCACCAAAAAAAAAAAAAAAAAAACACCCTAATAAAGAGATTAAACTAAAGTAATTAGGAAATGTTCATTACACAGGTGGGTGTGAATCCAACTCACCTGTTTGTAGATGTAAATGATTTTCATGATTTTTGTAAGTAAGTAAGTAAGTAAGTAAGTAAGTAAGTAAGTAAGTAAGTAAGTAAGTAAGTAAGTAAGTAAATAAATAAATAAATAAATAAATAAATAAATAAATAAATAAATAAATAAATAAATAAATAAATAAATGTCAGTGATTGCCTTCATCACAAAATTTACCCCAGTTGTAACTTGTTACTTGCAATAAACATTTACAACTTGCTGGGCAGCAGTCATCAGCTTCATCAGTTGTTGCTGTTGTTTTTAACAGTGCACTGAGCAACCAAAAATAGGAATGGTTAGGAAACCAAAAAGAAAACCCAAATGATGGTTGTTCTGGGTTTTTCAGGCTCTTTGGCCGTGTTCTGAAGGTTGTTCTTCCTGACGTTTCACCAGTCTCTGTGGCCGGCAGCTTCAGAGGACTGGAGTAGCGTGGACAGAGTTCCTACTCCAGTCCTCTGAAGACGCCGGCCACAGAGACTGGCGAAATGTCAGGAAGAACAACCTTCAGAACACGGCCAAAGAGCCTGAAAAACCCCAAACAACCATCAGATCCTGGTCGTGAAAGCCTTCGAGAATAAATTAAAACCCAAATGACCTGTTGCAGTTCTGCTGTGTTGCACAAGGCACTACTGCTGCTCAGAACAGGGCTCTTGGAAGTTTGGGTTGTGGCCCTGAACTGCTGCACAGCGGTTGAGAAACCAGTGGTTTTGGAAGACATTGTTCTTGAAGCACAGTCATTTTTAAGAGCCACTCTTCTCACCTGAGAGGGACTCCATTGGGATCCTCAACATAACACAGGAGTGCAATGAAAGCCTGGCAGCAAACCAGAGGTGGTGCACTCTGTCATTTTCATAGCTACTGCTAGGGAAAAACTTGGGATTGGCAGGACCTGTTACACTGAAATACGGTTTGGTAACACAGAGAACTGCAGGGCTGCACCAGGATGGGTGGGTGGGGGGGCAAATTTTCCCAGGATTCCTGCCTCCGTTTCTGTGCATGCCCTTAGCCCTGGCACTGACCTTTGTATTTTGTGCAAAAGATCCTTGCATTTTATATTTTGCACCAAATATGGTACATTTATTTTAGACCAAATGCATTTTTCATCAAAAAATCATACAAAAAAAGTGATTTCTCTTGTTGCTGCTGCTGATGGTGATGGGAAAAAGCTCATTTTTTTCATTATCATGGAGGAGCAAAGAAGCCTGTCAGCCAGTTTTTGACAGCATATCTCCATATATGAAAACAACAGCAAAAAAAAAAAAAAATCCAAAGTGCAAAAAGGCACTCTAAATAGCAACACAAGTCTTTCACTTCACCCTATAGCTCTGTGAAATGGATGGTAGAGCAGCTGCAAGGCTGTATATATAGCAATGTATACAGTATATACTTCTCCCAGATTTTAAAAAAAGAAATAAATAGATACTGTCCACCCAGGACCCCATGAGTTGAACACTGAAGGTGCCAAAGTGGTCTACCAGCCCCCAAACACAACATTTTTAATTCAGCCTCTAGATCAGGAGGCCATAAGGATTTTTAAGGCTCATTATGCACACTACTGTACAAAAAGGGTTGTCAACGCTATGGAAGAGAACCCCGATAGACGGGCCTTTTCTGCATTTTTGTGTGTGTGTGTGTATGTGTGTGTTAATCAACTATGCTTTGTAGTTATGTTTGGGGGGCATAAAAGTTATATACAGATTTTGAATTACATGGGGGGCCAGCACCCCTATCTTCAGCATGGTTGAAGGGAGAAGTGTATAGCAATGTATTATCTTTCAATATGGGTATCATTTTCATACAAAGTGTTGCTTTGTCCCACACTCATTGCTTCAGCTCGTAGTCATCCTTCAATCACATAAAGGGCCCTGCTTCTGAAAATGGTACACACACCTAATGACAATACATTGCTATATTGTCAAAACATCCTTTATATATGAGGAAGTAGATGATGAGGAGTATGGAAGCAGCAGCATCTGTACAGGTTTCCAACCATCAGGGTTACACATGTGCATTATAAACTTACATCCACTCTACAAAATAAATTAGCATTCTTACCCTTCACAAGATAGATAAGGGGATAAAGGATTGCGTAATGGCTCCTAAAACACACGGCAAAGGGAAATTTTGAACCAGGACTTCCTACTTTGTAACAGACTTCTTGTTCTGGATGACTTCAACATCCATGCTAAGGCAAGGGTTTCTGGCACAGCTCTTGAGTTCCTGGATACCATGGCTTCCTTGGACATGGCCCAGTTTGTCAACAACTCCACCCACATGGTGGGCCATATGCTGGATCTGGTTTTTGAAACAGGTCAGAAAGATGGAGGTCTGAGGGAGACTGACCTTGTTTCTTTTCCCTTACCATGGTTGGATCACTACCTGATAAAATTCAGCCTCTCAGTGGCACTCCTCCTGGCGGGGAGCCTGGACCCATCAAGATGGTCCACCTTTGCAGGCTACTGGAGCTGGTTGGATTCCTAGATGCCATGGGAGGGATTCTGGCTGATTTGGTTGGCGCACCTGTTGAAGGCCAAGTCGTGGGATGCAACACTGCAATGACTTGGGCAGCTGACACGATCACATCCAAGAGCTCTCTCCACTGCCAAGCCCGTCCTGCTTCATGGTATATCCAGGAATTACAAGTGATGAAGCTACACAGGAGAAGGTTGGAGAGCACTTGGAAGAGGGCCCCGATAGAGTCTAAATTGACAGTCACAAAAATCACATAAAACATCTACCTGGCAGCAATAAAGACTGCCAGAAGAACCTACTATACTAACCAGATAAATGAAGCCCAAAATCTTCAGGCTGAATTATTTCACATTGCGCACAAGTTTTCTGGAATTGGTCACAGTGATAGGTCTCCCACTAGCATCATTTGTGATCAGTTTGTGGCATTTTTTAAAAACAAAGTGGAGGCCATCCATTGGGAGCCTGACCATCATATTTTGTCAGTAGACTGAGCTGAGATGTCCACTGTGCTGGCTTGTCTGGTTATCTCAGACCAATTTATCTTCAGATATAACGTCATCTGAAGTTGAGTGCTGTAGGACCACTACGACCTCCCAGGCAAGCCCTGTCTGGCTTCCAAAAACTACCAGGCCAATAACAATGGAATGGGCCACTTCAATCATTAATGTGCATTTCTTTGAGGGCCGGGTTCCCCAGGCCCTCAAGGAGACATGCATCAGGCCCCATTCAGAAAACGAACAAACCTGGCAGCGGATGACTGTAATAATTAGGCCTGTCACCAATTTTTCTTTTATGAGCAAGCTAGTGGAAAGGGTGGTGGCAGATCAGTTGCAGGCACATCTGGAGAATACCGATGCCCTCAATCCATTCCAGTCATGGCATGGAGAGAGTATTGGTCACCCTGCAAAAAGGCCTCTTGAGGGAGGCTGAGAGGGGCAGGTTGTACCTGCTGGTTCTCCTCGGTATCTCAGTAGCCTTTGATACCATCAACCATGGTATTCTCCTGGGGAGGCCTTCGGGGTTTGGTATCAGTGGCCTGGCTCCAGTGCTTCCTTGAGGAACGTCCCCAAAGAGTTCAAATTGGGGAGATGGTCTCTACCCTTTCGACTCTGAATTACAGAATCCCTCAGGGGTTGATCACCTCCCCGATGTTCTTTATTATCTCTATATGAAGCAGTTGGGGGAGGTCATCAGGGGATTTGAAGTTTCATGTCATCAATATGCGGATGACAACCAACTCCATCTCTTCTTCCATCCTTCTGCAGTGGATGCCATCCTTTGAGCACTGCATCACTGCTGTGCTGGGGTGGATGAGGGACAATAGACTGAGTCTGAACCTGGACAAGTCCTCTGGGGGGGGTGCCCCTGCTGTCTGCAGTTTGGGTGCCTCGCTCTCCTTTGGTGGGGCTACTCTCTCCATGAAGGATGAGGTTTCCAGCTTGGGTGTTCTTCTGGACCCAGTGCTGTCAATGGAGACCCAGATAGCATCTGTGGTCGGATCTAGCTACTTCCACCTTAGGCAGTTTGCCCACCTGTGCCCCTACCTTGACCCCCAGTCCCTCACCATGTTGGTCCACATACTGATAGTCTTCAGAATAGACTACTGTAACAGTTTCCATCTGTGGCTACCAAGGAGGCTGGTAGGGAAATTCTAGCAGGTCCAGAACATGGCAGCCAGGCTTCTAAGTGGAGCCAACAGATACCAACATATTTTCTTAATTTTGGCCACTTTGGACCAGTTGCCTGTCCATTTCCATCCCGGATTCAAAGTGATGATGTTAATCTATTAAGCCCTAAACAGCTTGGGACCTTGGGACCTGGCAGACTGCCTGTTCCCATCTGGAATTGCCCACCCTACCCGTTCCTCCCAGGCAGAGAGGAATGAGAGAGGCCCACAAAGAAGAAGAAGGAACCAGACCTTCTCCGAGGTCAGCCCTCAGCTGTGGAATCAGTTACCGCCTGTCGCAAACACGGGTTCGAAAACACACGTGTAAGCTTGGACAGAGAGCAATCAGGAGTTTGCACATGCTAAAATGGGCTGAATGAGTCCAAATTCAGCTAGCCATAATACAACACTCCTTCTCACAGGTCTGCCCACATAAGAACACCCTGGTATACTCAGATATTATTGTGAAAAGGTCAAGTGGGCTTTGTAGTCCTTAGACTTAACTTGCACCACTGACAGGACTCTAAGTAAGCTAGGCCGAGGCAGCACTCTCAGATGACCCTATGGCAAGTGTACTGTTCAGGAAACCAAATGAGTTTTATAATCTTTATTTTATTAAAGAAAAAGCATGTTACTAAGTATCAAAGCCAAATTAAACCAAAACAAATAAACTAGCATTGTGCTGTTTAGTTACACAGATGTAGTGAGGCAAAGAAAACATGAAAAATATAAAAGAGTTCTAAAACCTTTCAAAAACACAAAAAAACATTAAAATGAATAAAAACAGTTTCAGTCTAGGAAATCATTAGTAAAAACAAAATAATCCAAGTTGGTTATAAAAAGGCTATAGTCCTCAGTGATACTATAGAATAAAAACCCCTAAACAAAAGTAAAAATCCATTATATGTCCCATAGTCCTTAGAAAAGAAAAATCCAGTAAATATACCATAGTCCTTACAAAATTACAAGAGCATAGTCCATATGGAGTATTCCAAGAAAAGAAGTCTATAAAGAATATACCATAGAACAGTCCATAGAAAATAGTCCATGCACAGTCCTTAGGAAAAATCCCATAAGTCCAAAAGTAATCCAGCAAAGCATAGGAACCAGTCCATGTAGGTAGGCCACCAGCCTGTCTCGAAAGACATTAGGGTGAGTCCCAAATGGCTCAAGAGTAGGTCACGAATGACTGAAAGGTCAGTCTTGGAAAGACGAAGTCCATAGAGAAAAAGTTCCTTTTTCAAGAGTAACTGGCAAGGGCTCGTCGCACCTTCCCACGATGTCATCCAATCAGAGTTCGTTACTAGGCAAACAGTCCTGTTACATCACATGACTTCCTTCCCATACGCACCAGATGTTATTTGGGTTTTCTGTGGTTTATCAAAGAGTCACAACAATTCCCATCTATCTAATCACACAGAGTCCTTTCTCAGGCCTTCAGAATAACATTCTCTCTGCTCGCCTAGAAAACAACTTGTCAGCATAGCACAGATACTATATACAAAGAAACAAAATGGAACCTCTCTGGCTCACTTCATAATTACAAAACCCATATGCTTTAAAAAATTTTAACTCAAAAACCCATCTCATCACACCGCCGACCACTATTCACCTGGCCCCTTCACTGGGTATCTTTAAGAAACAGTTTAAGATTTGGTTATTCTGGTGAGCATTCCAAAATATTCCAGCTATAGAGCTTATCTAAACTGCTGCTAAGAGCCGCAATAGTATAAAATTATCATCAACTTAAATGTTTAGTTATTATTGACTGTGCTGTATTGTGTGTTTTAATGGTTTATTATTTCTGTTGTATAAGTTACAGTTTTATCCTTTTATGATCTGTGATTGTAATTTGGCGTTGATGTTTTTTGTTTTTTATATTGTAAAACGCCCAGAGTGAACTTCATCTAGATGGGAATTATATAAATCAAATAAATAAATAACAAAGCCCTTAACTACTATGCTACAGTCAGGGGAAAGGGGGTGAAACATGCCTTTCCTGGCTGTACCTGTCCTGAAATCTCTTCCCAGGGAACCGCCCAGGAGGTCTCCTGCTGCTTTGTATGGGCTGCCTTCTAAATAAAGACCTTCCAAAGCGATTCAGGTAATTTATTTATTATTTATTTTTATTTACAGCATTTTTTAGCCGCACCATTACCAGTGGCTTTACTATCAGAAGGTTACCTACCACTGCACCAATCCAGCTGAAACCTTAGAAGATCCTAGAAATTAAATGCTTTGTGATTAGTCCCAAAGTTTAATCTGTTGCTGGAGCTGCTGTTTTCAACATTATGTTATGAAATCCCTCCAGTTGCAATAGCTTGCATAAAACTCCTCCAAGCAGCCACTGCTTTGTTCATCTCCATGGCCAGGAGTAGAGATGGGGCAGTAGTTCATGTCCATCTCTATTCAGGAGCTTTGCTATGGTGACAAGCAGATTTTTAGATGCTTTTTTTCCCTGTCATTCTGAGAGTGAGATGACCAAAATGAACCTGAGATGAACGAATTTGTGGACAATCTTCTTGTATTACCTGGCCTCCACTCAAGGCTCTGACATCTAAGAGACATGGAAAACTATGTTCACATCACATTCACTTAGCAGATGTGAACTGAGCTCCTTGGCACATGACCTGTCTGTCACTGCATAGAGTTTTCTAGAGAGGGCTTGTGCTGCTGCTGCACAGCTGCTTGAGCTTTGAGGAGCTGCTTTTGCACACAACTGGAACACAGCGTAAGAACTGGAGTTGGCTGTTGTGTCCCTAGAATGCAGGTTTTAACTGATACATAGTACTGCCTCTTACCTGTCACAGACAACTTTGCCTTGGTGTGCTCATGTGCCAGAGGAAAGACCAGACAGATTGCAGCCAGTTGATCCAGCTAAGGGCAGCAGGCTCGGTAGCATTGGCTGAGTAAAAACCATAGCTGCCCACAATCCAGGAAAAGTATTCCACATGGAACTTAACCAAAATGTATAACCACCCTTGCAGTTCAAATGGACGGCAGTGATGCATTCCTAAGTCTGGTTACTTGGTATGGCAACACCTGCCACCAAGAGGCCAGCTTGAAAACAGACATCCATGCCATATAACCGAACTGGAGAATCAGTAGCCCTTCAGTTGTTGTTGGACTCCAGTTCCCATTAGCTCCAGCCAGACTGATCAGTGGTGAGGGATGATTGATATAGTACAGTACTTCATCCACAGCTGGAGGAGTGAAAATTCCCCCATAACTGTTATATACACCATTTAGCAGCATCCATTCATTAGACCTATAATGCATCACTGTCACATTTTCAGTCTTCTTGTCTCTGTACAGCTTGGAAATGGATTACAGCTTCCAGAATCCCCCAGCCTGCAGAGCCCGTACTGATGCCGGCTATGGGTTTTTGGGAAGTGCAATGCAACACAGGCATTTCCCCCCTTAATTCAGGTCCCTGGCAAGCACCATTCAATTAACATGTTTTTATAGATTAAAGAGTGGTCCTTGTTTAGTAATTAAGCCTAATAATTACTTTAGATTGTTCTCACATAGCAAATTGGTGGCAATAAGCATTTGATGACAAATGGATTCATGTAGTCATGCTGCTATCACCACTATCATTCTGAATTTAGTTAGCTTGCACCAGCCAGGCACTGCGAGCTTCCTATACACATGACTGACCAAGCTGGTAGGAAGGGAATGAGCCATAAAAAGCAAACAGCTCTCTTGCTCGCATTGTGGGGTTCTCAGCTCTGCTGGAGTTAGCCATCTTGCGATCTTCAGGTAAGAACTGCCACAGATGACAGGACCAGACCAAAACATGTGCAGGACGTTGCATTCCTGAGGCTAAGGTGAATCAGCTCCCACTTTAATGCAACATTTGCAGTGCCCGAAGGACTTCCAACATGCTGTTTAATTGAAGCAATCACAGACATAGGTTGAAATGTCATTCCAAAACTTTTAAGGCCTGAAGCTGACATCCTGGATTCTTTATTCCATTAGTCTCCCAAGTATTCTGATTCTATGTATATCATTTACTGGACAACTTCCCAGCATTGCTCCCTCGAACCAGAGTATAATGTCATGTTTTATGATATGGTGGTGAGACTGTTAAGAACACCCGTACCAATCATTATTTTGCTCATGCTGCATGGCCAAGATTCCATCGCACAGTTATAAGAAAATTCTATATTGCTTTATAGATATTTGAGGAGGACCTCCTTCTCCTCAACATTAAACTAAAGATGGGTTATTGGTATTCATATCTGCATGGATATGAATATAAATAACCCATCTCTCCAGTAAACTTATTTTAAAAACTAAGCTACATTTCATTCATTCATTCATTCATTCATTCATTCATTCATTCATTCATTCATTCATTCATTCATTTAACTTTTATGCCGCCCACATTACCCGAAGGTCTCTGGGCAGCTTACAGCATTTAAAATACAATAAAAAGGCAAAATAAAAAGGCAAAATAATTAAAATGCTATTAAAATATATATTCTAAAAATTGCCATCGAACCCACAGCTGATATTATTTCAATTAAAAGCCTTCTGGAACAGGAAGGTTTTGAGCTGGCACCGAAATGTCATCAGCGTCAGCGCCAGACAAATCTCAGTTGGGAGGGCACTCCATAGTCTGTGGGCAGCTGCCGAAAAGGCCCTTTCTCTACAAGCCCTCCCTCTTATCTCCTTAAGGGACGGCTCTTTCAAAAGGGCCCCCTGGCTAGATCTTAACTGCCAGGTAGGTTCATATGGAAGGAGGCAGTCCTTCACGTATCCAGGGCCCAAGCCGTTTAGGGCTTTATATGTCAAAACAAGCACTTTGAATTGGGCTCGGGCAGCAACTGGTAGCCAATGTAACTTAAACAAATTTTCAAAGTACTTAGTGCTGAATATTTTCTTTCCATCTTTTACAATACAGTGGTGCCTCACCAAAAATTAACGAAGAGTCAGAACAAAGCCAAATTAAGTTTGCAAAGGTTTTACAAGGTGCACTAACGATCCCAAGCATTTAAAATAGTTTTTGAACATTTTAAGACACTTTAAAAATAGCGAAAACGGACCTGTCAAAACCATTGAAATGCATTGAAACCTATTCAATGCATTCCAATGGGGGAAACCGTGTTTCGCTTAGTGATGTTTCCTATGGCGATTTTCACTTAAGGACGGTAATCCATTCCCATTGGAACGGATTATCCAGTTTTCAATGCATTCCTATGGGAAATGGTGTTTCGCTTAGTGATGTTTTCCCATAGCAATGTTTTTTTGGGAACCAATTAACACTGTTAAGCGAGGCACCACTGTATATCTTTCAGCACTGCATTGTCCCAGAGGACTAGTTAACTCTCTCAGAACCCGGACTAGCTATGGAAGCAACAGAGTCGATATAGCACAGTGGGTTGGAGCACCGGGTTAGAATGCCTATTGTACCTGCCAGGAGAGCAGCTGGCCAGGATCACTGAAATGTGTGTGTTTGATAAGCTTACATGAATTCTGCTTCTGTGACTTTGGGCAACCTTGTGCGTCTAAGTACTTTATCTATATCCAATCCTAGGAGAGTCACTATAAGTTGAAATCAATCTGACAGCACATAATTATTACTGAGTATCAAGGCTGTAATTTAAGGCTTGCATTGGATCCCTCCCCATGTTATGAGATTCAAAATGAAAAAGAAAATACCTCAAAAAACCGGAAGTGTTCACCTACAGTATCTTCCATGCCTGACATCCATTAATAGTCTTTGAGGCCACAACTCAGCCATTTTTGTCTCAAAATTTAAAAGGCTGTATTGGCACATCAAGGTACACTTTAAAGAAATGGTCAGGTGTTATAAGACCTATCAAGAACAAAAACATCACCACATCTCGTTTATAGCATCAGCATTAGCCGAAACAAAACAACAAGAACTCCTGTGCTTTTTGTGCACAGAAACATGGTCTTTAAAATACAAAGTTTTCTGAGCAAAATGAACATCTTGCCATAAAAAAATTCTCTGAATTTTCCACAAAAAGTCCCCAAATGTGAAAAATGGACAACATCTCTTCTAATCACACTCAGTAAAAGAAAACTTTTGACATTTTTCATTCTCACCTGCAATAGCATGGTGAAGGAAGATATGGAGTTGTGGAGGAGCATGTTCAAGGGATGATTAACGGTTCCGATAGGGAGGGGGTGTCAACCCAAAGGTTCCGGGTGCACTCAGGTCAACTGTCACCTATGGTTCATTAATATCTTATTCTGGCCCCTGCATTCATGTGCAAAATACAAAGTACTTATTTTGATGTGAATCTATCAGAAGAAAGGACCCATTAATAGGAATGGCTGTTGGCGAAGAGAGCAAGCACTAGGCGAAGTCATCACATGTTGGCATCGAAACAAGGAAATGGTTGTCCAACCCAGGATCAAGCAGAATGGATGCCCTCTTTTGCAAATGATGTTTTCATGGGAAGCATTTTCCTCCCAAACGATTGCACATTCTTGTCAATTAATGTCCTTGAATTAGAATGCACATTAATTTTTCATTTAAAACTTAGATAAACCACATGTTCTGATCTGCTCCAGCCGTTTTGAAACAATTTAATCTGGTTTTCTAAAAATGCAACAATGGCACAATTGCTGTGTCTCATGCCACCACCATTCAGAAAGGGGAAAAATATGTTCAAGTTATTTATTATTTCTAACACAGCATCTGCAATAAAAAAACTTTGATTTCAATTTGTCAGCATGTTCGTTTTTCAGTGCTGGGAACTACTCCATTACCTAGTGCAAGTGGTTCCATGGACTGCCAAAGCAACTCATTTCCACAAAATAGGTGAAGAGAAGAAACCGAGAAACTACCATCTATCCATTAGGTATCCCGTCCTTAAGGCATCCCACTTAGAAGCCTGAAGCACAAGACCTGTCTGTTTGTTTGCTTTTTGTTTCTTTGTTTTTAAACTCCTACTAGAGTGATGCTCAAAGGGAATCTTCTGCAACAAGAAGGGTCACAGGCTGTGACACTAGTGTCTCACTCCTTTCCTTGCTTCAAACGGCACAATTGAAACCCATTACCCATCTGATCAGCTTCTTGTCCTTGGCCCTGGGTTCAGGCATGTCAAGGTGGTGCAAGTGCTTTGTGCAAGTCCATAAAAACACCTCCTCACTGAGCCAGTGAACCCTGGTGCCAGCTGGGAAGGAATGGAGGTGGGTACTCAAGCTTTAAACACATGTAGGCCATGTTGGTAGCTTCGGTGACATTGGACAGTGTCATCGAAGCAACCAACATGAATTTGACCAAACTCCGGGAGGCAGTGGAAGACAGGAGGGCCTGGCGTGCTCTGGTCCTTGGGGTCACGAAGAGTCGGACATGACTTAATGACTAAACAACAACAAAGGCCATCTCCAAAAGTGCTGAGCCTGCATGCACCAATCTTTGACCTGGGGGGGGGGCTGCATCCACCACCACCATCCCCACCCCAGAAACCTATATCATATAAAAAAGAGAGGGTTAAACTGAAAAAGCCTCTTCTGTTCTCTAACGGCCCCAAATTTTTTTTAAGTTTTAGAAATTTTTAAAAAGTTTTAGAAATTAGGATAAAATGGGGATACTATGGGGTACTGGGTACTGTATTGGTCCACTGGGGGTTCACATGAGGCCCTCAGGTCACTTACTGCCTTGGCCTATTTTGCACTGTATGCATGTTTTATGTATAGGTTTGCAGCTTGCATAGTAAATGAGTGGGGTGGATGGACAGTTTTATATGGGATGCATCTCAGGAGGGGCAGTTAAGGAGTATGAAAGACTGTGTATGAGTGGAACAGTGCGGTTGGAAAGGTTTTTAGCTGGAAAGGTTCTGCCTTGTATATAAGCATTATGTGAGCAAGAGTCCGGTATGTTTTTGTAAGCGAAGAGTTATAGATTAGTGTTGTTAGACAGAGCTGTGAGCTGGGATAAATCTGGTCTGTTTTGGGAAATGGTTGTAAATAAAAATGTGGTGCTGACAGTACTTCTGTCAAAGCAAACATTGATCTTTCCAGCTATCTCTCTATAAGGAACAGGAAGTGTGTAAAATTATAAAGAAAAAAGCTAACGGTTTATGATTATATAGTGAAGAAACAGAGACTTTTAAACCCTTTCTCTCCTATCTTCATCTTCTCACTGAAGCTTTTTATTCCTTTGTGGGTTTTCCTTTAAAACAAAGCTTTTTTTCTGGCATACAAACCCTGATTATTATTTTTTATAGGCAGCAGTCACAAGACAGTATACTCACATATACTGCAGATCAGCGCTATGGCACATAGTTCAGATACTGTCACCAAAATAAAGAAGGCAATGCTTCACCAAAAACATTCTTACTTTTCCAAAAGGCAGTGGGAGGCCAGCACTTCGCTGTGGAGAGCTAAATCTGTAAAAGTGTAAAAGCAACAGCTGTTTGTCTCGGTTGGTGGTGAGGAGAATCGCAGCAAGGGGTTGTTGTTTGAGAGGTGGCACACATAGGTAGAGAAGGTGTGGTGACCGTCTCACTGCCACGATCTGTTTTTAATCCACTTTGCACATGAAGATTAAATTTATCTTGGGTTCTTCACCCTGTCATTTGATACTCCACCTATGGGCAAAGGGAAACATGGTGATTGCTGAGACTTGATATGGTGCCCCAAGGCTTGGCAACCTCACCATGCTTTTTCAGTTAATGCAAGGGGGAAAACACAAGATTTACTAATCTTCATCCACTTTTTAAAAAATCATTATACCTCATGATTTCATCTCCAGTATCTTCTCTCTTCATCTTTGTGTAGGGCAAATGAACATTCAAAGATGTGAGGGCGCATTCTGCGCTGCTTTACTTCAAACAAATATTGAAATGCCACCTCAGGTGAGTATCTTCTAGATACTTTCTGCTTGTCTTAGGTTCGAAGGCACAACTGACAGAATGTGCCATTGTACACAACTCTTAAAGGTACATGATGTGTTTTCTAACACCATAACAACAATATATCCATTTCCAACATAATCCTTTTTTAAGGCTTTTTTAGTTGTCCAATCAACCCTGGCTTAATTTTAATATTTTCCAGACAGATAAGTGGAGAATGGCTCCCCCTCCTCTCTTAAATGAGGAAGTACAAGAGGAAAACACTTTGTCTATATATGGAGTGATTATATAATCTTTGTGCTGCAATACAAATGGGGCTGTACCTATCATTTCTTAGACAGGAAAAACTCAAAAATGTAATCTCAAGTCAAAGGAATTTTTCCATCATGGGATCCATCTCTTCTCCAACAAGCTTTTCTCCAGTGAGGGTGATTTTTGAAAACTAGATCATTTAAAAGTTGCAGAGTACAACACTGTATAGAGTCGTTCTTCTTTGTTGGTTGTTGTGGGTTTTTCGGGCTCTTTGGCTGTGTTCTGAAGGTTGTTCTTCCTAACGTTTCACCAGTCTCTGTGGCTGGCATCTTCAGAGGACAGCACTTTCTTCTTTGCTTGTGCTAGAATCATCGAAGAACAATTAATAGATATATGAGACAGCTTTCACCCATCAGTGGCCAACATCAAGAGCATTTGGGGGCATCTACAGTCAAGTCTTCCCTATACGTGTTGAGGGGCAGAGAGTAAACTGACATAGGCGTGAAGTTGCCTGTGTTAGATTAAGAAGTATTTTAGGGGTAGCTTGAGACCAAAAGCACTGCCAACTCTTTGAACTGCATTTGTGCATCTTTTGAGGTCACTGGCTTTCCTTTACTTTTCTTGTGCCTACGTATATAAAGCCCTACAGATTTTTCTCCTACACATTGCAATTTGGCCAACCATTTTCCTAACAGCCACACGTATACACAGTAAGCACTGTGCTACTTTTGAGATAGATTTAACGGCCTCCTTAGCAAGTTCATGCAGCAATTTCACAGAGGAAATTTCACAGGCCTGCCTAATAGAGTTCCCAGGCTACATTTTCAAAACACATTCCTTCAGTGGCAGTTTGAAACATATGTTTTTGATAAATTCTTGCTTCAGAAGCAAAGATTGACAGTAAAACCAAAAGCTTTGATACTTATATAAATTGCTAAGTGGTTGCACTGAAAAGTACATTTCAATTAATATGTCACATTGCATCAAGGGTGGCTTAAGTTTGCTGCTTCTTGGCTGTTTAACAGCAGTGTTCAGGTTTACCCTAAATCTGTTACGCACAAGGCAATTAGCTTCTTGGACCCTTCTCTGAAAACAGAATTGAAAATCAGGTCAACTGGGGTTGCCAGATTGCAAGATGGAATTTTTCCATAACATTTGCCCATGCCATACCTGAAAGTTTCCTGCTGAATTGGAGACAAAACCCTGCATTCTCTCATTTGTTTCCTGCTAGCTTCTTTGTCACCAGATCAACCTCACAAAATGCTCATCAGAGCAGGCCAGAGAATTTCAGGGACTTTCCCTGTCATGATTGGGCAAATCTGAACTCCCCAAACTCAGGCAAAGTATTTCTTGAACAGAGAACTATTGAAGATCATGGCACTCTGCTGGGTACAAGTGGATGGGTCTCTGTCAGGAGGAGTCTGCAAGCTAGACTTGGTTACAGGGGAAACAACACAGAAAGCCAAAAGCAAGGGAGGAGAGGTGCAATCATGTAATAATGATCTTATCCTTTCTGACATGATGTCCCTTTCATGTGATTAGTCACATACCCAATTTCACAACCTGGGTACAGCTGGTCACATGAAGGAGAGGTTGCTGGAGGAGAAAGATGCTTGCATGATTGCATTTCCATCACTGCACTGAGTGAACAGGAATCTGATCACAGAGGCTAGGGACGTCAATCTTCGAGCATTAGCATGGCTATAATTCACCACTGGTATCCGAGGCAATGTGTCTACGTATAGGAGTTGCTGAGGAACATGAGGCAGGCAGTGTGTTTGCTCTCATGTCTTTCTGGTGGGCTTCCCATAAGTAGGTTTTTGACAATTGTAGACTAGAATGCTAGACTAGGCAGGCTTTTGTTCAATCCAGCATAGTTCTTTCTTATGTTCTTATGCTTTTTTAAAAGATATCACAAATTTCCCTTTTTATTCTTAAGATACTAGCAGAGAAGGAACATACTCCATCCTTTTCTACAGGCCTTTTGCATATAGACATGTAGGATCTGCTGGATTTTTAAGAAGTGCTGGATAGTTCAGTGGTGGAGGCCTCGGGCTGCAGACCAGAGGTTGAGCGTCCGGTTCCCCACTGTGCCTCCTTGAGAGGGGCTGGCCTCAATGATCTATAGGCTGTCTTCCAGTTCTGCAGTTCTAAAATGATGATGATGATGATCTTATGAGTTTCTGCTGTCAAATCTGTTTCATTTCTTAAGGTTTTATTGTGTGTTTTTTTAACAGTATGCCAGCCTGATAATCCTTTTAGTGAAGAGTGACTTAGTGAAGGTGGATGGCCTCTGCTTTTCGCTCTGAGACTGGACAAGGCATTTCCTCACCCAGACCAGCCATTGGGACTGCAAGAAGACCCTTTGCAGCTCATAATAAAAATGCAAACAGCTGCTATTCAGTACAGTTGGCAGTAATTCTGGGGCGTTTAGGGAAGAAAGCTAAGTAGAATTAACTGTAGACATATCTTCCTCTTGTAGAAGAAGATGGAGGATGCTCCACAAGAAAAGAAACCTTACTAGCTAGTAGCTAGGAATTGTCAAACAGTCAACCAGGGCTGCTGTCAAGCTGGTGTGCTGCCTTGGTTGACTGTGGCACTTACCAGCACCCATCCAACTGCACAGAGCCATGGAACAAGGACTTTGTATTCTGTGAACCTCCAGCTGTGTTTTCTTTGTTGGTGATTTCTGCAGGGAAAAGTTTAAAAGTGATTGTCATCTAGTGCCTGGAGCAAAGAAGGATAGGACACTGCTACCTCTGTTGTAAAGCAGGGTTTTTCTTTTGTTCTTTGGTTTAAAGGCTAAGCCTTAGGCAAATGCCAGTAAGTAAAACCAGTGTACCTGTCATGCCTCTCTTTGATAATATAGGTGGGACCAAATATTAGCTCAGTAATTACCATGATTCCCCAAAAATAAGACAGGGGGTCTTATATTAATTTTTGTTCCAAAAAACACAGTACGGCATATTTTCAGTGGATGATTTCTTTTTATTTTTCAATGTACAACAATCTACATTTATTCAAATGCGGTCCTGTCATCTTCAGGTTGCTGCACAATGCTGCACAATGGTGGAGGGCAGGGTTTCACTTAAGTAGGGCTTATTTTGGGGATAGGGCTTATATTACGAGCATCCTGGAAAACCATGCTAGGGCTTATTTTCAAGTTAAGTCTTCTTTTTGGGAAAACAGGTTTACCTTAGCAAGTGGTTTATAAATTGTCATCATCACCAATCTAAATAACAATTATGATTGTGCTTTTCAGTGGCATTCAAATTGTACTGTGCTGTTGCCGAAATGCGGGAGTCACACTTTTTCTGTTGGAAGCCTGAGATGGACCTTGAAATCATCTCAATTTCTCATAAAAACTAATTTAAATGTCTCCAGCCTCCTCACTTTCCACCACAAGCATGGATATCTTAGGGTGCAATCAGACAGAGATTTGCCCCATGGCTTGGTTTACTCCAGGGATGGATTGGTTTTCTTCTTTTCCCAGTAAGCACACAGCACATTGACCATAGTGAACCAGCAGATCTTTGCCTATCAGCACCTTTTTGAGTCCCTGTCCATGGGCTACTGGATTTTTTTTTTTAGCACGCATAGTGGTTTGGTTTGGTTGCAATGTGTGTGATTGTTGGGATTAAGCCAAAGCGGAAAGCTCAAGCTTTGATTAAGCCTTCAGAATCCTGGGAAATGGAAAGCTTCCTTTCTTTCCCCCATGGAATAGGGGGGAAAACAGGATGTAAAAGGGATTTTTTTAAAAAAAACCAAGGTAGCACTGATGCAATATGTCACTTAGAAGAAAAATTGAAAGCTTCCTCACTCACCTCCTCTAGGGGGAGCAGGAAGAAGCTTTCAGTTTCCCATGGTAATGATGCAACTTAAGCAAAGCAAGGAGGACACAGGAGGTGGCAAGGAGATTTCTTTTGCTTTTTCTTTTCATTCACAAGTTCTTCCAGACCTCTGTCACATGGGGGAACACTTCGGCCAGATCTGGAGCTCCACTGGACTTGATCTAAATGATATCCCTCCCACAATGAGGGAAATAGATCTCCAGTCACTTGGAAGGAATGGTGAACGCTGGTTGCCTTCCTTTCAGCTGCTAGAAACCCTACCGGATGCCAGAAACTTTAGAGTGTTCTAACCTTTTAACAATATTGTTGGTTTGGGGTTTGTGTGTTTATGTGTGTGTGTATTTACATGTGAATTATGCCCTGGAAATATGTCTGAAGGGCAATGATTTATGATAGATAGATAGATAGATAGATAGATAGATAGATAGATAGATAGATAGATAGATAGATAGATAGATAGATAGATAGATAGATAGATAGATAGATAGATAGATAGATAGATAGATAGATAGATAGATAGATAGATAGATAGATAGATAGATAGATAGATACCATTAAAGAGATCTCTGTTTATAAAAGTGTTTCTTAAAGGATTGAACCAAAACAATACATTACCATTAAAAACAAGCACCAGAACAGACAGCAAAGCTACTTTCTCAATCATCCAAGCTGACCTTAAAAAAATTGACCAAACCACATCCCCCGCAGGAGGCTTGTATTCATTGGAGAGAATGCTGCCCATTCCGTCGTATTGATTTTGCAGCTTCGGGAGGAGCTGGTGATTTTAGAGGAGGCAAAGAATGGATGTCCTTGAGCAAGAGGGGAGGAAAGACATGCGTCATCCTCCCTTATTGTCACTGGTGCACGACATTCGACCCAGTGCAGACCTTGACAGGCAGGAACCACTGGTTAATACATTGTTGTTGTTGTTTTCACCAGCCTATCAGTCCCAGCAGGTGTCAGTGATGCTAGCACTCAGGAGACTTCAGATAAAGAAAAATCAGATAAATGATAAATGAAGGTGGCACGAGGGTCACTCAGGAGTCAGAATTGGCTTGTGTGTTGCTTATCCTAAACATTGCAGTCCTTGTTTCCCAGGAGTGTTTCGGAAGACTAACAGGCATACTTATGATTCAAAGACTGCTAGAGCCAATCTTCCAGACCCCAATGGATTGCTCCATCTCTTTTTTTTTCTCTTGCTTGCGCTCACTGTGGTGAAAGTAGATTAATTAAGCACACTTCTAACTTTTCATTGCTGAACCAGTGGAGTTTTAAAAACATACTGAAAAAATGCATGGGGAAAACCAGGATTCTACCCTCACTTCCTCCATCACCCATTCTTTCTTTCACCCTTACTTGCATAAAATATGTCACTAGTCATGGCAGCAGAAATAGTTCACTAATCATGAAGGCTGACTGTACTTCTTTAAACCCTGGGAAAACCAGATTTCTGAATCGTGTTAAAAATCCTCCACAGAAACAGAAGCCTCTCCTCTTCAGATTGACCAGCCTTGATTCACAGAACAGGACAAGATGATGGAGGAGCAGTGCTACTGCACTTCTCCTCATGTGTTTATTCAATATGACTTCAAATGCCTAAAATCTATAACAACATCTATAGGAGGCCTGTTATAAGGTGAAAGGTTGTGTAGACAAATGTGCTAGCTTTGCCCCTTTCCTTCAGAATCCTCACTGGCCTCCATAAGTGGGTAATCTTCTTAGCTTGTATTGACTTCCTATATTACTATTCCTGGTTCAAAATGGTGCAGGAAGTTTTCCACATCTAGAAAATACTTTCTACAGCAGGAGTTTGCCCCTTTTGGCTTTTGGAAGGCTAGTGACAGAAGGAGGGTGAGACTGTGCCTCTTTCTGCTCCCATTGCACCTGAATTTTTGAACTGGGCTAATCATAAATCCATAAACATATACAGCTAGTTGCTTCTTTGTTAACCAATGCATCCCCATTGTAGTCAAGCCACACAGCACTAAAATCACAAATAAATGTGACCTCTCCTAGACCAAGGTGTAAAAACATTGTTATCCAGTGCCACACTGGATAAAAACCACACATTGATTCTATGGTTCTGCAACCTGGTCTGAAAGCTGATGATGGAACTACATTGCTCAAGCTATGCAGACTTGGGCCTAACAATGCCTGGAAGGGGGATCACCTGTGCCACCTTGATTTCTATATTGTGTTCAGGCACTAAACACCAGATCTCTCCAGCTGCTCTCTCTTTGGCCTCTAGAAAAGATGAAAAAGAGTCATCTTAAGAACAGCAGAGCACATAGCTGAGATAAGAAAGCCCCATAGACAATGGAGGAAGCCATTTGCCTCACCCCTTTTGCCATAGTGGAGAATGATGGTCATTGTGAGATTCTAATAAAAAGGATTTTTTTTTGACTGGATATAACCACCAAATCAGCTCCAAATGATTGTGGAAGAGTGACACCTCCAATAAGATTAACGGGCCTTAGCATGCAAATGACTTCTCTTGAAAGGGAAAAACTGCTTAGTCCTGACTATGCAAGCAAAACTGAAGGTACAAGGGTGGACTGACTTTGTACACCTTAACCCTACCTCTGCATAGATAATAGCAGCCCAGATGAAATGGAATAATGATTAATTTTGTCAGCAGAGTCAGTGGCAAATTCGTCACACAGGCAGTAGTTCAACTGCTGGCAGAAGACAGTTGAGACTGACAACACAATTGAAGACAGTGTGCTGGACTGCACTTTGTAGAGGCATCCGCAAAGTATTTCTGCTGCCATCACAGATGTGGCTCAGGGGCATGTTTGTGCTTGTCATTAAATCAATGGTTTCAGTGCACAAACCAACCAGTATTGCAGATCAAACTCCCACTGGTCCAAAAGAAAAGAGGAAAGGAAAGGAAGAGGAAAGGAAAGGGCGAAAACAGTGAATGTTCTCAAGCTGTGGTTCAAATGTTACGTAATTAAGTAGGAAAGAGGCACAGCCCAGCCTTTTAAAATGAATGCGTTCATAGTTTGCTGGAACCAGTCCTTTGCTTAAATCTGTTTCTTCTCTGATGTGATGACCTTTAGGTTGTTCTTGAATAAAGGGCTAGGTTGCTTGAAGGACTATCTCTCCCTTTGTGTCAATCTGTTTGTTTTTGTTAACATTTAGAGCCTTTCCTCAACAAGCTCAAAGCTGAACACTTGGTTCTCTCTTCTCCCTCCTTTACAACAACTCTGTGAGGATAGGGCAGGCTGAGAGATTGTGACTGGTTAAAGGTCACCCAGTAAGTTTCATGGCTGAGCAGGGATTAGAACCCAGGTCTCCTGGGTCTTAGTCCAACATTCTGTTGACTACACCCTATTGGAATATCTGCTTGGTCTCTAAGTGCACCTTCAGAGACCCCTTTCTCTGGGTGTTCCCTGCAAAGGTAGTGAAATGGCATCTACTAGATGGAGAATGTTTTTGGTAATAGGGCAGGGGTGGGCAATTAATTTCTATAGGGGGCCACATGAAAAATATGAACTGTGTTTGGGGGTGGGTAGTAATAGGCCCCCATTGGGTGAGGCCCTGAGGTGAAGGAACTTCAAGGCTGACATAGTTAACTCCCTAACTTTTTAGGGAGTTAACTATGTGAACATTGTAATTAGTTCACCGCGGGGGGGGGGGGGAGAAAAAAACCCGGACACTGAGCTACCTCACCTGTCCTCCGTTCCCCTGCAGCCTTCCTCTCCGACTGTCTTCTACCCCGCACAGGTGACGTGACGCGTCATCATGTCGGCTGCACAAGGATCGCTTCCAACCTCTTGAGTAACAATCAAAACTCGCGAGATCCCAGCATCGGATCTCGCACGTTTTGCTTACTGCCTTGCTGGGTGACCAGAGCCGGAGTTCCGGCTCACTCAGCAGCAATGGGCGGACTGGACAGGAACAGCTCTCGGGCCGTATGTGGCTCATGGGCCGCACTTTGCCCAGGTCTGTACTAGGGGCTGAGTTTTGGAATGCTTCATTTCCTCATGGTCTCAACTTGGTGCTTCAGTCTTTTGGTGGCCTGGTAAAGATTTTTCTAAGTCTCCAAACTAAAAATGTGATTTTAATACTTTTAGAATCTTAGGGTGGTCGCCCTTTCAGTTGCTCAGTTAATGCTTATTTTACTATGAAGATTTTTTTTGGGGGGGGGACATTTTGATCCTCTGGTATGTTTGTTCTATTTGTATATGACATTATACCATTCCTGCAAATAACCCAGATGATTTTTTTTTTCTTAATAGGCAGAATAGAAATGCTGTTGATTGGGTGGATGGAGATTGAGGGAGAAAGGTTCTTTGCTGGTAATGCAGCAGAAAAGGATGCTTGTGAAAACATCCTGCTGTTCTACAAACTGATGGAAACAAATACCAGTCAAAATTCCTAAGTCATGGATGCCTTAAGTTTACTAGAACAAAGCAGGTCTGAATCTAGTCAGTGTCTCACTGTAAGTGCATCATTTCTTGAGTTCTATAATAGGTCAGATTTAAAGTTACCAAATAAAATCTGTGACAAACCGCTGCAGGAAGTTCTAGAGTATAGTTGGTTTCCTTGTTTTCCTCGATGGGTCAACCATAAAGAACAGCTATAGCCTATTGTTTCCAATAGAACAAAGGATAAGTTAAATTCAGTTGTTTTTTTAATGTATTATTAAAGGCAGCAGTCTTGTTTTCAGATGACCACACCCAATCCCTTGGTTACATTTAGTCACATAATACATGATGGATTGGTTGCATTGCTGAAACTATTGCTTACCTTATAATTTTTCAACAAATGATAATTTTAAAAATCAGTCACTAAAGCTACTTTATTTGAACCCTCCATGAATGCTTTCCAGTACTAGATAGGAGCGTGTGTGTGTGTACATACGCATTTAAGCACCTTGAAAAAGATTGTTCCCTCAGCGTTTTCCCATTAGTATATTAAATAGTGATATATGAGTGCTATGAAAAATGAAAGTTGGCAGAAACAACCAAAGCCAAAGAAATCTCCACAGGAGCTTGGATACCAAGTACAATTTTGCTGTAAGTGATGAATGCAAACCAGTGTTCTTTGTGAAGGCTAAGCTTTGGGGCCTGGGGGTGGGGAGAGAATGCATACTCGGGAATCTTAAAATGCTTCATGCATGAAAAATACCTTTCCTCAGATTTTGCTTTTAAAAATTATGGAACAAGATTTCAAGCATCTGTTTGAAGTTTACCTTCTTTACGTGAAGAGTATTAATGGCACTCCTGTCTGTGTAAGAATTCTAGGATCATTAAGAGAAAAGCTGCTGACGAGAAAGAAGAAAACAACATCAGAAAAACTCAGTCTCGAATGCTCCAGCTCCACAGGCAGCCATTTTGGTTTGCAAGCAAGAGAGGAGCTTGTGAACAAAACCCAGCTACTTCATATACTTGTTACAGCTCAAACAGAAAATCTCTACATACTTATCAGGCTGTAAGTGTCCAATTAAATGCGCAGGGGGGGAGGCATATCTGAATACTAGTGCCTAAGAGTGTACTCTTGTTGTGTTTGGTATACAAGCACCAAAAATAAAAATAACAATAAATTCAAGTATAAAGGTATTTGGAATTTTGCTTCAAAAATTAATATCCTAATTGATATTATTTTATTGGTGGGTTGACAGGAAAATGACATGATAAACTCTTGTGGCATGAGCAGAGGCTGTTTCTCCCTCTTTCCTAGAAAATCTCTGCCCCATGATTTTTATTTGACTGAAGATGACTCTGTCCCAGGAAAAAAAAAGCCATCTACCTCTGTAACTCAGCATTTTATAGCTGGATTGGAGCCTGGTCCCTCTCAACACCCCTCAGCTGATACCGACAGGATGAATAAATGTCCAACTACAGAATCCAATAAAGCTGAGTGGCTTCAGGAGCTTTAATATTCTGAAATGGCTTGTCTGAGTCTCAAACAGCCTCCACACTGGACCACCAGCATTCGGGAGACCAGAACTTAAGAGTTACACCTTGAAAGCATAACTGTTTCTCTTACTCATTACCTTTTTGGGGGGAGGGGAGAGAACTGCATCACTTTTTAATGATAATGTAACAATAACAACATTCAGTCAATTCTAATCCTTGCTGCTTATCTTCCTTGCATACATTGGTGGAAAGGGAAGTGTCTATTTTACTTTTATCTTGAAAAAGAAGACTTCCTCTGTGGCACCAGTGACAACATTCTTTACATGAGTCTGGAAGGTAGAGGAGCAAGACACTCACTCTACTACTAAGGCCTAAAGTATCCCATTTACAGAGTAGCTCCCACACTTCTGGACTGTGGTAAAGGAAGTCACCTAACAGAGAGGTCCCTGCTGCTTTAAACAATACAGCACCCTGATATTCCAATTTAAAATGGAACAGATTCCCTCTGAGGAATACAAATGATAACAAGTAATGTAACAAGTTAATTTAGCAGATATGGCAACGGTGAGAAGGAAGACTACAATTTTAGCTCCTCTAAGAGTAACGTACTTTTGAGATGTGTTGTTCCAAGGAAGCAAGTCCAGGAAGCAAGTAGCAACTTAAAGCAGAAAATGGAGATTCCCTGATGGATCTTCGATTTGTAGTAAATTATTAAGAGTGTCTACCTCATTCGTTCGTTTAGTCGTTTAGTCGTGTCCGAATCTTCGTGCCCCCATGGACCAGAGCACGCCAGGCCCTCCTATCTTCTACTGCCTCCCAGAGTTGTGTCAAATTCATGTTGGTTGCTTCGCAGACACTGTCCAGCCATCTCATCCTCGGTCGTCCCCTTCTCCTCTTGCCGTCACACTTTCCTAACATCAAGGTTTTTTCCAAGGACTCTTTTCTTCTCATGAGATGGCCAAAGTACTGGAGCCTCAGCTTCAGGATCTGTCCTTCCAGTGAGCACTCAGGGTTGATTTCCTTTAGAACTGCTAGGTTTATTATCCTTGCAGTCCAGGGGATTCTCAAGAGCCTCCTCAGCACCACAATTCAAAGGCATCAATTCTTCGGCGGTCTGCTTTCTTTATGGTCCAGCTCTCACTTCCATACATCACGACAGGAAAAACCATAGCTTTGACTATTCGGACTTTTGTTGGCAAGGTGATGTCTCTGCTTTTTAAGATGCTGTCAAGATTTGTCATCGCTTTCCTCCCAAGAAGCAGGCGTCTTTTAATTTCAGGGCTGCTGTCTCCATCTGCAGTGATCATGGAGCCCAGGAAAATAAAATCTGTCACTGCCTCCATGTCTTCCACTTCTATTTCCCAGGAGGTGATGGGACCAGTGGCCATGATCTTAGTTTTTTTGATGTTGAGTTTCAGACCGTTTTTTGCACTCTCCTCTTTCACTCTCATTACAAGGTTCTTTAATTCCTCCTCACTTTCTGCCATCAGAGTGGTATCATATGCATATCTGAGGTTGTTGATATTTCTTCCGGCAATCTTAATTCCGGCTTGGGATTCATCCAGTCCAGCCTTCTGCATGATGTATTCTGCATATAAGTTAAATAAGCTGGAGGACAATATACAGCCTTGTCGTACTCCTTTCCCAATTTTGAACCAAGAGTGTCTACCTACCAGTGATTTAATAGCAACAATTTTATTCCTAAATTAAACTGTTGAAATAATGATAAAACCAAGGGTATTGGGGCATTCCATGTATGATGCATAGCAGAATGGCATGCTAGGCTAAGAGCAATGACAGAATATACATATGCACACCCAGAGAACTTCCCCAGTAAACAAATTGTTTTACTGTTTGTTTACTGTGGAAAAACAAACTGAAAGTTGTGATTTGACTTTATGCTAAGCAACAAGATTTCAGCCATCATGTCATAACAAATTCCTAATCTAGCATTGGTAGATTATATATGCAGGCATAACAAAGCAGTAAATATCATTTTTCAGCAGCTAACTAAAAGTTTTGGATTACTGACATCTTTTCCTCCACATTATAAATTACAGTTTTGGGAAAAACAAAATTCCAATACTCTACCGGAAAAGGCAAGTACATCTGGATAAGCAACAAAGAAAAACATTCCTATAGAAGTTGGAATTCCATCAACAAGCAACCTCAAAAGTACAGATAGTACAAAAACTGCAAAGCACCAAACATTAAGGCAATAAAATAAAAGAATATGGAAGCAAGATCAGGTCAACCTCCTTCTCCTCATACTAATTTCAATAATCAGCGTCCTTACAAAATTGTTGGTTACCAATTCAAACAGTTGGCAGTAACTACTAATTTCCTTCCTGAAATCCCAAAATCAATGATTCTGCAAGAATGTCATCTCACTCACAAATGCTTAAGATGTCACCCCTAATTTTTACGTTTGACTCTTTGGTCTGTTCCCAAGCACCAGCAATGTAGAGAAACAAAAATATAATAATACTGTAAATGGAGTAGATTTGTATGTCAAAGGACTTCTGTCCAAGCTCCAGTTGAGATAGTGACACTAAGTAGCGTCCTGAGTAGAGGTACATCATTCTAATCCTGCCATCCTGATCCATTATTTTGCAGCTGGCTCTGACTGATGGACCTCAGGGGGAAAAAAAACATAGTCCTGCAAGTTCCTGCCTTCCTAAATGCAAAATAAAAGAAACAGGGCACCCTGGAACAGGTCTTTTCTTGCACAGCAAAGGAGGACACCACAGTTCTCTTGGTCAGAAGCCCACGAAAACCATGAGCCAAATCCTCGTGTCTTGTCTTCAGATCTCATGTGCCTGGAATGGGGTGCTTGGGCTCTTCCTACAACAATCACTGAGTTTAAGAAAGAAAGCCAAGGCTGCAGAAAATAATATCCAGTTTTTACGCTGTCCTCCTGCCAAATCTGTTCTTTCCTTCTTATGCTCTCCACCAATTTGTATGCCTCTTGGTTCTTCGTATGTCTCTTGTCACCAGCCGCACATGCTCAGAAAATAGCTTAGATGCCTGGGATTTTAAAATCACAAGCGAATGCAAATAGAAAACGTTTGTGCGCTGTAGCCCTTGAAGAAGAATCCCAGACTAATTAAAAATAGATACAGGTGATAGGATCTGAAAACATACATTTAAAAAAAAAGTTACACCCACCCAGAGAATGAATGTATCCTCAAAAGCCAAGAGGAAATATTTCATTATGAACTTTGTACCCGCTCTCATTGCTTATTCTTATCTCCTAATTCAGACCTCTTGGAGACCACTGAGGTGGCTGGAAAAATTCTATCATGAATCCTGTTTTGTCTAACTGCAAAGAATATGAGCAAACTGACCCTTTTTTTGTAGGTCAGCTGTATTTTATTTTATTTTATTTTTTATTGCACTGGATGTACAGTACAGTTTAAGTTTCAGCTTTATGGACTGCTATGGGATTATCCCGGGAGGAAAAATCTGTTTCTATAAAAAGGCATTATAACCTTTATGAGATGACTATGAGCATTCTGGCTTTGGGAACTGCTATTTGCAAGTTACAGGACAGAAGGGAAATAACTCTGAAATTACAGGATATCTGACACCGGAAATTTTAGCTCTCATAAAAAAAGCCTTAACATCCTATATGGCAGATTCCATTCTGTGGACTTTAGGAGGAGAAAAGAGACATGCTAAGCTGCTTTAGATTGTTTGATATATCAATCTAAAAAGATGTAATGCATTAAACTCATGTTACCAGAAGATGATCTAATGTATTTATCTGCCTCAGCATTTTCTATTACAAATTAAGAACAGTATCACATAGTTGATCTCAGATCAAATTCAATATCAGACATTAAGAAATTAGGATGATTTGTTTGGGAATGGGTACAGTTTATAGGACTTCTTTGTTTGCTCAGTATTTTCTGCATTACAGTGGACATTTTGGTTTGGAATTTACACCAAAAGATAGGCATTAAGATCTACTCTGAAATCATACGCGGTGTAATCAAGAAAGGCTCATCCTTGGAAGACCTACGATTGAATTTTATGAGGTGGCACATCCTTAGACAAAATGAGCTCGTACATCTCAGGTTGAGGGGCAATCACTGTGACATAGCTATAAGCACAAACATGAGCACGTGAGTGTAACCCTATAGACCATACCAGAAAAATTAAGAATGATTCCGCATGAAGGTTTTATTGTTACTGGGCAATTTATCCCTGAAAAAAAAACCCTGATAAGGATAAGAGCAGAACAGTAGTGCCATCTCGCCAGCACTACCACAAGGTGCAGGCAGGAAAAGCAAAAAGCGTGCTGCTTATATACCGCCCCATAGCACTTCAGGCACTCTCTGGGCAGTTTACAAGTTAATTACGCAGGCTACACATTGCCCCCCTCCCCCAGCAAGCTGGGTACTCATTTTACTGACCTCGGAAGGATAGAAGGCTGAGTCAACCTTGAGCCGGCTACCTGGGATTGAACCCTGGGTCATGAGCACAGTTTTGGCTGCAGTACAGCAGTTTAACCACTGTGCCACCAGGCTCATGTATAAAATGTATAACAGAGGCTGCGCATAAGATGGTTGCCCCAAGGAAAAGTGGGGAATGTCAAGGGGATGCCCCCTGTTCTCTCTACCACTTACTGCATGTTCTTTGGTTGCAGCAAAGCTTAGAACTTTTATGAGTTTATTAGAAGTACTTTGTCCCTTGCTACCCATTCTGACAAGAAATGATCATTGCCATTACTCATTGTTCAGACTGACAAGCTACTAGAGATGGGCATGAACTACTGGCTTGGTGGTTCATGCCGGTTCATTTTTCATCTGAACAGGTGTTTGGTGCTTGCCAGTCCCACCTCATCTGACAGGCGCCCATCCAAAGGTACGTAGTACCCCAGTGTCTCTGCCCCACCTCCTCCAAGCGCTGCCCCTTAGTGGGTGCCTGCCAGAGGAGGCAGGTCTGGGAATCATCAAACACCTGTTTGTACAAAAAAACAAACCAGCATGAACCACCAAACTGGTGGTTCGTGCCCATCACTACAAGCTACTAATGTCTTCTTTCTGCATTTTAACTTGCAACTGAAAAATACAGAGCCCCAAACCCTGAAATGCCTGCCAAAAACAGTGCTTTATGAATAACTTACAAATGTTACTTATGAGGTTGCCAGTCATTCTGTTCCTTTGCAAAAAAAAAAATGTTAGTATCTCCTCCTTTTCCACCACTAACAGAACCTGTTAACAAAGTGATGTACTGTAATTGCTTGTAATATATGGCTTCCACCTTCTCGGCTGAAGATCCATTTCATGTTCTTCAAATCAAACCCTGTCTTCTTTTCCAAGGCTTCATCAAGCTTGCCAATCAGGAGGCGATCCTCTTGAGCAGAGAAGTGCTCACTTCATCATGAAAATACGGAGTATCTAGTTTTCTGTTTGTAATCCCCTTACTGGTGCTTGATCTGCCATTGAGAAATGCCCAGAAATTCATTATGCTGGAATAAGGACACTGAAACTGTGCAAGATCCACTTTAAATGGAGGGAAGTGAGATGAAAGGGCATATATTCTTACATTTTCATTTGCTGCCTTCCCTTCTCATTTTCAAGAAACAGAATCTGAAAACAGTAAATTAAAGGAGTCCACTGTAAATGTCAGTAGAAAGAGGAATGAATATAAAAACAATTCTGTAGTTTGTAACCTGTATAGGAAACTGAGCAGAACAATCTGAAGTGAATTTGAAATGGGCTATAAAAATGAGCAGGTGAATCACAGGGCTGAAATTTACTTGCCATGTGCTTTAAGGGCTGTTATTTTTAAAATAATAATCCTAAAGGGGGAGAATGAGTAATCACAGATGGCAAAAGGAAAGAAGACAACACCATCCAGTGTGTTATACACCTAGGGTGTGGATTAGGTACTAGAATATACATATCTGAGAGGAAGGAGTCAGAAAACCCCTTCCCTCCCCTTCCTCATTATGTGGACAGGCAATGGAAATTCTGTTTTTAGTTTTTAATGGAAAAGCAATGCTAAGAGACGTTGGCTGAAATCTGGTACTAAGTCACAACCAGAGCAGGTCCCTTGAATCACTGGTAATTTGGAGAGTCATTTCATTTTTAAGTTCACTGATTTAATCAGCCTACTCCTCTAGCTTTAAATCATTACTGTATTTCAGCCATAATCTGCACCCATCTTCATTTGTGTCTGTGAAGTTCTTCTCTCCCTCCCATACATGTCAATCCACTTAGCTCAGAAACCCATGATGGGTTATGTCATTATCAGCAATCAATATGCAGGTTCCTCTCTGGTTGTATCTGGTTGAGAAGGACTAAGTGCCTACGGGGACATGGTGGCACTGCGGGTTAAACCGCAGAAGCCTCTGTGTTCCAAAGTTGGAAGACCAGCTGTCATAAGATCAAATCCACGTGACGGAATGAGCTCCTGTCACTTGTCCCAGCTCCTGCCAACCTCGCAGTTCGAAAGCATATAAATGTGAGTAAATAAATAGGTACCACCACGGTGGGAAGGTAACGCCATTCCATGTATAAGTCGCACTGGCCATGTGACCACAGAAACTGTCTACAGACAAACACTGGCTCTACAGCTTGTAAACTGGGATGAGCACCGCCCCCTATAGTCAGACATGACTGGACTAAATGTCAAGAGGAACCTTTACCTTTACCTAAGGGCCTAATCACACCTGCAAAAAGAACCAGACTTATGCTGATTTTTTCCATACCTTTGTTATACTGATACATTTATTTTTACGGTCACGTGGTATACATACTGGCAGGAGTATTCACATTATTTTGAGCTGTATCATTTCATTTCTTTCTATTTGAACCATCATAGCACTGCTCCTTAATTTTATATTGATTCATTTTCACTGCTGCTTCATGGGGCAATCGAGTCCCCCCAATCCTTTTTTTTAAATTACAAAAGCTGGTACTGTATAGCAATAGAGAAACACAGCAATATGGGGCTTCTTTCCTCTTCCCCTTTCCCTTCCCCCTTCACTGCATATTTCTCTCTTTTTAGTTGTTGGTGAGGCTTCTCTCCTCCCCCCCCTTTTCCCTTTCTTCCTCCCTCCATATCCTTTCCTTTTTGAACAGTGTCAGGAGGAGGAAGTGAGTTTTGAAAGACTTGCAAAGTATTGTGAAGAGCAGGGTTAAATAAATGCAACATGCCTTTCTTAATCATTCAAAGTAGGAAATCTGAAGCCCTCTTTCACCCACAAGATATTCATGTTGGTTTTTTGTGGAGGTGGCGGCACCAGCAGCAGTGGCAGCACCAGTGGGTCCTAACACCAATTTGTCAATAGCCTTTTAAAAAAATGTTTTTAAGGATACAAGTGTAGTGGCCATGAAGTGGCCACAGCACCCAGAAACCAAACTCCTTTGCAAAGGAAATGACTCCTCAACAACATTCACACAGGCTGAAAGGATAAGGAATGAAGTGATTTGTCACTGGTACAAAATAAAACAACCCTCCCAGTGAGGGGGAAATAAACCAGAAATAAACCACTGGCTGGGAAAATGAGTCACTCTTAGTTATGCATTATGTGCTCAGAAATTTATGAATCCATCCAAGAAATGGTCATATTGGTATAACTGGGGTTCTTTTGTCAGGTGTGATCAAGCCCCAAAAATACAATGAATACAAGTGTTACAGGCTGGGTGGGATGGGGGTGGGGAGATTATCAACAACTACTTAGTATAAGAAGATTCTGCCAAGATCTTGAGATTTCCAGTGGCTGGAAGCAAGCTAATGGCACATTATATAAACCCTTGCCTTTCCCCTTAACTAGAAAACAAGATATATTATGAAAAAATGTGGGTTTAAAAAAAAGCTGACTATATTGTGCAAAATATAGACTGTATTCATAGTTTTATACCAGGCAGAAGGTTAACCTTGGTGTAGCACTGAGCTGCAGTTAAAACATGACCAAGAGGTACGCCAATGCCTTAAAAGCAACAAAAAAGGTTTTAAACATGATTAATAATAATAATCTTTGAACTGCAGAACTGGACGGGACCCTAAGGATCATTAAGCCCAGCCCTTGTCAAGGAGGCATAGTGGGGAATCAAACTCCAAGCCTCTGGCTCCGCAGCCAGAGACCTAAACCACTGAGGGATCCAGCAGTTCATGTTGGTGTCATGAACTAACAAGTGGAACTTTTCTAGGTGGTTCATGGCCTCACCAGCCCTGGGTAGCAAAAAACATGTCCTGATTTCACCAGGGATCAGTTTGCAGCCTTTTTAAAATCTAAAATCAAGACCATCTGATTTGACCTTGACTTCACCAGCAGTTTGGCTGATGGGGTGAGGATGCCAGCCGTGCCCTCTATCTCTGTCCATTTGGTCTAGTTTGACCCTGTAACAGCAGTTTTCAGGTTGCTGGCTAGCCGCAGGCCTACTGTGTCTTTGCCCTACATGGCTTTTAAAAACTGCTAATGGAGCTATGGGTGGATTGCATCATGAATATTGTAAACTCTTCACTTGGGGAGGGATTTCTTCCCTCACGTGTAAAAGCAACTATCATCCGATTATTAAATGCCCTCAATTGGTGACAGACAATATTAGCTACTTTTGTTGGATTGCCAGCATACCCTTTATGAGCAATGTGATCAAGCAGGTGGTGTCTAAGCAGCTCCAAATAAACCTGAAGGAGGAGAACCACCTTGACCCATTCCAGTCTGGATTCAGGCCATGACATGGCACAGAGATAGCACTGGCATAATGACCTCTTAAGGGAAGCCAATAGGGGAGGTTGTACCCTGCTCGTTTTCCTTGATCTCTCAGAAGCTTTTGATACTGTTGACCATGCTATCCTCCTGGACAAACTCTTCAAGATTGGATTTGGGGATATAGTATTGTCCTGGCTCCAGTCGTTCCTCAAGAATCATGTCCAGAGAGTCCAACTTAGGGATGACTTGTTGACTCCTTGGACCCTCAAACGTCAATATCCCTAATGCTCTTTAACAACGATGTTCAGGTGCTGGAGAAGGTCATCAGGAGATTTGGTGTAAAGTGTCATCAGTATGCTGATGATATGCAACTCTATCTCTCCTTTACTACTTCTGAGTTGGATGTCATCTGGATGCTTGAGTTATGCCTGGCTTTGGTTCTGGAATCGACGAGGGCCAACAGCCTCGAGCTGAACCCGGACAAGACAGAGATTCTGCTCCTGGGAGGCCCCTAGACAGGACAGCGTTCATAATTTTGGTGTCCTTCTGGACCCAGCTATTTCCTGGGATTCCCAGATAGCAGCCATTTCAAGATCAGCCTTTAACCAGCTGAGGCTTATTGCCCAACTCCATCCCTACCTAGATGAGGGTTTCCTTAGGATGTTGGTGCATACTCTTTATGTGGGGTTTCTTTGAGACTGACTACAACAGATCCAGAATGTAGTGGCTGGTGTGAGCAAATCTGATTGCTGCAGTTCTGGCTCGTCTCCACTGGTTAGCCATCATGTCCTGGATCATGTTCAAAGTTTTGATGCTTACGTATAAATCCCTTCATGGTTTTGTACTACACTACTTTTCAGAGCATCTCTACCCAGTGTCATAGCCCTGACCCATCAGATCCTCCCAGGCTATGCTCCTCTTGGTCGCAACCCCAAAGGAGGCCTCAAAGCCATCCACAAGAGGCTGGGCCTTCTTCACAGTGGCACCAACTTTGTGGAACCAGCTTCTGGTGGAGCTACGCCTGGCCTTCTCTCTGTTATTGTTTAGAAGGTAGCTTAAAACACTACTTTTCAGAGATGCCTTATACATTGACCCGGCTTTTTATGCCTCTTGGTCTGCTGTCATATAGAGAATTTGCCTTTAGTGCCATTTATTTTATCCTGTTAAATATTTTAATTTGTTATTGTGTTTTCATTGTTTATTGCCACATGTTTCATTTATTGTTTCATTTACTGCCCAGAATAGTGCATTGCACTAATGGGTAAGTGTGTGCATGTTTGTTGGCAAATAAATAAATAAATAAATAAATAAATAAATAAATAAATAAATAAATAAATAAATAAATGAAAGAATGAGTGAATTAATGTGAACAGCCCAGGTGGAGAAGCTTGAATACTACTTCAGCTCTACCACTTTCCGTTCATTCCTATGTGAAAAGGCCTAATAAACAACAAAGGATCCAGATGTCTCCCCAGTAGAACACCTGCCTAGTCTGCTTCCAACATACACTAAGATATCAAATGAAACAGCATCGTGAAATCCTTAGAATGCAATAAGGAAATAATTAAAAAAAAACAACCATAGCTTTTCATTGTCACAGATTTTGTCCTTTTTAAAATAACGTCTCTCTCATGAGACACATAGGCTAGATCTATAGAAGGAGAAATTTTATGTTTAGACATATTGGGTTCATAACATTTATCTGTAGCAAAGCACATCTGTAGCAGAGGAACACATCAATCACTTAAGTGGTGAGTACTGAAGGACATAAAGTGTGAGCAGTTAAGGCTCCGATTTGGATCAGAGAGACCTAATCAAATGTTTGACTCTGAAGCTGGATTGCTTTTTTATATAATGGCTTAACTCCTGTTGATTAGCATAGTAAGTCACACCGGAGTCAGTGAGGATTGAATCACTGTGGATTTCGTAAGACAACTTCTGCATCAGTTTCATTGATTCAAACAAGCCTACTCTAGTGTGTGACTAACAATGCTAAGCAATAGGAGTTCAGTCAATATATTATTTTCCTTTGCGCATCATGAAGAAGGGCAAGGATGCTGTACATGATCCACAAGCATCTGCAAGCAGTAGCAGGATTCTATACTTAAATGTAATGAATGCCAGAAGACACCCCTTACCTACCTGGACTAATTTATCAGTCTCATATAAAGAGGTGGTAACTGTAGCAGTGGGGGCAGTTCCAAGCTATAAAAAGGATTGTCTTGGCAAAGCCCTTCTACCTTACACTGTTGCCGCTGCTGTTGCTGCCTAACTGCTCCTCATAAGTCACCATTGTCATTACCCCACGTAAAGGTAATGCACTATACTTAGCTACTTAACCTTGGCCTATTTTTTATCTGCAGGGTTGACAATAGTTTGTATTCATTAGGAGGCTGGCTTGTTTGGTAACATAATCTTCCTTTTTGTTAACATGAAAGAGAGAATAAGGTCTTTGAAGGGTGGGGCAGGGGGGAAAAACCCTCTCCAGGTCTGCTCTTTTCTATCAAAGCAAGGCAGAGGTCTGGATAAATGATTGCCAGGATTAGATTTTATGGGCCAGGTTCATAAGAAATTTATATCCTGTTTCCATATGTTTCTTACATAATCAGAAACATGAATAACAACCAAAAGAAAAGAAGAGAGGAACATCTCATACATTCCCAGCCTCCTCTTCCTTCCAGTCTCTCATCAAGCTTTTAGCATCCTTGGTCTCTTCTCCCCAGCACACAATAAAAGCTCATCTTTCTGGCTACGGTGTAGGTTTTATACATCTTGAAAACAATAATTTAGGGATCTGTCGGCCTCCCTCCCTCTATTCCCTTCCCCCACTAATTTTAAGCTACCTACCTCCGCTAAGGGAAATCGAAACTCTGGGTAAATATTTTAAATAGCATGTGTGAAACATCATTTTGAATGTTTCTAGAAGGGCTGAGGTTCACCTAGCTGAGAAAGCATTAAACTCCTTCAAAAGAACGAGGATACATTCCAGTGGTGGCACATTTCTTTTAATGTTGAAGGCTTCCCCCCCCTTCTCCAGCTCAAGGCTCCCAAAGACTTCTTCAAAACGAAAAGAAACCCAGGGAAACCCCAGAACCTGAAAGGAAGGGCAAAATAAGAAGCTTTCTATAAGCTTAAATCAAATATTTCCAGCACCCGATTCTGGTTCTGCCATGCAAAACGGCACAACAGAACTTTGCCCAGTGAATTCTCATGGCTTCATGAACCACTAGGCTCTAGGTCCCGGGATTTAAGGTGATCTAACCACTCCCATGGCCAATGAACTGGGAACATCAGAAGTAACGAGGAGAAGAAATGGCCACAGATTCAACCTAGCCTTGAAAGAAGGGCCAAAGAGGCCAAGAGGCATAGCATCCCCGTTTTCCAGAAAGGAATAACAAGAGATGACAACAGTCATGGTTGCAAAGCCCTAACCTTACAAGTGCTTCTTCTGGGCAAATGGAAATATAACAAACAATCCTTCCTCTTGGCTACTGAGTGATGCTGGTGAGGCACATGCATAAGAAGAAACATGACTGCCATTCCAGTGAGCCCAAAGGAACTCGTGTATTATATAAATGTGGCCAAATAAGTTGGACACCAGGCTAATATTCAGTTCTGTTTGAGAAACTTACTTGCAAACTGAGGCCTTTATTGTGTGTCTTGTCTTGAAGCCCTAATAAGCACTCAATTTAGCTTCATTACTTTAGATTTGCATTTAAAGCTTTACAGAGAATAACTCCTCCCAGCAGAAACTGACCTATACTCAAGAACTGTGCAACAGTTTGATGTTATCCCCACAAAGATGGATAAAATTGAGTGTGGATTACACGGAATTACTCTGTCCCTCAACCACTGAGGTATGTTTGGTGAGTCTGGATGTGCTACACAACAGCTCAAGGCTAAAGGATTCTCTCCTTGCCCAGTATTCATATTTGGTCATCATTCTCTGAGAAGTCCCAGAGAGCTTCAGATGCTTACAGCAGTCTGGTATAATCTAGAAACCTAACTGCAGTACTCCAGATATTGTAGAATTGCTGTAGAAAACAGATGCAGTTGCCTCTTTCCCAAACAGATAAGCATAATCAGAGATGAAGATGTCTTTATGTGTGTAGAAAAGAACAGAAATACAGAGAAAGAGACAAAATGGAACTGGGACAAAATAAAGACCAATGGCCTAGCAACACTCAAAATTACTTTTTAACTTCAGATCAGATGCCTGGTTGGGTGGGCAGGAATGCCATTTTTAATTTAATGGAGGAAGAAAGACCAGTCTCACATCCACTTTCTTGATAACAAAAATTAAACAGAAATTTTAAAAAGTACGTATTTATTTATTTATTTATTTATTTATTTATTTATTTATTTATTTATTCATTCATTCATTCATTCATTCATTCATTCATTCATTCATTCATTCATTCATTCATTTAATATCCCACCTATTTGGTCTTACGTTCACTCTAGGCGGCTTCTAAATACATACATAAAATGACATGTAAAATATTAACACAAAGAAATTATTACGTCAGGTAACAGATTCTTCAAGATGGAAAAAAAGTTTTTTTTTTTTAAAAAAAAGAATCAAAAATTAGCTGGAGGAAAGGCCTGCATGGACATCCATGTTTTTAATTGGTTTTTAAAGATACCCAGTGAAGGGGCCGCACAAATCTCCAGAGGAAGATTGTTCCAGAGGCGAGGAACTACCGCCGAGAAGGCCCGGTTTCTTGTTTTTTCCTTCCGGGCCTCCCTCAGTGTCAAGCTCCTCAGCCTCACCTCCTGACTCGCTCGGGTGATATGGGTAGACCTTGGTGGGAGTAGGCATTCCGCCAAGTATCGAGGCCCCAAACCGTTTAGGGCTTTATAAGTAAGCATCAGAACTTTGAAGTCAATGTGGAACCGAATGGGCAGCCAATGCAATGCGGCCAGAATAGGAGAAATATGATGGTATTTTCTCACTCCGCTAAGGAGTCTGGCTGCCGCAGTCTGCACCACTTGGAGTTTCTGCATCAACCTCAAAGGTAGCCCCATGTAGAGCACATTACAGTGGTTTAGACTTGAGATAACAAGCGCATATACCAAGGTGGTGAGCGCCCCCATATCGAGATAGGGTTGCAGCCGAGCTATCCGCCAAAGGTGGGAAAAGTTGTTGCGGTTTTGGAAGAATTAGGAAAAGGCTATATGGTTCTTAAGATGACACAAATATAAGAGTAGGGTGATACATTTACTGGAGCACAACAATTAAATAAATTGTAAACTTTTGTGAAAAAAATTCCACTTCATTAGAGTCTCAACAATTCATGGTAGATGTCTGTGCCAGATTTGCTCGTGTGAGGTGAGTTCAGACTGTGGTTGCAAATGTCATCATTATCTGAGATAATATATCCATTATCTCAGGTATATGAGCCAATACCCTGTTTTAGGAAAACTGCATGTGGCATGATGTACTCACTGCACTATTTTAATGCTGCTTGAGCAAGGAGGAATCCAGTAAGCCCTTGAGCAAATATGTAGCCCTATTGTTTGCAACAGGGCAATATTCCACTTGCTAAACTGCAAGCCAGATATGTCCAGGACCAATGCAGAGCATTGTGAGCATGCAGTCTTTATGCTCTTTGCTTTTAAACTGGACACTGGTGATGGAATGGAATAGTTAATCATAGGTTCAAGTACAAGTATGCATTGTGAGAGGGAGGGCAGAAGATGTAGTAAAGATACATATAGGAATAGGAAATGTCATTTTGAAAAGCTAATCATATTATTAACCCAGATGGTGAACTTCCAGAGTGTAGATTACAGAAATATCCTGACAATGTTAGAATAGTTGAGTATCATCATTGTTTTTGAAATGCAAAGATGTTGAATCAGGAAATTATTTTCTGAATCAAATTCCTATTCTGAGGCCAGAATCAATAAATTTGTCTACATATAAGGTATTAAATAAAAGTATTTATTGATATGTACTGTAGCAAAGAGTCATGTCTCTTTATTGATGCTTTTTGTCAAATATGGTGGCTTGCTTTCATTTTTACAGCAAATGTTGGAAGGAGAATACCAAGTCTTCTGCTGCTTTCTCAAATCTAATTTTCTCTCCACTCATTGCAAATGAAGCTGTAGCGCAAAATTAAAATATAAATTCTGCTACTTTTTTGTAAAAAGTGTAAGAAGTGGGATACATTTTGGAATGCAGTGGGGTTTTTTATGAATGGAAAGGGTTAGTTTTCAGAATTACACTTCATCCAGAGATGCATCATCTCACTTTTTCAAAAAGGATTCAGAGTGCAAGAGAATTCTCTCAGCAAAAATGTCTCTTGTACCCGTTCCACTCTAATGAAGAGCTGGTAGAGTGAAGAAGCCTGTCTGTTTATGACATCATAGCAGTGGAAAAATCCCTGTCATCCACCAGCACAGACTTGCCTGATGACAACATCTCTAGCTCTGAATGGCAACAGCGAAGGAAGGCAAGAGCTGGCTGGATAGCTCAGTAGTTTAGGTTTGGCAGTTTGATTCCCCCCCCCCCCCCCCGCTGCCTCCTAGGATAATTAGCAGCCTATGAAGCTTTTGGCAAGCTGCACAGTCCTGGGGCAAATAATACAGGAAAGTAGGTCAAGCTAAAAGGTGGAGAAATGTCAGTGGCTCAGGAAAAGTATGGGATGAACAGGGCCTGGAGGCAGATCTTCTTCTTAGAAAGAAGAAGCCAGGGAATTGGAGGCAGGCATCAGGAACATGGTTGAAAAGGATAGATGAATCAATAGAACAAACTGGTGTGGAAGGCCATGAGAAGATAAAAATTGTTGAGGGGAAAAGACAATAATTCTAGGAAAAAGCAGAAGCCAATAGAAAAGAAGAACTTATGTGAGATTAATAGACTCAGTGAATGATGTAATGGCTCTTAGTTTGCTCAACCTGATGACAGGACTTTCTGTAGGTCATTAATATATAGGTTCACTAGAAATCAAGAACAGCTTGACAGCACATAGCAAGAACACATATGCATGCACATACACAACCAAGTATGGAGGCTAGGCAGTCCACAGTACTAGATAGCCACTACTAGAGAAAGTTGTAAGAGGCAAAATAAAATGATTGAATCAGATGCATGTAGCCTGTACGTTCCATGTTCCCACTACCAATTTAATAGACATGGGTGGCAACTAGAAAGGTGTAAAAGGCAGTAGGACCTCAACGTTTGCCAAGGAGAAGAGTGATTTCTGAGCTACTGTGGTGAGCGAAACCAACCAGTTCTGCTTAAAGCTCTGCAGAAAGAAATAGGTGAGATATGTCCTTCAAAAAAAAAAAAGAAAGAAAAAGAAAAAGAAAGATACAGCAAAGGTGACATGTTCCAATATCTTCTGAATTCATCATACCATACTGAATCCCCAGAGGTCACTGTGTAACCAGGCAGCCCCCCATGGTTGTGGGGCAAGGGTGAGGGGTAAGGAAAGAAAAGGCACAAGGTAAGCGAGCAGTTTTCTCCTTCGTTCCATATCTGCAAAGTAGAGATAATCAATATTTATCTCCTGGGACAATGAGGAAAATTAGTTACTTCTGGAGCACAAGGCATTTACATGAGCGCTTAATCCAGGATTACGTTTTGTTTATAGACCAAAGCTGTCCAGGTTGTATGCAAATTGGTTTAACCTATGCAAATTGCAAGAGGAAGTGAAGGGGATGCCGGGGGGGGGGGGTATCCCTTGAGGTCACTGCAGGAAAATATTGTCACTGCAGCCCAGGACAGTTGCTGGATTATCACCGAGCAATCAGATTCGGAAGCCGGCAAGCAGATTGGCCGACGAGCGTCCCCTTGCATTGTAGCCAGCATTTGATTAATAGCCATCTGTGACGTAACATCATCAATCATATCCGATTAAAGCGCATGTGGAAAGAAGGAGCCTGCTCTTGCAAACAGAGCCTGCTGGCTCAGTTGCAGATTCTTCCGATCAGGTGGAAGATCACGCAGAGAGAAGAAATGAGCTGGGTTGGTATTAGAAAGGGCATTAAGAATTCACTTCCACTGCTCTGATTGGTAATTAAGTGACTCATCTAGTGGCCGACAGTCCTGTATGCTTCCCCAGGCAGTTGTTAGTTCTTCGAAAACCACTCCTGACAAAATGAGGTTTGCCCTTGGTACACAGATAATGAGAGTGTGGTTGACAGGTGTGGCGCGATTAGGAAATTTCTACATGAGACTCATTCCGCTAGCCACTCTACAGTAAACAGACTCATTAGAACTTGCTGGTCCCTAGAGGCAAAGCATGTTTGACATTATTAATTGGCTTTTCTGTATAAGGAGTCAAATAGATGAAAAGGTTTATCAAGCTGAAATAATTAATTTTGCCTGAATTCGCTGACAGTTCAGTTCTCCTGCAAAAGACCATTTTAAGAGGCTTTCCCCCCTTCTTTATTCTCTCAGATTTCAAAGTTCAAAAGGCATAATAGTGGTAAAAGTGGAGCTTTTTAGTAAATTATAATTAAAGGGAATTTAATTAACTTAGAAAAGAGGAGGAAAGAAAGAAAGAGAGCTTTCCTATCTGAGCCTATACAGAGGTCTTGATGGTAAAACATATCATGGCTTAATAATGCATTAATTTTAATCTAATCAAAGTATAATAAAAGAGGTAATTATGTTTAAAAATTATCATACTGTAATATTGGTATGGTTAAATGCTTAATACATACATAACCCAGCTTCTAGTTACCAGAAATTGTAATTCTTGCCCTCAGATTTATCTTACCTACGGTAACTAAAAATTTCACATGTACAAGATTAATTGAATAAATAATTGTAATAACTTAAGGGGAAAATGATTTTCAAATTGAAGTCCCATGGCCAAGGGCTGGCAGGGGTCAGGGAAGACCATCAGGTTACAAGTATTTTTCCTTGTCGTTCTTACGTTCTTTCCTCTTTCTCTCTTTGCCTCAACATAGATCAGTATTTTCCTCTTAAGAAGAAAAGTGAATGTCATATTGGCACAGGTCTTAAAATAAAGATAAGGGTCATCTGGCCATCCAGGTATCATCAGACTACAATGCCTAACACCTGTCACCATTAACTATCCAGGATAGGCTTAGTCAAAGTTGTAATCCAGCCACATCTTAGGAAAGCTCGTGCTCCCCAAGCCTGTGCCAACAGGCACGGCCTGAACATAACTGAGGAAAAGGTAGCATCTTCTTATAGCAGCAGATGAAACTCGCATTTCAAACATAAATAGTTCAATTAAATAATCTGACTCATATATAAATATTCTACCCCTTAATACTTACTATATAGGAGGCCATTTTGAGGGTGATGGGTCAAGGCTGTCCCCCTTGGAGATCCAGCAAGACCTGTGGCGATATAGCCACCAGCTTTCCATCCTTTCCATTTCCCTTATTTTAGACTGGAAACTGGGTGTTGAGCAGGAACAACTGTTACATTTTGGCAGGCTCCACTTTGATGCCTCTAGTTGCTGATTCTGCTTTATATTAGTCACGTCAACTGGCTAATATCGTCTTTTGATCAGGCAAAATTATCTCTTTATATACTGCCCATTGGCTAGATGGGCAGTATACAAATTAAATAAATAAATAAATTTTATGTAACTGCTCACATTGTGTGGGGATCAGGAGATCCATATTAGGGAGAGGGATTCATTTCACATTTGAAGGAAGCAATATATTTGACTTAGGACAGCTCACTTTAGTGTGGATGAGAGATCATCTGTACCAAGATGCAATTATCGGTTTCCTATACATATAAGATGATGATAACAGGGAAAAGTCAGAGGGTCTAAAGTTTCACATGCTACATTTCTTTCTTCAGGGGTGCCCCACCCCCTCTTCCACTGACAAAATACATGAATCTTTCCCAAATGCTTGTTGCTTGAAGTGGTACATCCTAAAATAGTAATTTGCTACCTGAACACATTTAAAGATGGGATAAGCAAAATACAGCCCTCCAGATCTCATTGGCCTGCAGGTCCCATCCATCCAACCATAGCCAAATGAGGAAATTCACTTGCTTCGAGATTTAAATTATTTAAACACGAAGTTCTTTCCATCCTAAACATGAGGAACTCTTCAAATTTTGGTAAATTCTTCATAAAGAAAGTTGAAATGAAATTTAATACATTCCCACTAGCCAAATTCCTTATGTACAACTATTCCTGTCATGGAATGGGGCCATGGTGCTCCAGGCTTTCATGGTTGTGACGAGGAAACTTTCAGAACGAAGAGATGGCAACCTCATTAATTACTTATAGGGTTGAACATATGTTCATTAAAACCAAGATGTTTGAGAGTTTAGCACTCAAAGGACCTGGATGGATAAAACTACCAGGTTCTTCTGTTTGTTAGATTATGCATTTTGGGATTTTGGTTGAGTTTTATTTAGTTTATTTTCTTTATGTTAACTGTTTTTAGATCTGTTTCTTTTCATTTATATATATTTTTGTAAATGCCAAGAGTAGTTTGTTTCCATTTTGTATTTGAAGATGTTTTCAGATTTTGGTAAGAATTAAAATGAAAAGCAAACTGGAACATATCCTCAATCTTCTTTGTATATAGGAACCCTTGGCTGGAATCCTGTTGTGTAAATTACACTGCATAAGGCTGATGATGTCATCAGAAGCTCTATTATGGTTTCAAACGGTTAATCTGAATGTGGGAGGAGTGGGAGAATCCTAGTCCCCCCACCCCTGCTCATTGTGTTATTCACACAGGGAGTAACAGTTTGAAGAACATTCCTACTCCACGTGAAGCATCTTCACATTGCTTGAGGAACCTTATTTTTCAAGGGCCCCAACTGTGTGAAAATCCTTCTAAAATAGCTGAGATTTCCCTCCTCAAACTGTTGGTCTCCACATGTGAAGAGTGACGTGGACAGTTGTGAAACTAGTACTCTCTTCCATCTCCTCATGCTTTCTTTGAACATCTGAACAGGGAAAGAATAGATAAACCCTAACAATAAATGAACATGGGGCACACTCTATGTATTATTTCTTTAAAAAACCAAATATTTCAATCCCAGCATTGTCACGTGCACTGATGGTAAGGGGTGAAAATGAGCATGGGGTGGCAGTGAATATGAATTAATATTACCTTCGGCCCTCTCATTTTAATGTTATTGATTTCTCCTGTCAATCTTTGTTATACATTCTGCTTTAAGATTTTTCCTGATGAGCTATTGAAGAATAAAATACATTGGGCATGGTCCAGATGAATGTAAGCATCTTTAAATTGTGTTATTTCCATGAAAAGACTTTAAAACCTGTTTAAATCTCTGCCCTTGAAATCAATGAACTTCAAGAGCTTAACATTGGCTATCTAAACCCTAACATGTATGCAACTAAGGGTAAATGCAACAGACATCCATGTCATACAAGTGTATGTTCAAATTGTTGATAAAGATCAAGAAAGCAAAGGAAAATTCTGTGAAGAACTGAAAACTGTTACACAACATGAAAAAGCAATATCTACATTTAATAATGGGAAATGAGGCAAGGAAAGGAACCAGCAGAAATTTTGCTGAAGAATACAGACCAAGAGTGCACAATGAGAATGTACGATACAGTCTGTGTGAAGATGAACTTGTGGTCACCAATTTGTTGTTATGTGCCATGAAGTCAAAAGTAACTGATAACAACCCTAACAGAGTGGTTATACCAGTTCCACACTGCCAGTGAGCTTCCATCATTGAGCAACTTTGGCTTCCTGGATCCTAGCCCATTACTCTATCCGCTGCACCACATTGTCTGACAATCCCTGCAAGATAGCTGATACTGGACCGGAGATATAGAAATTCAAAGTCTGAAATGCAATATGGCTAATATACGGTGGCAAATCTCCTGGATCCAATAAAGTTTTTACAGAAGCAAATAGAAGATGACAACTTAGATATTTTTGTGAATTTTCAGTCAACTGTACTGAAGATGAATTCCTAAAATCTTCCTGATCATTGAAAAATAACCTTAATGAGCCATTTGCTTAGGGTTTAAGAAAAATATGGCAAAATTTACAAGTGACAAGAAGGGACAGGAAATGTGCAGTTTGGGTTCAGAAGAGGATGTGAATCCAGAGCAGCACCAGGCAACCTGCATGTATTTGAGGAGAAAGGCCATGGATATGTCTGCCTGCTTTATTGGCTGTGAGAAATCCTTTGAAGTCAAACATGGCAAGGGGATGGTGGTGTTAATAAATTAAGGGTTTTGAGCTACGAGATAATTGGCAATATGTACTGACATGTGGGGGAAATCTGCATTGTAAATTGAATATTGAATGACAGAGGACACCAAGATACGGAGGAGAGTGAGGGGACATATGGATTTTCCAGTGTGGTGTAGCAGATAAGAGTGAGAAACTAGGACTCAGAACCTGAGTTTGAATCCCTGCTCACCCCCTGAAACTTAGTGGGAGGTGACAATGTTAAAACCACTCTGCAAACATCTCAGATACCTTGGAAAGTCCTCTTAAAGACTCTGTAAGGTGGATGTGACTCGCCAGCATGTAACACACACACTAGGATCCATATAGAAGCAAGAAGCATGCGCTCTGTGGGTTGAATGTATCCCACAATTATTTTTGTGGCCCCGACCACTCACCACCAATTCACCACTCATTCTGAAACAACAGCCAAATGCCAACCTTTTTTTTTTTGCTACAACTGCAACAGCTCCAAGAACCTTGATAGAGGCTGTCAAATATTGATAATGGTGATGCTTTGGTCCACCAGCTGTTGTGGGATCCAGACTTCCCCCTCAAGGAGTTACCTACCTCTTCTTATAATAATATTTCTGTGCTGTCAATTTAATTCTGACTTATGGCAATGTTTTCCAGAGCTTTCTAGGTAGAGAATACTCAAAAGTGGTTCATCATTCTCTTCTTCTGGTGGCATCCTGGGACGGTGCAGGCTGCCCAAAGACACACAGGCTGGCTCTACTCATGGGAGGTACCGTGGGGAATTGAACCCCCAACCTACCTCAGCCACTGACCTATCAAGCCAGTTTCTAATTCCTATACTAGATGGAATATTGAAGACTGAGATTCCAGCCATTTCTGGAAAATAAGTGGAATTGTTATAATTTTTACTTCCAATGATAATTAAATGTTTGCTGGGCTGAACAATTAGGCTGGCATTTCCCCACACACACACACACACACACACACTATTTGGCTTTTTTTTTTTTAAGGCTTCTGCAGGAGGGCATACAGCATACTCTTCAGTGCTTCATTTTTAGTTGTTGTTTTTTAAACTGAAGTGCATCTATTTCTAAGGACCGATCCCTTTTATCTTCTTCCCTTATGCCACAAAGCAAAATGACTGTCCTTCTAAGTATTTGGGGAGAAAAGACGTAGCCAACACGGTCACAATGAGACCGGAACTTCAGAGTGTTAATGCTCCTTTTGCCGCCACTCAGCGACACTGCTGACTCTGAGCTGGCCGCTCTTTGTGCCTCGTACACTTTAAGCGGCTTTAAGGCAAAAGAATGAAACCGCCAGCCAGTCCTTGAATGAAACGGAGGCTTGCTGTGTGCTGCATCTCTTCTCTTGGCAATTGCGCCCAAGAGCGCTACCCATCCTTGAGGGGATTGTGACTCTTTGTGGTCAGTAGAAAGGTTTCCTGAGGGGACTGCACATCTACCCTGGACCTCCCATTCATTCATTAACCTCTCCAGGGGCTCTGACTAATTAGATCAGGCTGCTCATTTTAAGCTGATAATTGATTTAAATAGATTGCTCATTTCAGATAGAAGAAAAACCTGCTCAACATTTGGTGCCGGCCTTTTCTCTCTCCCTCCCCCCCCGCTCTCTTTTATATGCAAGTTTCAATGGCTTGTGCAGTGTACCATAAAATGTAGTGGTCTCTCTTTTCTAAGAAGGTCATAAAATTAATTACAATAAGTAGGAATCCGTGAGGGAGGGTGATTTATTTTATATATTTTAAAAAAAAGTTTGGGGGTTTGGATTATGATGTTTATAGCACATAAATGGGTACAATGGAAAGAAAACCATTCTCCCCTTCCCTGTATGTGAAATCCCAAGCTGGGAAAGCTTGAGGGTCATGGGTTGGTTTATTTGGACATGAGCTCCAGGAATCAGTAAGATAAAGAGTTAACAGTTCAATACTCACTTTCCTGGGAACAACCTCTACTGAGTATGTGGAGACTTGCTTCTAAGTAAACAGGACTGTTCTGATTGGCTGGTTCACCTTTGTAGGGCTTTAAAGCTTGCTTCTCAGGGCATTCCCTTCTATTAATCATATTTAACAATACTGTATAAGTGCCCCGTTCTATAGTTTTTTAATGAGCAGTACAGACCACTTTTCTGTGAATCCATCCAGAGCTTGCAGCTGTTCTTCTCTGGATGACAATTCCCCAATCTCCCCTCCCCCAGGCAGCACAGCCAAGAGTCCAAAAAAGTAACTTTTTGGAACTCTACAAAGTAGATCTATTCCATGGTATTCTGTTTGTTTGTTTTTAAAGTGGAAACATGGAATAGTGGGTAGTAGCAAAGGAAGCAGTTTGTCACCATGCAGAGCCATCAACCCAACTGTTTTAGCTGCATTTCTTTTTGGACTATGATGGCAGGCCAATGTGTATCTCTGTTCAATGAGAACTCTGGGACCCTTGGGGTGTTCAGAGGCTTTCTCCGGGTCTGTTTTCTACACGGCTCTGCCACTGCGTGTCTGTAGGGTAACTCACATCATTATGCTTTCCTTAAATGATTAGGACACAAGTAGTTTGGGAACAGAGTTCCCAGTGTGGATAGAGTGATGGACTAGGACTCTGGAGAACAGGGTTCAAATCCTTGACTCTGTCATGGAAACTCACAATTGGAGTGGAAGTGGTAAAACCACTCCTTAAGTATCTCACATACCTTGAAAGCCCTACTAGCGTGGCTATAACAGCAATAATTTTGGGGGGGGGGGTCACCTGTATACAGTACACTGGCATGCTAAAAACACCAGTGAATTCAAGGAGATATATTCAACTTCTACAGTATATCCATTAAATCAGGTGCTGAATGGAAAGTCGACACACATGCAGATCTCACCAATTCAATGGGGGTACTCTGGAAACCAGAGAAGTGATTGGATTTAGATCAGCAGCTCATAAACGGATGCATTAATCTGTCATAGGAATGAGTTGCTACTTGCAAACTGAAGAACTATCCTGTTTCTTAAATAGCTACTATTGCTCCTAAAGGGGAGATAACATTATTCCATCTGATCCTTCTCCAGGCCCCTTTTCCCAGTCTCCTCTACCTTCCCCAAAAGTTGCCACCAATGGCTTCAGGCAATCAAGGAGTAGGTAACATATGTCACTTTTGTATGTTTCCAAAAGCCCGTTCCCATGCCCATCAACATGAGCTATGCTGGCTTAGGCTGATTCAACAACCTTTGGAGGCCCAAATTTTGCTCATCCCTGGGATAAACAAACGATTAAAGGAGATAGGGCTCCTCTGAGTTACACAGATGAGCACACATTTGTTGATCCTGAAGGGCTACTAAAATTGTCACGTCCAGTTTGAAAGGCATGGGATTCTGCCTTCCTCACCATGTACTCTGAGACTTGGGTAACGCATGGAACCATTGAAATGCAGTTTTTTTTGTTTAGTCATTTAGTCATGTCCGACTCCTCGTGACCCCATGGACCAGAGTATGCCAGGCCCTCCTGTCTTCCACTGCCTCCCAGAGTTTGGTCAAATTCATGTTGGTCGCTTCAATAACACTGTCCAACTATCTCGTCCTCTGTAGTCCCCCTCTCCTCTTGCCTTCACACTTTCCCAACATCAGGGTCTTTTCCACGGAGTCTTCTCTTCTCATGAGATGGCCAAAGTATTGGACCCTCAGCTTCAGGATCTGTCCTTCCAGTGAGCACTCAGGGTTGATTTCCTTTAGCATCAATTATATAGAGCTTCACACCATTTTTGCGCACTCCTCTTCCACCCTCATTAAGAGGTTCTTTAATTCCTCCTCACTTTCTGCCATCAGAGTAGTATCATCTGCATATCGGAGGTTGTTGATATTTCTTCCAGCAATCTTAATTCTGGCTTGGGATTCCTCCAGTCCGGACTTTCGCATGATGTATTCCGCATATGTTAAATAAACTGGGGGACAATATACAGCCTTGTTGTACTCTGCTCTAAAATTTCATGGGGAAAATGGCAGTAGGAGAAAGCAGCCTTCTTTTTTTCATATGTGTTGCTGCTTCTCACCACCACCACAGATGTCCTGTTTTCTTTTCTAGTCATCTAATTTAGTTATGCCCAAAGACTGAAGTTTGTACAGGAACCAACATTTGATTGGGATATTTTAAAGTTTCTGCTCAGTCTAAAGCCTCATACTGTACAAAATTCTCATTGTTTTCAGTTGAATTTGCTTCCATGTAAACAACAGTGCATTGAAAGCAGAAACCGAAAGGCCAATACAGTGGTACCTCGCATTACGACGTTAATTTGTTCCAGTGAAATCGCTATAGAATGAAAACGTCGTAAAGCGAAATTTAAAAGACCACAGAAACGCATTAAAATCCTTATAATGCATTCTGATGGGCTGGAAACTCACCGTCCAGAGAAGATCCTCCATAGGCGGCCATTTTCGCTGCCTGTGCAGCGAGGAATCTGTCTCAGAAAACAGTGGGGGGGCATTTTGTTTACCCGGTGGCCATTTTGAAACCGCCAATCAGCTGTCCGAAAATCATCATTTTGTGAAGAATTGGTTCCTGAAGCAGGGAACTGATCATTACAAAGCGAAATTCCCCCATAGGAAACATCGTAAAGCAATCGCAAAAAGTTCATCGTAATGCGATTTCGTCGTTAAATGGAGCAATCGTAAAGCGAGGCACCACTGTACATGCATATATTTGGCCTGTCTGACAGCATCAGGACCTTACTGTGCATTCTGCTTGCCCTTCATATGTGCTTGCCATGAGCAGCCATAAAAAATAAAAATAAAAATGCTATACCTTAGGAACAAACTCATCACAAAGGCATCATAAAAATGTTGTAAGCCGCCCAGAGACCTTTGGGTAGTGTGGGTGGCATATAAGTTAAATAAACAAACAAACAAACAAACATCTGCATGTTTAATCCAGACTTGCAGTTCTTGCGTAGAGATCAGCTCACCATGAGAAAGCTGCACCTGCTTGATGTCTGTGGCTTACCATCATACAGTGTGTTCCTTGGGCATCTTTTCCCTCCAGGGATTTGACAATGGAACAGAGAAAGAGTCAATGGCAGTGACATACAGTTCAAGGAATACCAACAGCCCAATTAATGTAGACTTGGGCCAATAATCAGGTACAAATGATCAGTTTAGGCCTTTGTGAAAGAGACCTGTCCTTTGGTTGTTGTGGGTTTTTCGGATTCTTAGGCCGTGTTCTGAAGGTTGTTCTTCCTGACATTTTGACAGTCTCTGTGGCCGGCATCTTCAGAGGACTAGAGTAGGAACTCGGTCTCTGATGAACAGAATTCCTACTCCAGTCCTCTGAAGATGCTGGCCACAGAGGCTGGCAAAACATCAGGAAGAACAACCGTCAGAACATGGCCTAAGAGCCCGAAAAACACACAACAACCATTAGATCCCGGCCGTGAAAGCCTTCGCGAAGACCTGTCCTTTCTCCAGTATCTTGCTAGGCTAGTAAGAAACAGACAAGAGAGAATTGGGGAGCAGGGAACTCACTTATATCGGACTCTGGCCCTGAGTTTGCAAACATTTCATTGAATAGTAATTTATTATGCTTATGTTTTTAAAAGCACAATCTGGAAAATGTTAACAATGTTAAAGTATTTCTAAAACATCAACATTATTGTAATGTTTATTGCTGCTTCAGCTTCTTACCAAACTTTTGAACAGTTGAAAACATATGCAATTTTTTTTGCAGTTTAATGGTTTAATAACTTTTTAAAAAATATTGCTGATATACAGATTTTTTTTTCCTTTCCCTGCATGATGAGAAATTTGGAAGAACAAATACGTACTAATGGAAGCACAAATACTGTATTACAACACTATTTTACTATTGTTATAATAACAGTAATAATGTTTAAAACACACACACACACACACACACACACCAAGAAATATACTGGGCTGCTTTCCTTGCTTGCATGCTGCCATGAAACGGATCATTTATGTTTCTAAAGTGGCTTCTTGATATCATGGGAATACTCTGTTGGGAATGTCTCTTACACAAGTCCTATTGAGCGTAACTGGAGGAAAGGGGAGACTTGCGGAAAGGACAATATCCTGCCCTGCTCCCATTCATTTCAAGGGGCTTAGGAATGACCTAGTAGATTGTGCCTTCAGTCTGCTTCGGTAGCAACAAATCTCTTCCCTCCATTATAAATTGCATTCTTTCTGCTTCTCCTAACAAATTAAAACCAGAGATTCAGACTTTGCACTTCATGGGGAGGGGGGAGGGGTGGATGTCAAGGACACGGTGCCTTGAAAAACTATTCAAGAGCACTTGCTAGTGGCTATAGTCCAGAATAGCAACTCTTTACTCTGCTATTACTCAGCCTTTCCCCAATAGCCAAAGGGTCTTTTAAAAGTAGTAGCAATAGTGGTACTAGTAGTCGTTACTAGCAGCAGCAGCAGCACCAGCACCAGCACCAGCACCAGCAGCAGCAGCAGCAGCAGCAGCAATAATAATAATAATAATAATAATAATAATAATAATAATAATAATAATAATAATAATAATAATAATAATAATAATAATAATAATAAAAAAAAACACTGCAAGATGAGAACAGCATCTTTTTGTTAATTTTGCACTCAGGCACCAGATAATTTTCTCACTTAGCAGTAAATGTTATATTACTTAGTACTAAATAGTTCTTGGAAGCAACCAGTTGTGAAAGCACACTGAAAATCATTATCCTCAAACCCTCATTGGCAGAGAGATGAAAGCAAATTTAACTGCATGTTGTTTTAAGCAAAATTTGGTCACTCACATTTCTCAACTGAATGTAATGTTCTGATTGCAGAAGGGGTGAAGAGTGAGAGAGTCACACAAGAACATTTTTTCCCTATTTTCTGTCAGAGATATTTAGACCAAACCTTTTCGTCCTTATTAAAGACATTGGTATTATTTTCTTTTTTGGTGAAGGTGAGATTAGACATTTTCTGAGTGTGAACTAATAGTGTGATCTAAGTGATACTGATGATGATGGGGGGGGGGCAAGCTGATAATAAGATGGATCCTGATTTAGTCATGCTCAGAGCTGTTCTTTTGCCTTTTCTTAGGACTGGATCCAGGATTAACTCTCCTTAAAGTAGAAATACTGAAATCAGGGGTACGTAAGGGAATCATAGTGACACATTTAGGCACCTAGATTTCAGTGGGTTTACATGCAGCATGATGGATTCTGGATCTAATTCATGAAAGTAACTTGACATCATCATCATTGTAGCAAAAAGACAGTTTTATCCTCTGACTACCCTGTTTTCCCGAAAATAAGACAGGGTCTTATATTAATTTTTGCTCCAACAATGCATTAACGCCTCATTTTCAGGGGATGTCTTAATTTTTTTCATGTACAACAATCTACGTTTATTCAAATACAGTCATGCCATCTTATTCTGGTTGCTGCACAGTGGTGGAAGGCGGGGTTTCACTTAACTGGGGCTTTTTGGGGGGGTAGGGCTTATATTACGAGCATCCTGAAAAATTGTTTTAAGGGCTTATTTTCAGGTTAGGTCTTATTTTAGGGGAAACAGGGTAGTTTCACATCAGTTTGAGAGATTTGCATTAAGTCCCCCACTTGAGCTGAAGGACAAGGTCTTTAACCTTGTCCCCCACCCCCGGTTTTTTTCCTGCTCTAACTCTCAGAGGCATTATCATCAAAGGACCTATTAGCCTCATGGGGAGAACCATGCCCTTGTTTTCTACCACCACACATGCACTAATAGCACCTTCAGGAGTGATTTACACTGGATTAAACACAATTTCCCACAGTGTACAATCTAATAATAAAGCCTGCCCCAACATTTAATTGAAAAAAGAGAAGACGTCCAAAGATCAAGTCACATGGTTCTGTTTCATGTCCCTTTCGGTCTTCAAAGAGTTTACATGAGGGCAACTACAGAAAAGGGTTCTTTTTACAAATGGCCCACTTTTTCACTCCAAAATATGCTCTAAGGCAACCAATAATACTAAAATATACAATGAACAAATTAAAACAGAATATCGAAAACAACACATTTAGAAAGAACTTTAGAAACACATTGCTAGGGTGGTTAACACACGCCTCCAGCCACAGGCCAACATAACATCCAAGGCGTCGCTAAATTAAAACATCATTCCTGTTGGCTGAAAGGTACAGGAGGAAACAGATTGAGTCTCCTTTGGAAGGATGTTCCAGTGTCTGGGAGCTACCACTGGAAAGGTCTTCTTTCGTATCTCCACGAAGCATGGCTCCAATAGCAAGTGGGACTAAGCGAAGGAGTTGAAGTTTTAAAACCCTGGGCAAACTTATATGGAACAGAACCATACATACAGTTGCACCCCATACTACGGCTCTCTACTAGTTGGGACATGCCAATCCATTGTTTTCATCTGCATCCCACACGTAGCAAGCTGTGCAGAAACAATGACTCTGACATGCTTTTACCATAAAAACCAGCTGCAGCTTTTCCAACTTGAACAAATGTGTAGAAAATTCAAAGGATCAATACAGATGGACTTGAGCCTACCCTTCCTGCTATCATCTGCCCCATGGCAGCAAAAGACGGAGCTATCTCTGCCACCTCAGTTATGACTACCAGCTGCATCAGTTCTATGGCTTAGGTTATGTTTGGCCAACAGAGAACAGGGTTGTCAGGGTGGATGAGTGCTGTGTTTGATGTTATCCTGTGAGAAATACTCACAGGGTTTCAGTGGGGAGGGGAAGGAGAAAAACTACTGGAGGGGGACAACTTCTTCCAAATACCCAGCTAGCACAACCAGCACAAATTCTGGGAGCAAGATGATGGAATCTGAGGAGCAAATTTTATTGTCAGTGCCTGTAGCTCTCTGGAAGCCACTAGGGTGGGAACCACCCTGCCTTTATCCAGAGTCCTTCTTAGAGCAGCATGGCTCCTGGGAATTAGGGGAGGAAGGCAGAAAATGCTGGATGCTAAGCCTTTGCCTAGGGTAGAGCAGGAATTTCCATTTGATCCATGACTTTCTTTCCAAATGAAAAACCATCCACTGCAGTCTTGCAAAATTTAACACCTATGAAGAAGAAGAAGCAAATTTGGAAGTTTTGTTTATCCATGTTTCAAGTAGACTGTGAATGAATTAAGAGGTTACAAGGTTGATAACAGAGCATTCCATTTTTCCTAAATACCTCATCTAAGTTTAGGATGGTGTTGAAATTTTATATGTATTCAAAACATAATATTTCCATGACTTGTTCCTCTCAAATACATACTAGTATCCCTCAGTGTTTTTCCCCCACCCTGGAATATTCACTATGTAGTCATTCATTTGTTCATTCCTAATACTTCCATTCTACTATTTAGTTCAGCAAATATAAAAGGCAGCTACATGCATAAGCAGACAAATAGACCTGTATGAGATTATCACAAACTAGTTTCTTTGAAAAAATTAATTACAAACTGGCCTGTTATTCAGCCATTCCCCACTCCTGCAAGGAGACAGCAGACTTTCATACTATTAATATCTTTATTTATATCAACATAAAAATAATGAGAGTCTCTTGCATGGTTATCCAGTTTGCATTTCCAGCATGCAACTACAGATTAAAATACACTTTTCAGCCACAACTGATAAATTTCCAAACATTCAAAAAATCTCTCTCTCTCTCTCTCTCTCTCTCTCTCTCTCTCTCTCTCTCTCTCTCTCTCTCTCTCTCTCTCTCTCTCTGTGTGTGTGTGTGTGTGTGTGTGTGTGTGTGTGTGTGTGTGAGAGAGAGAGAGAGAGAGAGAGAGAGAGAGAGAGAGACGTTTGGCAGTCTGTGTGGCCCATGGAAGGTCTTGGAAGCAGAAAATTAGCTCCTACAGTCATCGAAGATTAGTGTGTGGAAGAATGGGAACTAAAATATGTAGATTTGCAAAATGTGCAGACAAAATGCATGTATTTTTGAAAAATACACAAACAAACAAGCATAAATCTCTGTACAACAGAGTAATAATCCCCAAATGGACCATAAGTCAGAACAGTTGGAGGTGACATATGGAGATGCTTGATCAAATGGAGCAGATTTGCCTAACTCTAATCTTGTCACTCTACATCCCACTAATTTTATTTACATAAAGCCATCTCCATGTAAAGTCAATAAATGACTTGTAGAAGCAAATGTGCCTCTTTAAAGGCACAAGGGTGGCCTTTAGCAGGGCTTGAGCAGGACAGCAGATGAATCATGCTTGACAAAGGGGCCCAGCCCTTTCTCTCTAAAGAAGGGCCATTCTTTTTTCTGAACAAGGGGGCTGTCTAAGGAACAGATTGCCTGCTAATGTGAAAAGTGGGCTGCCTTTTAGGGTTTTAATGAGGTAATTTCGATTTTATCTCATTTACCGTACACTGCACGTATGGAAGGATAGAGAGTTAAATCCTGCGGTAAGACAGGGGTTGGAAGAAGAGTGAAAACAGCAGAAAATAATACCAAAGGAATGAAACAAATAAAACCAGCTTAGGCTCAAAAGTTAAAGCAGAGGAAATGGCAAAATGCAGAAAGTCTGTTTAAGGAACTATACTATTGCAGTAAGAACCATCCTCTGCTAAGAAAGCTAGGCATAAATACTACAGAGAAGACCAAGTGCAAAGATATTGAAAAAAGTTCTTATGCTTAGGGCAGATTCATTGTTGTTGTTGTTTAGTTGTTAAGTCATGTCCGACTCTTCGTGACCCCATGGACCAGAGCACGGCAGGCCCTCCTGTCTCCCACTGCCTCCCGGAGTTTGGTCCAATTCATGTTGATCGCTTTGATGACACTGTCCAACCATCTCGTCCTCTGTCGTCCCCTTCTCCTATTGCCTTCACACTTTCCCAACATCAGGGTCTTACCCAGGGAGTCTTCTCTTCTCATGAGATGACCAAAGTATTGGAACCTCAGCTTCAGGATCTGTCCTTCCAGGAGGCACTCAGGGTAGATTTCCTTCAGAACTGATATGTTTGTTCTCCTTGCAGTCCAGGGGATTGTCAAGAGTCTCCTCCAGCACCACAATTCAAAAGCATCAGTTCTTCGACGGTCAGCCTTCTTTATGCTCCAGCTCTCACTTCCATGCATCACTACTGGAAAAAACATAGCTTTGACTATGTGGACCTTTGTCGGCAAGGTGATGTCTCTGCTTTTTAAGATGTTGTCTAGGTTTGTCATTGTTTTCCTCCCAAGAAGCAGGCGTCTTTTAATTTTGTGGCTGCTGTCACCATCTGCAGTGATCACGGAGCCAAAGAAGGTAAACTCTGTCACTGCCTCCATATATTCCCCTTCTATTTGACAGGAGGTGATGGGACCAGTGGCCATGATCTTATTTTTTTATGTTGAGCTTCAGACCATTTTCTGCACTCTCCTCTTTCACCCTCATTATGAATTTCTTTAATTTCTCCTCACTTTCTGCCATCAGAGTGGTATCATCTGCATATCTGAGGTTGTTGATATTTCTTCTGGCAATCTTAATTCCGGCTTGAAATTCATCCAGTCCGGCCTTTCACATGATGTATTCTGCATATAAGTTAAATAAGCAGGGAGACAATATACAGCCTTGTCGTACTCCTTTCCCCATTTTGAACCAATCAGTTGTTCCATATCCACTTCTAACTGTTGCTTCCTATTCCACATATAGATTTCTCAGGAGGTAGATAAGGGGGTCAGACACTCCCATTTCTTTAAGAACTTGCCATAGTTTGTTGTGGTCCACACAGTCAAAGGCTTCTGCGTAGTCAATGAAGCAGAAGTGGATTTTTTTTCTGGAACTCTCTGTCTTTCTCCATAATCCAGCGCAAGTTAGCAATTTGGTCTCTAGTTCCTCTGTCCCTTTGAAATCCAGCTTGTACTTCTGGGAGTTCTCGGTCCACATACTGCTGAAGCCTACCCTGTAGGATTTTCAGCATAACCGTGCTAGTGTGGGAAATGAGTGCAATTGTATGGTAGTTGGAGCATTCTTTGGCACTGCCCTTCTGAGGGATTGGGATGTAGACTGATCTTTTCCACTCCTCTGGCCACTGTTGAGTTTTTCAAACTTTCTGGCATATTTAGTGTAGCACCTTAACAGCATCATCTTTTAAGATTTTAAATAGTTCACCTGGAATGCCATCACCTCCACTGGCCTTGTTGTTAGCCATGCTTTCTAAGGCCCACTTGACTTTGCTCTTCAGGATGTCTGGCTCAAGGTCAGCAACCACAGTATCTGAGTTGTCTGGGACATCCAGATCTTTTTGGTATAATTCCTCTGTGTTTTCTTGCTACCTCTTCTTAATGTCTTCTGCTTCTGTAAGGTCCCTACTATTTTTGTCCTTTATCATGTCCATCTTTGCACAAAATGTACCCTTAATATCTCCAATTTTCTTGAACATATCTCATTTTCCCTTTCTGTTATTTTCCTCTATATCTTTGCACTCTTCATTTAAGAAGCCCCTCTTGTCTCTCCTTGCTATTCTTTGGAAGTCTGCATTCAATTTTCTGTAATTTTCCCTATCTGCTTTGCATTTTGTTTCCCTTCTCTTCTCTGCTATTTGTAAGGCCTCGTTGGACAGCCACTTTGCTTTCTTGCATTTCGTTTTCTTTGGGATGATTTTTGTTGCTGCCTCCTAGACAATGTCACGAGCCTCCATCAATAGTTTTTCAGGCACTCTGTCCACCAAATATAGTTCCTTAAATCTGTTCTTCACTTTCACTGTATACTCATAAGGGATTTGGTTTAGATTATATCTGACTAACCCAGTTGTTTTTCCAGATTCATACATAAAGCCTAATCACACCTGCCAAAAGTACCCCAGTTATACTGATGCTTTCCAAACTACTGTTATACCAATACATTTTTTTGTGGTCACATGGTATACCATTGAAAGCATTCCCACAGTTTTTAACTGTATCAATTAATGTAATTTCTATTTGAACCATTATAGCAGATTACACTGCTCTTAATTTTGTATTGATTCAATTTTTCTACTGTTTCTTGGGGCAATCAGCCCCTGTCTTTTTTTCAAATTAGCATTTTTTGTTATTTTAATAACAATAATTTTAATAACAATAATTATTTTTATGCAGCGTTCACACAGGCTGAAATGATAAAGAATGAAGCAGTTCATGATTGGTATAAAATAAAACAACTCTCCTGGTGAGGGGAAGGGTAAAGGTAAATGTTCCCCTTAACATTTAGTCCAGTTGTGTCTGACTCTAGGGTGCGGTGCTCATACCCGTTTTCCAAGCCGTAGAGCCAGCATCTGTCCGAAGACAGTTTCTGGGGTCACATGGCCAGCGCGACTAGACACGGAATGCTGTTACCTTCCCACCAAGGTAGTACCTATTTATCTACTCACATTTTTACATGCTTTCGAACTGCTAGGTTGGCAGGAACTGGGACAAGCAACGGGAGCTCACTCCATCACATGGATTTGATCTTACGTCAGCTGGTCTTCTGACCTTGCAGCACAGAGGCATCTGCAGTTTAAACCACTGGCCAGGAAAATGAGTTTGTCTTTGCAGTGCATTGTGTGCTCAGAAATTTATGAAACAATCTAAAAAACAGCCATATTGGTATAATTGGGGTCATTTTGCCAGGTGTGATTGAGGCCTAAGTCTCCTTTCCTTGTACATCCTTGAATTCTCACTTTTCTATAGTGGTGCTGAGAAAAGAGAGATGAAGCAGAAATCATAAAATCATAAAATACTGAAGTTGGAAGGGGCCCATAAGGTCATCGAGCCCCTCCCCCTGCTCAATGCAGGAATACAAATCAAAGGATATCTGCTAGGTGGCTGTCTAAATTTCTCTTGAATGCCTCCCGTATTGGAGCACTCACCACCTTTTGAGGCAATTGGTTCCATTGCCATACTGCTCTAACAGGACGTTTTTTCCTGTTATTCAACTGAAATCTAGCTTCCTGTAACTTGAGCCCATTGTTCCATGCCCTGCACTCTGGGTTGATCGAGGTGCTATATTACTTCCACTGTTGTCACATACAACAGCATTTTTAAAAGAACAAAACCCTGCTAGATAAGGTGTCATGCCAACAGAAAATAGCAACAAACAGGGAAACAAGGGGGTTCCAGGACCAGTAATTCTCTTGTTTTATGGTCAAGAGAGGTTGAATACAGTCAAGGATGGGCCAGGGCCACAAAGTAGCCCATAGGTCAGAGACAACATGATTCCACATCTTCTTGTAGAGACAATTTAATCACCTTGGCCTTCCTTAGATAGAAGTTCATTTCTAAGCAAGATAGAAACACCTAATAAATCATGGATTCTTTTTAGCCCCCTCCTATCCTCTAAAGCTAGTGTTCCTACATGTGAAAAAGCTTTGTTTTCCTAAAGCAGGCTGCCACTGTATGACTGATACCCATCTATCAGGGCACTTGGGAGGAGAGCTGGGCCTCAACTGCCATCAGCCCACCTGTTCTGTCATCTTGGTCTGCCATCTTGGAGGACCTCTGCTATGTGGAAGCCCAATATATAAACTGAGGGTAAAGAAGATTAAACTATGTATGTCCAAATAGAGGAGGCTATAAAAGGGCACATGCTTAAAAACCACGCATACATACATAGGAAGAAATGACAGATGAATAAGTGGAGCTGTGTATTCATTCCCATTAAAGGAAGTAGCCTCCAACACATTCATTGGGCATAATCTAGTGCGGGGAAAATTAATCCACTCAAGTCACATTTTGTCTTATTGTGCTTATTTGCACTTGACTTGCCAAGTAACTTCTTCCATGAAATAAAGCAGAAAGATAAACAAATGTTCTGATTCAAAGCATCTGAGGTACAGGGAAAGTTAGGAAAGAAAGAACATATAAACTGTGGCCTACCCATGAGTCCAATCACGCCATGAGACACACACATAACCATCATTGCCATGCATTTTCAGAGATGTGAGCATCTTATAATTTTGTGGGAACAGTCAAAGTGGACATGCAAGCCAAATTAAGTACCACATGGCTTGAATTTGATTTTTAAAAGTCAGAAGAGGAATCGATGCACATCACCCGATAGCAACCCCGTGATGTGAAGGTTTGCCTCTCCTACCTGTTTTATTGTATGAAACAGCTTTGCAAAGTTATTTTAGGAGGCAATAGTCATGTTGGCTTGGAAATTCTGGGACATCATTCAAAAAATGAAATGTTTCTGAGCTCTGGTCATACACTCTGGTATTTACCTTCAACATGTCTTTTCTAATATGTTCCTGACTGACATTGAGAATGAAAGAAGCTAGCTAAATAAATAAATAAATAAATAATCAAGGGAACATAACTTTTCTTTCTCAGATAGTTCCTTAGCCAGTTTTGTCAGTATAGATAGCCTCAATTGACAGGAACTCTGTTATGATAATCCAAGATGGCCATTTATCTTTATAGCAAGGGTAAAACGTGACCAAAATGACTGATAACAAATACTCTGATTTATCTTCATTAGTAGTCCTCAGTGATCACGTGTGCATCTGTTTTCATTCACGATTTTCACAAAAGCTCATTAAGATTATGCTGCAGTCATGGGGACGTTAATCCATCAGCCTTCCAGGCCTGCAAGGAGAAAGAGGGAACCATAAAACATAAGTCAATGTGCATTAATTGCTACTATTATTGTCTCAAGCTAAAACCATCAGCTCCAGGGATTACAAATAGATTGAACAATAATTTTTTAAAAAAGAAATCCTTCACTTGTTTTATCCCAGAATAATGAGTGTAAGCACCCTCAGGACAATCATGAAAGGAGATAATGAATTACAAGAGCGGATTCCTTTTATTTATTTATTTTTTCTTCCTGACAACATTTTAGCAGTAGAAGTGCTCAGATGCAAGCATTCAGAGACAGGATGACTTCCTATCAAGACCCCCAAAGTGAGCATACTAATCTACCTGTTCAGCGGAAAGCTACTTCTTAGTCTTCTGAACTGTCTTATATTGACATGGAACAACAATACAATTCCTATCAAACATCTGGGACAACATATAAAGCAATCTCGGAGAGAAAGTAATCCAGAACTTGGAACGAGGCTGGATAAAGATCTGCAAATAATAATTTCTTTGTCTTCTCTAATACTGTAATATCAGGCAGTAAGTCAAAGGAAGACTCTTACATATAATGGTCCCTGAAAAAAAGAGTTATGATGGTGATGATTTCAAAGCAGTAACCCAGTGAGTCAGTTACAGCATGTGGAGCAGAACAGAACAAAGGTGGAACGCTGAAATACATAAATATGATGGCAAAAGCAGAGGGAGGGGGACTACTGTCACTCTTTAACATTTATTTCAATGTGAGGTGGTTTTTGTTTGTTCGTTTGTTTGATCAAATCCACTTCTTCAGACACAGGGAATGGACATCCCTATATTTACATCATAATGGTGAGATTCATGAGGATGCAGACAATAAACAAAGTAACAATGGTTCATTAACACAGGTGTGGGACTATGAAGTTGCTAACCAAGAGATCCTGACCACAATAACAAGGTAGATTTAGCCAACTCCAAACTGCTGACAGTTGTGTATGGAATAGAGGTCAAAATTTGCCAAAAAAAATCAATTATTTTATACCCATAAGATATCCCAGACAGGTGGATTATTAATATATGTAGTGTGCTAAGAACTCTTGGTCTCCATTTAGGCCCTGGAACCTGTTCATGTATTTTTTCCCCAATGACTCTTCAGTCTATGAAGCGCTGCAGTGCTTGGCCTATATGCCTCCACCCTTGCTTTATTTATTTATTTATTTATTTATTTATTTATTTATTTATTTATTTATTTATTTATTTATTTATTTATTTATTTATTTATTTATTTATTTTATTTTATTTTATTTTATTTTATTTTATTTTATTTTATTTTATTTTATTTCTATCCCGCCTATCTGGTCATATTAGACCACTCTAGGCGGCTTACAATCCAAACAATAAAATTTTTAAAAACATTACAGCTGAACAAAAATAAAAATCAAAGAAAGTATGAAAAAGAAAAGATCGTCAGGGGGCTTTTGCCAGTGGGCTGAGAGGGATGGTTACTTATTTGGAATTTACAGAAACAACTACCGTATGTTAGTCTTTAACGTGCCACTAACACTTTTATTTTTGGTTCTTTTCATGGATGACGATGATGATGATGTAAATCTTCCCTCATTCAAGCCATTTATTTATTATTTATTTATTTATTGGACTTATATACCGCCCCATAGTGCTACAAGCACTCTCCGGGCGGTTTACAATTTCATTATACAGGCTACACATTGCCCCCCAGCAAGCTGGGTACTCATTTTACTGACCTCGGAAGGATGGAAGGCTGAGTCAACCTTGAGCCGGCTACCTGGGATTTGAACCCCAGGTCGTGAGCACAGTTTTAGCTGCAGTACAGCGTTTTAACCACTGCGCCACGAGGTCTGCAGCATTTTGCTCTGCCCCAGAGTGAACTTGGCAATATTAGCTGTGGAACATTAGGCATTGCTCTCTTAGTAGATTACAGTGAGATCAGTCAAATTTGTATTATACATCCGTATCAAGGATTGTTCTTCTTGGCCAAACTGACGGCCAAGTTCCAATCTGGTTGACAGCCCAGAGACCATACACACCCCTCACAACATTTTGAAGCATGGCTTCCAAGCCACTTTCCAGGTTTTTCTATGGCTATATTTATATTTATATTTATATTTATATTTATATTTATATTTATATTTATATTTATATTTATATTTATTATTATTATTATTATTATTATTATTATTATTATTATTATTATTATTATTATTATTATTATTATTATTATTATTATTATTATTATTTTAAAAAGTTAACATATTTAATGGTTCAATAGGGCTTACGGGTTTTTTCTTCTATTTTTGCTTAAAATTGTAATTCCTTCCCTTAATTGCCATAAGTGGATGAGGAAATGTCTACTCAGAGTAAGGGCCTCCTGGCTTCCTTCTGGATTAATTGGTGTTGGAAACTAGGAAGTAATTACTCTGAGCGAAGTTTTCCTTAATCAGTTAAAGCAGTTAAAATTAAGAAATACAACATTAAATGAAAATAAAGCTACAAACAATGCTTGACCACAAAATAAGTTTAAAAAAAGCTGGAATAAATACAAAATAGATGCAGATAAGCCAGTGAAATGACAGGACAGTTGTGGTACTGATCATTCTACCGACTGATCTTCAACAGCTAAAAAAAAATGGGGAGAGTGCTCGAGGTGACCTGAAAAAACAGGTTTGGGATGCCACATGATTCTATTCCCCTCCTTGGATCAATATGGTTATATTTTAGGCAGTACATAGAAACACAGGAAGCTGCCATATGCCTTATAGAGTTAGGCTATCAGTCTATCAAGCCTAGCACTGACTGACAGCAGATCTCAAGGAAGGATTCTTTCCTAGTTATTCCTGGAGATGCCAGGTAGAACTGCAACCTTCTGCATACAAAACATCTGCTCTAGGATGGAGCCACCATTCTGCTCCAAACTCAGGAATATATACAAGATGAATCTTATTATCTTACTTATCCCTGGTAATGGCAACAGGGCAAAAAACATTTTCTGCCTTTTCAGCTAGAATAAGACATTATCTCTGAAGAGATAACAGGCAGTCCTACCATTCTCCCGTAGCCATTATTTAATCCTGCCCAGCTGGAAAAGATGCAAAACAAGAAAACCAGAAAGGAAATGCTTCTCCCATCACTATAAATACCACAATACTCTTGCATGGCATTCCTAGCAAAGGGAAATCATGGAACTAGTACAACCTTTGCTTCGTTTCTGTTCTGCTGAGAAATCAGTATGGTGACATCAGATCATTTTTCACGCTAGGGTTTTAGTTTTCTCTCACTTATAAGCTGCCATGTTTCTGTAATTTTGATACAATCTGGCCGAAAGAGAAGTGCTCAGTGCATGACAGCACTTATTTTGACTACCTACTTACATCATGACCATGGAAACAGTTTATGGACAAACGCTGGCTGTACGGCTTGGAAACGGGGATGAACACTGCCCCCAAGAGTCGGACACGAGTGGACTAAATGTCAAGGGGAACCTTTACCTTATTTACATCATCCACTTCTAGTACTAAATGTTATGCATTCATTTTAATTGGTTATCTCCAAAGTGTTATGAAACATAAAAAGTGTGAAGAAAACTGGCACAAGCTGATCACCATGGGGTGGGGAGAGAACAGCCCTGGGAAATGGGATATTCTACCTCCATGCCTCATACACGTGACATGAAGGTTGCCTCACAGCAAAATCTAACATGTCAACGCGGAACAAGTAAAAACATAGTGGGGCTGGAATATTGGCCAGTGGGAATTCCCACTTCATGCTCCCAAAGTCAGTTTTAAATTGGGGCAGGGTTGATTTGCTATCATTGTACTGACTATTTTGAACAGATGTATAATCTGAAAATAGCACAGACTACATATGTCCGAGCTTCTTTGCGTGCAGTCTTCCAATGTGGGTGGCATGTGCATTCATATTGACATATATGATACATATATATTCATGCATATATTGGAATGTTCATATATCCACAAAATGAAAAATAAAAATGTATAAATATAAATATAAATAATAATATGTACTCATGCTAATCTCTTCAGGAACCTTTAGGGAGAAACAGTCCCTAGAAAATGTTGACTTATGAACTATAGCAAAATGGGTGGTAAATTGATAAGCGATAAGCTTGCTATAGGTCTCAAGGTTCTGCAAATCATTCCTTCTCTCCCTACGTATGTGTGTTTAACTTTTTTCCTTCTTCAGCAATAAATTTTCTTGACTCTAGTTTAAACTAGTATGAGACCTGGGGAACTTCTTTCTGAAAATTAATACAAGAAAGAAGCAAATCATCTTGAGAAAGTTGCTTGGCTGGGCCACCTGGGGCTATTCTAATCCATCATAATGTGTTGACTGTTTGATTCTGCTGTACACATGGTAGAAAAAGCTCTGCTGAGGTGGAATGTACAAAATGCATCAGCAGTAAATGTAAGCCATTCTGATGAGACAATTACAGATTTCTCTAGCTGCTTCTCTCTGGGTTTTCCACCAATCCATCTCTGCAGACCACCCGAATCCTAGTAGTTCTTAATAATGAAGCTTGCATGGAACAGTGGATATATCTGAAAACCTAATACTTTGACTTCACTCACCATTTTCAGACTACTTCACCCTATCCAAAAGGTGAGGGCCATCTTTAATCACTTTGATGTCCATGTACAGATTGACATACATAAATCTCTTTTTGGTCTGTGTCAGTTCTGCATGTGTTCCTTCAAAATCCATTCCATTCCACTGAATCTTCAGTTTTAAATATGATAGTTATTAAAATGTGCATTTTCTTTTACGTATTTGCTTTCAGAAAATAAATATATGTGTATTATACCTGAAAATCTGAATTTTTGCATGTTGTATCCTTTTTTAATTAAGATTTTATTAGTTTTCACTATATCTACATTCACTTCGTGCTTGTTAAACATCGTGTTACATGGGTTGCTTATAATTATTTATTTTTGCATCTTGGTGTCAGTTATCTCTTCAAAATCTATGCATTTTTAAGCATTTGAACCAATCGTGTGTATTTTAGTGTATAATGTTGACTACTATCATAATATTGCTCTCATAATAAACAATGTTCTCGAAATCCTCTAATAAAATACCTAATAAAAGCAATTCTGGTTTCAAATCTATATAATTTGAGGTAATTTAACCGGTCAGATTTGTATTTTGTACCAATAAAAACTAAATAGCTTTCTAACGCATAATAAATGTTGTCTAAAGCATTTTATATACATGTTATTTATATAACTGGTTAACCATTTCTATCTCCATAGGTTCTGTCATGTCTATATCAATATCATATCTAATACAGTATATGTTAATTGATTTCTGTTTATTTTACCTCTTTCTTATATCTAGCTTCAATTTACCCTAAGAGTCATCTTGTTATGCCTATACCTTGATTAGTGATCCCTTATTTCTAATTGATTCCCTTTTCTAATATATAAGATATGTCCCCTTACAATTCCAGAAGTTAAGTGTATACATACTTTCAACCTTGAAAGCCCCTTAATATTTTTTGCTTTACATCTTTCTAAGTAAGTCCCTCTCTAGTTTGTCTTCTGGTATAAATTGTCCACCACCTTGACATTTTTTGTTCATTATTCCCTGTCTCCTGTTGAATATAGTCCTTCCTTAGCTGCTCATTGAATAATTTCACCTCTTCATTGTCGGATCTCACTATTTCTAAAATTGCTCGAAGAGTAGATTATGTTTCATCCCAAAATTTTTCTTGTCGTAACATTATGTCCCGAGATATCAGATTATTGTATTCCAAGTAAAAAATGTCCAATTGCTTAAAGTAATCACTTTAATTACATCAATAGTTGCTTCATTAAATCCACTTTAATAGCTTGATCATCTTTAGTGTTAAATTTGAGCCCAGTCTCAAACGTGAAAGGTTTTCCCTGCTTAGCAGCTCAAGGACATTTGCTCACCAAATATCACAGTCCAGTTCACTCAATGTTCGTATTCGTGGCCTGAAGTCTTTTATAATCCAGCCCCAGAAACAGTCCATTCCAGTATTAATTCTATCCTGGCCCGTGCTCCCGTCAGGTTCAGAACCCAGCATACATCCAAATGTTTTTATTGGACCACATATGTCCATGTTAGCCAGATATATATTCCAAGATGAATTGTCTTTGATCAGAGCTCAGTCGTCAGCCCACATCCCAAAGTATAGTTTACATTTTCCACGTTGGCAGGATTAGACTTTCCAGGGTTAATTTGTCTATGTTTCAATCAGTCCTCAGAAAAACAAAAAGGAAATCAAAACAAATTCCAAGTTTAGAACTGCCATAGAGTATTCAAGGTCGTTGTTCTGGGCTTTCTGCCAACACTGTGGATAGCCATAACATAGACAAGTTTACCTCACATAGTTGTTTAGCTTATAATTATTTCAAGAGAAAGATTTCTAACACCAAAGTAATACCAAACTTCCTTCACTGAAGTACAATTAAATGTCTAATTAATGTCCTTTTTTTGGCATCTCTTTCCGTCTCCTTCCCTCTATCCAGATTCACTGCTGCTCTATAAGTCGGGGGGGGGGGGGATAAGAGATGCTTATTTCTGTTATAAGGTTTGTCTCATCCAGGGATAGTCATAAAGCAGTATAGTTGTAAAATATAACTCGCCCAGTGGTAACAATAATGTTAATTAGCTGATTTATCGCTTCTCTATTGCCGGCTGCTGACGACTTGCAAGCAAGCTATTCAGCTGCTTGTTTCCACCTGCGGGTTAATTGGGGAGTTTCCTGGATCAAAACAAGGATAACCGCTGTTTTCCCCCTCCCCCCCATGATCAACAGTTTTCCCCCCCAATTCACCCCCTCTTCGGGGTGGTTTTAACCCCCTGGGGGGTCCCAAACAGGTGGGAATTCAGCCCAGGGGACGGAGTTCCATCCTCCTGCTGCTGTCATATGATTGACTGACTGACTCATATCCATTCAAAGAGGGGGACCCATTAAAGGCCTCTTTTCAAGAGCCCTCCAAAATTGCAGCTAGCACTGTGGAAATGTACATTTATTTATTAAGCAAGATGAAAAAAGAAACATGAAATGGGGGGGCGGGAACAGCTTGCAAGCCCATGTGTCTGATAAAACCAAAGAGAGAGAATTTATATGTACATGTACACCAGCACATATGCACATTATATTCCAGTTCACACTTACACATGTTCAGGTATATTTGATCCCTGGGATGTAGTTTGATTTGAATAGAAATGTGTCATAGGTATCAAGGAGGTTAAAGCAGATCTTCACTGTGTCACAGCAGCCACCATTTTCAACAGCTGTTCAATAATGTACAAAACCTATGTTTAGGGTCACAATGCTATGCAGGGGGGAAGGTGGCAATTGCCGTATCACTGGGAGACAGGCTGTGGACTTGGATCCCTGAAACCAAATATCTGATTCTCATACTGTATATGAATTCCACAGAAAAAATGAGTGACTGTTTCAGTTCTCTGTTGTATATAATAAGCCATGCTGTTTGCTTATTCCAAGGTAGTTCATAAATGTTTAAGGAATCTCTTCACTGTGCTCTTGTTAAGACTATTTCCATAATTTTTTGGCAGAAGGGGCAAAATGGCCATCTTGTCAAGTCTGCCCAGCTTAAGCCCTCAGCAAAAGCATATATTGCAGAAAGCTAGCTAGTTCTGTTTAATTGATTGAGAATCCACTACATTTCTAAGCAGAACTTTCTACATTTTGAACATCCTTCCATTTTTATTCTCCCTGGTATTAATTTTTACCTAATTTATACTCATAAAGTATACTGTTTCAGCTTCCATCCACACAGGCTAGTTTTCCAACTGCCTTTGAAATTTAATCTAAGAGAAGAACACTGTGTCTATGCAAAATCTATATTCTTATCAGGCACTCCTTACCATCATTAGGGCAGCAGGAATTTCAGGTAGGCAGTACTAGTACTATACCAATATGTGGGGTTGAAGAAGGAGGTTTAAACATTTTAGTTTGTTTTTAAAACATTCAAAATGCAGGTGAAACTTGAACCAAGACTACTCAGAGTGGTCAATTGACCAGATGGGCGGGATAAAAATACAATAAATAAATAAATAAATAAATAAATAAATAAATAAATAAATAAATAAATGTTGCAAAAATATTTCATTAGGCTAATTGACATTAGTACAGTATAGTTAAACAACTAGCCAAAATGCAAATGAAGGTGGGTTTTCTAGGCAGCCTGTCATGTGACCAGTCATGTGACTGGTGATTGATTGCTCAACAAAAGTAAAGATCCATCCAGTGCATGATGGACAGTCAGGAAAACAGCTCCCATTGCTTGCCATGGCTGCCCTTACGCAACTGCATTCTCCCCAAATGAATTCAGCTTTACTATTTAGAGTTTGTTGTTGTTGTTGTTGCATTAGTTCATGTTGATACAGTAATGATGCTTTTTATGCTCCAGCTCTCAGAATCTAGGGGTTGCGTCCTAGAAAAATAACTTTCCCAAGCTCTGTTCTTTGATCATTAAAATCAGCAAAATGACCACACCATACGAAAGACCAGTACTATTCTGAATACTATTTAAAAAGGTAAACAAATCTAGCAAGAAGACTCACACAACATGTAGTACCACAGTTGATGGCTGGAGGTAAAGAACAACACAGAACCCAACTCTGTTCCTTGTACAAAAACCACTGGACAGCCAAGTTGTTGCTTTTTTAACCCAAACAGCAGCAGGCAACAGGCTAGTTGTACGCCCCATACTTTTATGCCCTATGGCAGCATCTGCTGCCCAAGGCATATCCCCCATCCATATATAGATCGGGCCATGTGTTGTTATGTACCCTCCTCCTATGGCAATCATCTGTAACAATAAGTTATTGTGGAACAGGTAGCTGGAGACTAAAAAAGAAGGTTAAATGTCTTAAAATTTAATTTCAGTATTTTCAGAGAGAGGAAAAGAGGGACATACTTTGGTGCAGATCCTGAAATGCCATTTTAATAGGGGATCTCTTTCCCTCTCCCTCTCTCCTGCCCTCTCAGTCTCTCCCTCCCTCTCCCTCCCCCTCTCTCACACATACAGGGAGGGGGGAGTTGGAAGCTCTAATCAAGGAACGGTGGTGAAGTTTTGTGGCCAACCTTGTGCCCTTTAAGCTACCCTCCTGCCCTCAGGTTCAAGGAAGGACATGGTCTCGTTGCTAGTGTTGAAATAAGAATCCATTGCCAGGTTGACAAGTTTCTGCGCATGGAATGGGAGCATGTTCTTCTTTCCTCAGGCAAGAAAAACATCTTGGACCAGTCTGGACTCCAAATGAAATGCCAGCTTAGCATCATGCTTTGGACAATTATACTAATATAGGACTTGCCTTGTTTCCTTCATGGCTTTCTACCTCCTGAGCAAATATTTCCTGGTACACCAGCTCTCGGGCTTCTGTTATGTATACCATGTGTCATGATGGCCCAGTGCTGATGCCCTTGTCAAAAATTATCTTTCTCTAATTCTTGGCAAAATAGATCCCAATTTGTGATGCCCTGAAGGGTCCCCCGAGCTCCCACTCTTCCTTGAGTATATTCATGTGCCAGGAATGTATTTATTCTTAGTTCTGCAGCGCTGGTTTAACTAACCTAGTCATCTTCCTCTTCCAATCATCCTTTCTGTCTGAGAAACCTCTCAGCCAGTTGGGTGTTCAACATGACAAAGGGGAAAGAAGAAAAAAAGGCCAAACGGCTGTTGGGTCTGTCATGTCAGAGCAGGACCCATAATTCTTGGGGTAACGTTAAACAAAAGACTGGAAATGAATGTCTTTTTCATGCAGAAGCCTAGCACAACTCTACACAAGACATCATGCCCCATATGAATCATTGGCCTCTATAACTGAGCCGTGGGTGGGTGCTGAGGGCAGAGCTACTCTTTCCCTCATATGCCCACCTGGGTATGCCATCCAATACCAGGGCAGACTGGGTGGGTGGACAGGTGGGTGGGGAGTGGCCATTGTTTATAAGGACATCTTTAAGGCTGCTAGGGTCTCTACAGTAGCAAGCCCAGGTCTAGAGGCCGTCCATGTGTCGTTTGGGGCCAGGGGTGGCTTTGGGATTGTGCTGGCATACCATGCTCCCCGCAATCCAGCACAGTCCCTGCCGGAGCTGGCAGATTTCATCTCCGTGGCACTGTTGAGGTTCCCCACACTATTGGTTCTGGGGGACTTCAACATTCACACGTAGGCTGAGTTTTCCGGTCCAGCTCAAGAGTTCCTGGAAACCTTGGCTTCCTTGGACTTGACCCAACAAGTTAGTGGTCCTACCTATATGGGCAGCCACATGCTGGATCTCGTTTTCACTGCCGAGCAGAGAGAGTGTGCTCCAATGGTGACCGACTTGATATCAGCCCCCTTGTCATGGTTGGATCACCACCTAATTAAATACAGCCTCACAGTGGCACTTCCCTCCTGTGGGGAGCTTGGACCCCTTAAGATGATCCGCCCCTGCAGGTTACTGGATCCAGTTGGATTCCAAGATATCATGTGGGGGATACCAGCTGACTTGGTTGGTGCTCAAAGCTCTGGTGTCTGGCAGGTATAATGCCACCACTATCTCACCTAAATGCCCTTTCTGCCACTGAGCCTGGCCAGCCCCCTGGTTTCACCAGCAGCTGAGGGCCATGAAGAGTAATCGGAGAAAGCTAAAGAGCATCTGGAAAGGGCCCCAACAGAAATTAATTTAAAAGCCACCAGGATCGCGTCTAACCTTCACCTTGCTAGGGTAAAGGCTGCTAGAAGATCATTCTTCGCTGACCGGATAAACGAAGTTCACAACCAGCAGGTGGAACTTTTCTGTATAGTATGCAAGCTATCCAGAGCTGGCCACAGTGATAGGCCTCTCACTAGTATTTCCTGTGATCAATTTGCAGCATTTATAAAATGTAAAGTGGAAGCCATCCACTGGGTTCTATATGAGGCCTCTGGGTGAGGTCATCCAGAGCTCAGTGCCATCACTACACTGATGTCACCCAGCTCTACCTCTCCTTTTCTCCTACTGAAGTGGATGCTGTTCCGTCCCTTGAATGTTGCTTGGGAATCGTTCTGGGGTGGATGAGGGCAAATGGACTGAGGTTGCATCCAGACAAGATGGAAATCTTGTGTGTGGGCCACCCCGGCATCAGTGGGTTGGGAAAACCTCTCCTTTGGGGGAGTGACTCTTCCAACGAAGAGTGACATTCGCAGCTTGGGCATCTGCCTGGACCCGGATCTCACCATGGAAACCCAGGTGGCATCTGTGGTCCGGGCAGCCCATTTCCATCTCCGGAAGATTGCCCAGCTATGTCCCTATCTAGACATGGGGGCACTCAAGACACTAATTCATGCCCTCGTAATCTCAAGAATAGACTACTGGGGTCCTCTCTAAGTGGGGCTACCCTTGAGGCTGATGCAGAGACTTCAACTGGTTCAGAATTCAGCAGCCAGATTAATAACTGGGGTGGAGAAATTTCAGCACATTTCCCCCACTCTGGCTGCCCTTCATTGGCTACCGGTTCATTTCTGCATCAACTTCAAGGTTATGATGATAACATTTAAAGCCCCACCTATAGAACAACCTGCTGACTGACATTCATCTAGCACCCTCGCTGAATTGATTCAAAAGAGCATTGAAGACTTGACTCTTCTGCCAGGCTTTCCTGGCACCCTTTTTACCGTTCTTTTTGCTATCCTCTCTATTACTCTTTCTAGCACCTTACTGGCATCTGTTTTAATTTCTGATTTTTATTGTGTTTTTTATTTTATTTTTCTCCTTATATTGTTGTTAGCCGCCCAGAGTGGCCTGGTTGCCAGATGGTGCGGGAGATGATAGATAGATAGATAGGCAGTCAATATAAGGAATAATTGGGTGAAGTCATATGAAAAATGGAAGTACGTTAAATTCTGACTTGCAGCAGAGTGCATTTTGGCAGCACCCAGGGCTAAATCCAACTTTCAGTCTCAGCTAGAATAGACCCATTGAATCAATTAGCTTAATAAGTCACATTCACATGACTAACAATTGGATTTAGCTTCAGGGCTGCTGCCCACTAGTTGTTGTATGAGAAGTATAAATGTTGGTCAAAGGTGTCTTAAAAGAGTGCACCTCAAGCAGTGAATTCATTGTGCAATTCAGAGGCAACAAACATTTTGCAGATATATGGGCTGACACAACCATCTTCTTGAGAGTACCAGCTAGACACACTGTACATCAATGAAGTCCACTCTCAATATGTACAGTGGTGCCTCGCTTAACGAGTGCCTCGTTTAGCGATGAATTCGCATAATGATGTTTTTTTAAGAAAATAATATGCACCGTGTACCGATGTTTCCTATGGGCGATGTTCGCTTAGCGAAGTTTGGGACCATGCTTCGCATAACGAATGCGATTTTAGGTCCCCTGCTTCACTTAACGATGTTTCTTTTTTCAATTTAAAAAGTGTCTTAGAAGGGTCAAAAACAGTTCTAAATGCTTGGATTCGTTAGAGGACCCCCTAAGTCATGTGCAAACCTGATTTGGCTTTGATCTGACTTTTCGTTAATTTATGGTGAATTTTTTTTTCGGCCCATAGGAACCTATGGACCTGTCAAAATCTGACAGCTCCATGCTTTCCTATGGGGGAGAAAACAATTCACCATAAATTAACGAAAGTTCAGATCAAAGCCAAATCAGGTTTGCACACGACTTAGGGGGTCCTCTAACGAACCCAAGCATTTAGAACAGTTGCTGAGTCTTTGTTAATTTATTGTGAATTTTTTCTTCCCCCATAGGAAACAATGGAACTGTCAGATTTTGACAGCTGTCAAAAGTTGGGGGGAAAAAATTCACCATAAATTAACGAAAAGTCAGATCAAAGCCAAATTAACTTTTGCATCCGTTTTAGAGGGTGCAGAAGCTAATCCAAGCATTTAAAACCATTTTTGACCCTTTTATGACACACTTAATTTTGCAAAAATTGACTTCGCAAAGCCATTGAAATGTATTGAGTCGGCTTCAATACATTCCAATGGAGGAAACATTGTATCGTTTAACGATGTTTCCTATGGGTTTTTTCGCTTAAGGACAGCAATCCGTGCCTATTGGAACGGATTAACCGGTTTCCAATGCATTCCTATGGAAAATGGTGTTTTGCATAACGATGTTTCACATAACGTTTTTTATTTGGAACCAATTAAAATCGTTATGCGAGGCACCACTGTATATCCAGCAGCAAGTTCAAAGAGCTTGCTTCTGGCTGCTAGAGGTCTAATTGGTAAAAAGCCAATCTCATGTTATTAAGTGCATTTGAGCTGACACAGTTTTTTTGTGTTTCCACATATCAGCTCTTTGCAGGGGATCTACATGAAAATCCTGTATTACCTTACACAACATTGATGCAGAATTGATGTGATTTGCCAACACAAATCAGTTTCCTTCATTCTTTTTATTCAGCTGACTTTAACTTTTGATTAACTTCAAGACTCTTACAATAATTTATGTACTCTCAGATAGTTATATGACAATGATATGGTCCAGCTGGTGAACTGGAATGATAAAATGTATTTTAGCCAACAGTTATGCAATTAAGATGTCTTGAAAACTTCTTTCCCGATATTCATTAGTATCAGCAAAAGATAGTTGCTATAGGATGTAGAGAAGCACAATGAATGCTGTTCTTTGCCATATTTCTACCTGCCACAACCCTGTGTGATACAGAGGTAAGCATCTCCATTTTATAGATTTGAACTAAGGATATGAATATGTATGTGTCTTTGCTGTGTGGACCAGAAGTAGGATGAGATGATGTCTGGGGAGGGTCTTTCAAACTCTATGATTCAACGCTTCTCTCAAGTACTAAAATTTCAGCTTAGATCATGCTATTCCAAAATCTGCCAATTCGGAAGACGACACATTGGCTTTCATAAAGTGATGTGGAACAGATGACTTAAAGATTCACCCTGAATTTGTGAAAAATGACATATAAAAACTTATCTGCTTGAAACTTTCAGAATTCCCTAACCAGCATGGCCATTGATCAAGCCAGCATAGTCATGGGTCATGCTTTCTGAGGTATTCCAGTTATTGGCCTTAACCTAATGCTCTAATTGTACCGATCAAGCTATATTTTACAGAAATCCAACACTCCAGTGCCCCCTTCCCGTGCTCTTCATAAAATGTCTACATTTGCCACACCAGAACTCCAGGAATACATTATTGTTCATAATTGCAGAGAAGTTACACTTCTTGAGATGGAAATCAGATGCAGGCATACCACAGGAAGCGGACTGAAGGCCTTACAGAAATCTGCCATGGCACTGGAGGAAGAGCAGGAGAAGTGAGGAACCGCAGCCTGCATGATGCCACTTACAATTCTGGAATATTGCAGGGAGCTGCTGTAAGGCAACAGCAGCTGCTTTCATATGGTAATCTTTATGGAAGGCAGCCTTGTTTCTGGGTGAAGAACTAGCCAAGACCAAGTTCAGTGAACCCAGCATACCATTCAATCAAACACTTGGGGGAAAAAACAATGAGTGACATAAAGAAAGGGAGAGACTTTTCTTTTGACTCTGCAACCAAAAAGATGCCAATGGAAGACGTCTTTTGGGGTGGCGGTGGGGGAGGGGGATTAAGTACTTGAAGCAAGTTTTAAATCCAAAAAGCCATGCATTTAAGGAAGAGTTTTCCTCCATGGTTTCTGAATGCATAACACTTTTTAAAAAACGAAATAAGAACAACTGGGTGTACTGGCACGCAATGTGGCAAAAACATAAATAAATGATGAACTGCACAATGGGTATAATAAGATGAACTGAAAGAACCAAGTGGCAATCTGCCAAGTTTTCCCCTCCTCCCCCTTTCAAAGGGATTGGAATCAAATGCAAGGTTCCCAGATTTTCAGCAGTGGGTATGAAACCGACTTCTTATTGCTACAACTTCTAAGTTAGTGTCACTTATAACACACTAGAAGCCTCCCTTTAGTGTTTCACCTTCTGATTCCTTTTTGCTTTTACTGACTCTTTTGTGTCTCTTGCCTCTTCAAAACCTTTTTTTGTTTGGTTGGTTTTATTTTCAAATTAAAATAAAAGCAACAATGCCCCTGTTCTATTTTCATGGAAATAGCCCTGTGGCAACCATTTCAGCATGGCTTCCAGGAGTGTGATCTCATGCAAGCCATGATGCTTTTTTTTATAAGGCAGCAGCTAATGAATGTTTGACTAAACACAAGCACTTGCAAACGCCAGTACTGGGTGTATAGGCAGAAGGTGGTCTGTGGTGCATTTGCAGCCATTAGAGATATTGACGTCCAGCAGTGGAAAATATGTTTGAGTAGATTAAAAAAAATTATACAATAAAATGTCAAGACCCAATTTGGTATTTGGACTCTGAACATTCAGATGTCTCTGTGTGGAATATTCTTTTTTTTCTAGATAATCAGATGAGGCTTGAAGGCATTCCTCTTAGGGGTGAAGAATCAGTCTTGAATGAGCTCATCTTTCCTTTTTTTCTGTCTCTAATATTAAGAATTTGGCAAACGCTGGTAAGTTCTTCAAAATAAACAAAAAGATTGATGTTTTCTACCATGTGCTAGCCAAATTCAGACAGCTGTTCAAAGCATGGAGAAGACCCTGTTATGTCTGCCTGACATACTGGTGTTAAAGATGAGGAGGACCTTAGAAAACAGAAGAGCCAAGTCTAATTTTTCACTGACACAGCCACATCTTTGGAGATTTAAACCCAAACTTTCTAAAGAATTGAGCACCTAAAGCTCTGAGCCTTGATGGACTAATCAACTACAGCAGTTTTATTTTCTCCAGCACTGGAGGAAGAGGAGGATTGTGATGATACTCTCCGTCCTTTATTTGAGGACATTTGTGGGTTTGATCATATTAGTTTCTCCAAACATTTTGAGTTTTTCTTCTACATTGCATCGTATATGTGAAGAAACTAGTGGAGTTGGGTAAATTCATATCAGAAACAAAAAGAAACAAAATCCCCTCATAGTGCCACATAGCTTCTTCCATAGCACCCTTCAAAATTACACTGCAGTTGACTTCCGGCTTGACGTTGCGACGAGACAACAGCAGGAGGACAGAGTTCTGTCCCCTGGGCTGAATTCTGACCTGTTTGGGACACCGCAGGGTGTCGGAACCACCCCGGAGGGGTGGTGAACTGGAGGGGAAGCCTGTTGATCACGGGTGGGCAGTCACCCCCGCTCGATCCAGGAAGCTCCCTAATCAGCCAACAGGCAGAAACAAGCAGCTTGGGCTCGCTTGCAAGTCGTCGGCAGCCGACTAAAAGAAGCAAGAATCAGCTTTCTGGCATCGTTGTTTACCATCGGGTGAGATTTTTACAACTAATTGCTTATGTACCCCTGGAGAAAACAATTCCTATATATGGGAAAAAAGAACCGCTATCTATCTCAGTAACTTACAAAACGGCAAAAAATCTGGTGAGAGGGATAGCTGATGGAAAGAAAATAACTTTTTAAAATATACTTCAAGAATATTACAATTTGGCGTCATAAAGCTTAAGAAACTTTCCTGCAAGTTATACTTGATAAATCTGGACTTTGTTTTGACTACTTGAAGTTGTTTGGCATGGAGCCCAGGAGGGGTGACCTTGAGTACTCTGCTGTTGCTTAAGGCCTGAGATGGACCTTTAAAAAACTGTGCCTTGGGTATTCGTAAACCTGTGGAATTAGGCCATCAGGCCGCGGATACAAATATTGCACCCTGGTATTTTGGGGGTTCAAATTTGGTTCAGGCCTATTTAGCCAAAGCGGACTTTTTGAAATGACTCTGGAAACTTTGAATATCTGTTTATAAGCATTTGGGCAGCTAGAACAGAATGGCACAACAAGGACAATTTTGGGATGAAATAAAATCTACCCTTCAAACGATACTAGAAATAGTGAGATCCATTATCAAGAGGCAAAACTATCTAATCAACATCAGAAGAATTATAGTCCGCAAGCAACAGGGAACAACGAAGAAGGAAATGAGAGTATTCCAGATGATGTATGCCAATCAAAACAGGAGCTGGAGGAAATTAATCTAAGAGAAAAAATCAGTCTTGGATCAGAGGAGAGTACTAAGGGAAGACAAAAGGATAAACAGCAAAATTGACAAAAAAAGCCTGGAAGATCCATTGAAGATAGACCAAGTACATAAAGAGTTAGTGGACATAAATCAGATGTACAAAAGGGTTTCAGAGGACATGAAAGATGGCAGAATGCTTAGAGACACAGAAATACTAAATGAGAAAAGAGAAATCAGAGAGGGAATTACCTAGAAAGATGAAAAAAAGGAAAACAAGGAAGGGCCCCTTAATATTGAAAATACGTATATATTTAACATTGGGAACTGTAAAAGGGTATATTCTGTATATTAAAAAGGAGAATTAAATTGAAATAAGGGAGCCCTAATCAGGGTAAGGATGTAATATGGTGGTTTTTTATTTTAGGTAAACTAAACTAGATATAAAGCTGGGTCATGGATCTGGAACCACTTTCAATAAGAATGTTTTTAGAAGACCTTGAGAATATTATATAATATGAGAGTAATATTATGATAGTAGTCATATTATATACTAAAATTTGTACATGAATGGTTTGAATGTTTGAAAGATGTTTGGAATTTGGGGGGACAACCGGGAAGACGCCGAGATGTAAAAAACAAATAATTGTAAGCAAAGCATGTAACACGATGTTTGACAAGCACAAAACAATGTAGATAGATTGAAAAACTAATAAATAAAATGTTTATTAAAAAAATTACACTGCAGTTAACTCACACACCTGAGAGCAGTAAAGGGTACCAAGATTAATCAATGAAGGATCCAGGACTAATTCCTGGATTTTTGCCTGTCTCTAACACATTAATCAATCAGCCAGAGACAGAGAGATCCAATATAGTACAGTGGTGCCTCGACTTACGAACGTCCCGGCTTATGACCATTTCGAGTTAGGCCCAGCTCCAGCCACAAAATTTTGCTTTGACTTGTGGCCAGAGCTTCCAGAAAAAAGCAGGGGAAAAGGCGGGGAATTCAAATTGCTAACCATTGGTAGGCGAAGAGGCTGCTTCTTTGTAGCCCTGTCGCCCCAGCAGTTAGAGTGAGTGCGATTGGAGGAGGCTTGGGACTGCCTGGCAAGGTAAAGTGCTGCTTTCTGCTTTTTAAAAACTGTTCTGGGTGGGTTTTGCAGCATGGTTTTGGGCTGGGGGGTTATGTTTCTGTGCTGTGATGGGTCTTGGGGTGTGTGGAGACGGAGTGGGGAAAGGAAGGCTACAAGTGCCTAGGCAATGGGCTATAACTCATCCTCTCTGGGTTCCATACCAGACACCCATCTCTTATCAGTCCAAGAACAAACTCTTCATTACACTAGCTACTTACAAGCAATGAAATGCAGGTGGCCTCTCTCCTTTATGTTTCTATCTAGTAAGCAGAAACTTAATCACGCAGCATAGCAGTTACAGAAAGCAAAAATGGCTATGGTTACGCTAAGTTATATTTTATATGTATTAACTGGACCCCTTCAGCAGCTTCTCACTTGATTCTGTATTTTTGCTAATGTGGCACTTCTGACCTTTGTTTCTTGCTTTTCCAGTTAACCATACTTTGTGAGAACAGGGCCTAAGCTGCATATGAAAAAACCCCACCCAAAAACAAATGTGAACAATAATTATGGCTGCGATCCTACATTCACTTTCTTACTTACTTTTGATCAGATAGGTACAGGATTGCATTGCAAATGTGAAAATGTTTCCCTGAGGGGGCACCCTGAAGTTAAACAGAGGCACAGAGGAAGTAGATAAAAAAATGTAGCCCTACTCACCATTTTTATAATTCTAAGCATCCTTTCCTAGCTTGACTACAAAATGCAAGCTTCACTCATTTATTTATTTTTCACACTTCAGCTCATCTTATCTCCAGGGATCTCAGAATGGCTTATATGCATTACTTTGCATTTTATTCTCAAATCAAGTCTCAGAGATCAGTTAAACTCAGTTTAACAGAACTAGCAACAAAGAGTCACACAAATGGGTTGAAGTAAATTAGATGTATTTAAACCCACAAAAACCTGTGGAGAGGGCTGATTGTGACAAATGCTGATTTATCAAAAGCCTGCAAGGTGAGTTTTCTTCCAGACTAGGGAAAGGATTGCCCAGTGCTACCACATTACCAATTGTGCTACATAGGTACAGTGAGTCAAGAGGCATTCCTGAGATCCCACAACATTCAGCAGGTGAAGCAGGTTAACCCCAAGGGCAATCCATAATCTGACCATGGGTCCCACAGTTGGAAAGCACCTGAAGGTGCTCATCTACGGGAAAGCACTTCTATGCATGTTCCTCAATAACATGCAACAGACACACATTACTGGCTCTTCCACTGCAAGTGTTTAACACAGAAATAAGCAAAAATCTCTGCTCGGTAAGACAATGGGCAAAATCCTGTTGTGCAACTTGGCATCAGTGGAACTTGGACTGGATACCCGAAGCATGTAATTTAAAGTAGGCAAAAGCTTCCTCAATGCAAAAGGAACCTAAAAGGAAAGGGGAAAGGAGCTTTGGATTACTTTAAATTTTATGCTTCCCTGCCTGATCTGGGTTGCACTGCACAAATTATGCCAAGAGGATTTTGCCCAGTGTTTAGATAGGTGAAAAATGCTTTCTCAGTCCCAAGGAAACCATCTAATTCAAAACTGAGATTAAGAATGGCTGAATGTCAGGAAACAAAATATTTCTGAGTCAGAACACAGCCATCTATCTATCTATCTATCTATCTATCTATCTATCTATCTATCTATCTATCTATCTATCTATCTATCTATCTATCTATCTATCTATCTATCTATCTATCTATCTATCTATCTATCTATCTATCTATCCATCCATCCATCCATCCATCCATCCATCCATCCATCCATCCATCCATCCCATGCCTTTCTCCTTAAGAAGGATCCAAGGTGGCTTACATCATTAAAAGACAATATATGAAGCAAACAACAGTAAGTATACAAATACTGAAAAGAATCAAACAAATGCCACATTAAAAAAATGGCAAACAGAAACAGCACCAAAATACATCCAAAGCAGTAAGGCACAATTGTTCATTTAAAAACCCCACTCAGGCAGCCACTCATTAATGGAAAGCTTGTCTGAAGAGAAAGGTGTTTGCCTGGTTGAAGAAGGGAAGGGCATTCCAATATGTGGGAGCAGCGACAGAGAAGGCTCTCTTCCATGCCCCCACCAAAAGCACCTATGAAGGTGGTAGGATTGAGAGAAGGGCCTCTCCTGATCTTAACATCAGGCCAGGCTCATAAAGGGAGACACGGTCCTTGAGACAGCTTGGACCCAAGTCATTTAGGGCTTTATAGGTTTGAACCAGCACTTTGAATGTGACCAGAAATGATTTGGCAACCAGTGGAGCTGCTGTAACAGGAGGATTATGTGAACCCTGTGACCAGCCCCAGTTAGCAATCTGGCTGCTGTGTTTTGGACCCACTGAAGCTTCTGAATGCATTCCAAAGGCAGCCTAATATAGAGTGCATTGCAGTAATCCAATTGGGAGGTAACTAGAGCATGTGTCACTGTGGCCAGAAGAAATCTCTCAAAGAACAGGTGCATTGGTTTTAACTGTGCAAAGGGCACTCCTGGTCACTGCCGAAACCTGGGCATCCAGGCTCAGAGACAAACCCAGGAGCATCTCCAAGTTACACACCTGTGTTTTCAGAGGGAGTGTAACCCATTCCAGCTCAGGCTGCACCTCTATTCCTAGACCTACCAGGAACACCATTATCTTGTTTGGATTAAGTTCCAATTTATTCGCCCTCATCCAGTCCATTACTAATACCGAACACTAATCTAGAGCCAAAACAGCTTCTTTGGATTTAGGTGGCAAGGAGAGGTGGAGTTGGGTGTTGTCCACATACTGGTGACACAGAATCCCAAAACTCCAGATAATCTCTCCCAGCAGTTTAATGTAGATGTTAAATAACGTTAAGAGACAAAGTTAGAACCCTGATGAGCCCTATAGACCAAAAGCCAGGGTATCAAACTAGCCAGCAGCACCTAATTCCCTGAGAATTTAGGGTCAAAACCTGGGACCAGGTTGGGATGGGCCTTTGTGATGTCACAGGAAAGGACTCTCTTGATGTACAGATGTGCTGCACTATTGTTGTTGTTGTTACTTGCCATCAAGTCACCTCTGATGTATGCTGACCCTATGAATGAGCAATCTCCAAAATGTTCTGTCCTCAACAGCCCTGTTCAGCTCTCATAAACTCAGTCTGTGGCTTCCTTTAAGGAGTCAGTCCTTCTTCCATTTGGTCTTTCTCTTTTCCTGCTGCCTTTCCCAGCATTATTGCTTTTTCCAGAGATTCTTGCCTTCTCAGGATATGTCCAAAGTTAGGACAGCCCCAGTTTCATCATTTTTGCCTCTAAAGATACTTCCAGCTTCTTGGATGCACACCTTAATGCGGTGAGGGGGTTTGAATGTGTCAGTGAAGCTGCGCGCAATGCCATCAGGAGGCCAGATTTCTTTATGATCCAGGATGTCTAGTAGGGTCACCCAAGGTGGAATGGTCACAACTGAGACACCAGACTAAGGTGCATCCACCCTCTTCAAGCAGTAAGGTCTGCTTCAGTGGAAGAGAATGGACAGTTCCAAAGATCATGGGGGTGGCAGCTACTGGGCAGTAGCAAGAAATGAAGGTCTCCTATGACGAGACAGTCCAAAACAAGAGATAGTGCTGGAAGATGAGACTGCCACTGAAATCCTCCAGGCTGTACAGTCGAATGATGATTCACCTATGGCTAAACAAGAATTTCAAAAGCAGTCTCTACCTGTGACCATTATACTACCCTATAAGTTTTTGCTCTAAGGAACTTACAACCTAAGCTTTGACGCAGGAGAACCACAGAAGCAGGGGAGAGAAATGAAAGTGGGGTAAATAGGCATAAACTTATGGATGTTTCAGTTACACAGAGCTTAACCTTTATTACAGGCTTACAACAGAAACAGATGTTATAGGTAGCCTGTGTTACATATGTCAGTGTTGAACAAATGTGACTGAAATGGTCTCTTCCGTTTGAGATATCACAGTGCAAAAGAATCCCATGCTTAATTCCTGCTGATCAAATACCAAACAAAGCATGTTCAGCGGTTTAGGTCTCTGGCTGAGGAACCAGAGGTTAGGAGTTCAATTCCCCTCTGTGCCTCCCTTATGGGGTCTGGACTCAATGATCCTTCCAGGTCTGCAGTTCTAAGATTATTATTATTATTATATTATTAGAATTTGAAAACTCGAGAAGATGAGAAAACCTCTTGCTGTGACATTCACATACAATCAGCCCTTCAAAAAATTCCTTTTCTAACAAGAATTTATAGCTCTCTTCCCCCCCCCCCCCCAACACACACACTCTGACATGCAATAGCGCAAGGGAACTGGTATTTGACCCATGATTGGATTAACAGCAGCAGCAGTGTGATGCAGGGATGACAAACAGTAAGTGGCAGCTGCTGCCTGATACTATCTGTGCGTCCTATTAATAACCCCTGGACACAGCATGGTAGCAGCTACTTCTTTATTATGCAGACATTTTACTAGCATACTAAATGCTTTGTTCTAAACATAAAGACAGATAATCTCCTGCTCTACCCTTAGAGGTTTGAGAATGGTACCTATAACACAGTCCTTCTCCAACTGGACATTCGATATAATAACAATTATAATTAGGAGATGGGTCCATGATGTAACTTGTTAACTGCCCCATTATTTCAATTATACGTAGAGCCTGACAAGTGATTCTCTCATGTTCTAGGCGATTCCTTTAGGGTTAAAATTAAGAGTGATGTTCTAGAGCAGGGGGCCCCAGCCCCCGGTCCGCGGCACAGTGCCGGACCATGGCATTGGCAAGACTGGGCCGTGGAGACAGATCTCCAGCCCCCCCCGCATGCACTTCCCCCACGCATGCCCACATACACGCATGGCCCACCCACCTGCATGCACAGATGCCCCACCCACCCGCATATGCATGTGAGTGCACCCCACCCACCTGCACATGTGTGTGAGCGGCCCCACCCACCCAGAAGTGTGGGGAGCCATGCCCCTCACACACAGAGTCCGCAGTTTGGAAAAGGTTGGGGATCACTGTTCTAGAGGACACTGAGCAGAATTACTGACTTTTTAATATTATCATGTTTAATTTTAGAATGGGACCAATGACATAGACCCAAACTTCTCAAAGTGTGCGCTGTAGCTCCCCTCAGCCCTTGTGACACCCTGTGGCTCCCTGGGGTACCACCAAACCAGCCAGGAGCAATGCAGAAGCTTTTCTTTGTTTTTCCATGGAGCTGCTGCTGCTGCTGCTGCTCTCCCAGCTGGCCCTGGCTCTGGCTCCTTCCTGCCTCTTTGTTTCCTGCTCCGCACAACTCCCTTTGCTGCCCCTCCTGTTCAGCTGCCACTGCAGGGGCGCTGCAAGTGGAAAACGTTTGGGAGCCATTGGCGTAGACAGTTCCTTTGTGCCCTCTAGGGCGGCATGGGAGGCAATTCAGCTATGCTTTGAGAGCCTCTGAATATCCTCCATTTAAATATGGATTAAATATTAAACTTTTTAAAAACCTGAAAAGCCACCTAATGGCCTTAGTGGTCAAATAGTGGCCCCCACACATCTGAAAATTGTCCACTCAAGTACAGAGGGTAGAGAATGACAACAAAGATAGGCAGTGTTAGGATGCTCATCCTTCTTTATACTGTATTCACTATTCTTTACGATGACCTGACTAAGACTGAAAATAGCTGTGTACACAAAGCAATAATTGATTTAAGTAGATATGAAGGGGCATTTAAATGTATACAGAACAGCACTAGAGTTTACCTGGACAGATGGTGTGAAGGCAAAATAATACATCAACTATTCAAATTCTGGATTTTGCAAATACTGTATGACAAAATGCATAGTCTCTCACATGGCTATTGCAGATGGGCTAAATTCTTGCTCCGAAAAAAGCAGAGGTTGAGCATTGCACATGGAGCATGGCTGATTTTTTTTTAAAGAGCCATCAATGGATGATTTTAACACCCTCAAACTGATAGTAATTAATTGGAAACAAGTTCCACTGAGTTCAATAGGACTTATTTCCTGCCATGTAGGCATATTTCAAATGACATTGCTATCACTAATGTGCAACCAGAAGAGAAGACTAGGACAATTATGAATAACATCATATATTCAAGGAATGATACAAGACTGACTCTCTGGTTCTACTACATAATTGATGTAGATTTGTAATTAAGCTTAAACTGAGATTTTCTTCTCCTCCTCCTCCAGGCAAGGCATGAAAACATTTCTTCTTTTTATACATTATGAATGTAGAGTCTTGTTCAAATCTGCTAACATAACTTATGGGTATTTGTAACATAAACATCTCAGGGAACATGTGTTTTATAATTATCCCCTTGGCCCTTGCCCATCTCTATAAGTTGCACTGTATATAGATATTCATGACCTGTTATGGGAATAGCGCTAGTAATGTTTTTATTGGGGCTTTTTCCCTCCCGATGTTTATGAAAATATCTAGAAGATTATCACATTCTGAATTTTAAAAATGAAAACTGTGAACAGCTACTGACAGGATCCTGTGATGCCCAAAGGGTGGCCACTGACATATTGTAAAGGAGAAGACACAATCATATACAGATCTACGTGGAATTTGCATATAATTGCAAACTTTAGAATATATATTATCTTTAAATAGAAAGGGAACATTGTTGTTGTTTAGACGTTAAGTTGTGTCCAACTCTTCGTGACCCCATGGACCAGAGCACGCCAGGACCTCCTATCTCCCACTGCCTCCCAGAGATGGACCAAATTCATGTTGGTATCTCCGACGACATTTTCCAACCATCTCGTCCTCTATTGTCCCCTTCTCCTCTTGCCCTCACAGTTTCCCAACATCAGGGTCTTTTCCAGGGAATCTTCTCTTCTCATGAGATGGCCAAAGTATTGGAGCCTCAGCTTCAGGATCTGTCCTTCCAGTGAGCACTCAGGGTTGATTTCCTTCAGAATTGATAGATTTGTTCTCCTTGCAGTCCAGGGGACTCTCAACAGTCTCCTCCAGCACCACTATTCAAAAGCATCAATTCTTCGGCAGTCAACTTCTTTATGGTCCAGCTCTCACTTCCATACTTCGCTACTAGAAAAACCATAGGTTTGACTATGCAGACCTTTGTCGGCAAAGTGATGTCTCTGCTTTTTAAGATGTCTAGGTTTGTCATTGTTTTCCTCCCAAGAAACAGGCACCTTTTAATTTCGTGGCTGCTGTCACCATCTGCAGTGATCATGGAGCCCAGGAAAGTAAAATCTGTCACTACCTCCACATCTTCCCCTTCTGTTTGCCAGGAGATGATGGGGCCAGTGTCCATGATCTTAGTTTTTTTTTTAATGTTGAGCTTCAGACCATTTTTTGCGCTCTCCTCTTTCACCCTCATTAAGAGGTTCCTTAATTCCTCCTCACTTTTTGCCATCAGAGTGGTATCATCTGCATATCGGAGGTTGTTGATATTTCTCCCAGCAATCTTAATTCCAGCTTGGGATTCATCCAGTTCTCCCTTTCGCATGATGTATTCTGCATATAAGTTAAATAAGCAATTAAATATACAGCCTTGTCGTACTCCTTTCCCAATTTTGAACCAATCAGTTGTTCCATATCCAGTTCTAACTGTTGCTTCCTGTCCCACGTATAGGTTTCTCAGGAGATAGATAAGGTTGTCAGGTACTCCCATTTCTTTAAGGACTTGCCATAGTTTGCTGTGGTCCACACAGTCAAAGGCTTTTGCACAATCAATGAAGCAGAAGTAGATGTCTTTCTGGAACTCTCTGGCTTTCTCCATAATCCACTGCATGTTAGCAATTTGGTCTCTAGTTACTCTGTCCCTTTGAAATCCAGCTTGTACTTCTGGGAGTTCTCGGTCCACATACTGCTGAAGCCTACCTTGTAGGATTTTCAGCATAACCTTGCTAGCGTGTAAAATGAGTGCAATTGTATGGTAGTTGGAGCATTCTTTGGCACTGCCCTTCTTAGGGATTGGGATGTAGACTGATCTTTTCCAGTCCTCTGGCCACTGTTGAGTTTTTCAAACTTTCTGGCATATTGAGTGTAGCACCTTAACAGCATCATCTTTTAAGATTTTAAATAGTTCACCTGGAATGCCATCACCTCCACTGGCCTTCTTGTTAGCCAGGCTTTCTAAGGCCCACTTGACTTCACTCTACAGGATATCTGGCTCAAGGTCAGCAACCACATTATCTGGGTTGTCTGGGACATCCAAATCTTTCTGATATAATTCCTCTGTGTATTCTTGCCACCTCTTCTTGATGTCTTCTGCTTCTGTTAGGTCCCTCCCATTTTTGTCCTTTATCATGTCCATCTTTGCACAAAAGTTTCCTTTAATATCTCCAATTTTTTTGAACAGATCTCTGTTTTTTCCCTTTCTATTATTTTCCTCTGTTTCTTTGCATTGTTCATTTAAAAAGGCCCTCTTGTCTCTCCTTGCTATTCTTTGGAAGTCTGCATTCAATTTTCTGTAACTTTCCCTATCTCCCTTGCATTTTGTTTCCCTTCTGTTCTCTGCTCTTTGTAAGGCCTTGTTGGACAGCCACTTTGCTTTCTTGCATTTCCTTTTCTTTGGGATGGCTTTTGTTGCTGCCTCCCGTACAATGTTATGAGCCTCTATCCAAAGTTTTTCAGGCACTCTGTCCACCTAATCTAGTTTCTTAAATCTGTTCTTCACTTCCACTGTGTATTCATAAGGGAGTTGGTCTAGATTATACCTGACTAGCCCAGTGGTTTTTCCTACTTTCTTCAGTTTAATCTTGAGTTTTGCTATAAGAAGCTGTTGATCAGAGCCACAATCCAGGTCTTGTTTTTGCTGACTTCATAGAGCTTCTCCATCTTTGGCTGCAGAGAACATAATCAATCTGATTTTGACATTGCGCATCTGGTGATGTCCATGTGTAGAGTCACCTCTTGTATTGTTGGAAAAGAGTGTTTGTGATGACTAGCTTGTTCTCTTGACAAAACTCTATTATCCTTTGCCCTGCTTCATTTTGAACTCCAAGGCCAAACGTACCTTTTATCTCTTGACTCCCTACTTTAGCATTCCAGTCCCCTATAATGAGAAGAACATCTTTCTTTGGTGTCACTTCTAGAAGGTGTTGGAAGACTTCATAGAATTGGTCAATTTCAGCCTCTTCAGCATCGGCGGTTGGCAAATAAACTTGGATTACTGTGATGCTGAAAGTTCTGCCTTGGATTCATATTGAAATCATTCTATCATGTTTGAGATTATATCCCATTACAGCTTTTCCCCCCTCTTTTGTTGACTATGAGGGTTAATCCATTTCTTCTACGGGATTCTTGCCCACAATAGTAGTTATGATAATCGTCTGAATTGACTTCGCCCGTTCCCATGCATTTTAATTCACTGACACCCAGGATGTCAATGTTTATTCTTTCCATCTCCTGTTTGACCACATCCAGCTTACCATGAGCTACAGACTGCACATTTGCAAATACCTGGGCATTTAGTGACAATCTGGAGAGCGTCATCATCACCTTGGAACCACTGAGCTGGAAGGGACCCTATGGATCTGATGTCACCATTCACAGAGAAAACATATTTGGAAAATGAAAACTTGTTTCAGCTCTTGCTTCAAAATGCTAAAAAGAAACCTGTAATAAAGGGTGCCCAGAAGTCTTTCAGAACCACACATAGCTTGTTGTCTATATGCAGCCTATCAATGACGTTGACAAATTCTCTGTGAGACAATCATCTCCAAAACACGCCCCAGGTCAAAAGAGACGACAGTGTTTATTAATTTGATCTTTATTGTCACCAGCTTGGTCTGTGTGAATGGAAACAAACATCACTGTGAACAACACGACCAATAATTTGAACACAGTGCAAACGCACTGAGAGGATGGAAAGCAGATCTCACTTCACAGAATTCTATGGCCCCATGTGAATTTACACCTGATGAAAATCTTATCAGCATATTGCAAAGCAAGGTCAGAAGAAACTAAACAAGACTCGGTCCCAGTGGATTTTCTCTTCATTTATTTCAGAGGAATACAACATTATTTCTTCACCAAGATTCATTTAAAAGAATGAAGCTATACATATGAACATTGCAGGTTATTTACACTGGGCGTTATCATGACTGGATGTTAGAGGCAGGGAATAGAAACCAAGGAGATAGGGAATGGAATGAAGTACTGTATTCTGTAAAAGGACTTGTCTGACAGGTTGGAATCTGAGCAGATCCCACCAGTACATACTAACAGCAAATCTAGAGTTGACAAGTCTCAGGTTTTGGACCCGAAACTAAAGTTTTAGGGTCTACTCTCTAGGTATCAGGCTCTGAACCTGAAATCAGGAGGAATAAGAAGCTGTAAACCTGATGGTACATGTTTTTTGTTCATTCTCATGGCTTTGGGAGAAGCAATAGCGACGTGCTCAGAAACACACTTCCAGCATATGCTGGAGCCTTCGTTGTGGCTGCTGCTACCACTGCCATCACTGCTCAAAAAAATTCATACATTAGCCTTTGAATTCACCAGTCTTACTGCCTGTCAGACAAATATACTGTATTTTCTCGTGTATAAGACTATACTTTTGTCTAAAATATTTAGACTAAAAATTGAGGGTCGTCTTATACATGGAAGTACGCTGAGGAGAGAACAAAAACAAGTGGAGGGGAAAGCAGGGATCAAAGCTATCGTACAGCGCTTTGATCCCTTTCCCCCCACCCTTGCTAAGCCCCACTTAGATTTCTTAATTTTGGATTAGAAAAGTGGGGGTGTCTTATACATGGGGGCATCTTATACACGGAAAAATACGCTAATTGCACCTGGCAATTGTTGTTGAAGGGGGCATACTGTTGCATCACAAGGACCTTAGACCTGGATCTCAGATTTGGCCCTAAAAAGTGGGATGCTGCTGACAATTCTAGCAAGCACAAGTGATGATGGCTGTGTAGCCAAACAAGAACTACTGGGAAATAAGAGGAAGGCATATGAGCATGCTCAAGGACCCCTGATCATCTCCAGGACTTTCTGACTTGTGGAAACAAAGAGGTGGTCTCCACCACCCAGCTATGTATTTTGTCGTATTTGCACAATTCTGCTTCTTTCTGAGTTTAGTTGCAGTCTTCCTAATGTGGGGGTCTGGGTGGAATGAATGAGTCCAGCGACAATCAATTGTTGAGAGCCATCCTTGTTTTTATCAACATTTTAGGCCCTGGTCACATGAGGGATATGTTTTCTAGTTCTGATATTTTTTCATACCTCTGTTGTACTGAATTGTGGTCACGTGGTTTATATCCCAGGATGAATGTTCCAAGAACTTCTAGCAGTACCAATTTATTTCCTCCTGTTTGAATTGTGATGGCCGGCTACACCACAGTACCAATTTATTTTCTCTCTTCCTTCATATATCAATAAATAATATTTATTGATACATAGATATATCAGAAACAAGTCTTCCTTTAAGGTGCATGACTGGGTGAGCGCACTTGACTGCACCCCCTCTGTGCAGGTTTCCTTCTCCACCCACAGCTTTCATTTCCAGCCCCTTTGGTTCCGGTCACAATAGAACCCCATGTGGTGGGGTGAGGGACTCACACACGGGGGTGGTGGAAATAAGGGGAAATGCAGAAATGCATTGCACACAATGGACTTGAGATACCTGCATGGCAGTACAGGCAATCACACACACTCCTCAGTGACATTTGCATACCAATGTTTCAGTGGACATTCCCATAGAAATTTTAAAAAATTATTACTCGCCAGTAATGTAATGGCATTCCCCCCCCCCCGTAACATACTTTGACCACTGTATGAAAAAGTTTAAAAAATAATGTGCATGCTGCAGTCATGGGGGCCACCTTACTGGCTTTGATTCTGAAAAGAAGCAAGGCAGGTCACGTACACGGGCAATCCTGCTAAGGAATGCACTGGTACAACAAAGGTACAAAATAATACAATGGTCTTGGAGATGGGGAAATATTCCAGTTACACTACTGGCCAGGGAAATGTCGCAATTGGTGACCAGAAGAAACAACATTGAACTAACTGGGGGAAAACTAGAGAACATTTCCCTCATGTGACCAGGGCCTTAGTCTCAGAATGGGCTCTTTCCTAGTGGAGATGAAAACTGCCAGAGCGGGTCTGTTGCTATGAACCAACATAACTGCCTGCATTTTACTGGAGTCTCCTTGTGTGCCTAACTATGGGGAGCATCATGATTACACACCTACCCAGTTTTAATTTACTTGTAAACTGCTCTGAGTTCTCGATTTGGGAGAAAGGTATGATCTGAATCAAACTGAATGAATGAATGAATGAATGACATGTACAGCTACCATACTGTTCTTCAGAAAGATCTAGATGCCACAACAGGTAAGGGTCGTAGCACAACAGTATGGCGTATACGTCCCAGTTCCTGATATCTCTAGTTACAAAATAAATAAATAAACAAAATTAAAAAAAACCCCAAAAAACTCCCCTCAAGACTTCCCTTATAACAGGGAAGATCTGCTGACCCACAGCTTGGAGATGTACTGCCCAATAGATCCCCAGGAGTGGGGAACATGAACCCACTGGCCTAGTTTAAAGACAGTTCCTTATATCCACCTGTCTTGCAAGGGGTAGGTGCCTGCTCTTTGTACAACACAGGCCTCATCCTGTCTGCCAGCCTGAAAAAAAATTGATTTTAAAACAAAAGATGGCAAATATGGCAAGCAGAGGGCATGAAGCGAAGCCTGGTGCCAGAGGATTTTAAGATGCAGTAGCAATGCGAAAGGCATAGAAAATTTTCATTTCCTGTGTTATAGGGGTGCAAATAATATCAGCATGAAAAACCTGGCAGGAAGATTTAAGATAGCAAGAAGATTTCTTTTCTCTCTCTCTCTCTCTCTTTTTTGCTTTTCCTCTCCCCCTCCCCCAACACCGGTCTTTTTCGTACATTGATAAGTATTTGTTCATTTCCTGACAACAAAAAAATAGAAATCTCTTCAGAAATTAAATACCCTGGCTTGTTGAAGCACTTTTGTGACGTTTGTGGCAGACTGGCTCCCTTTCATTGGAAATCCACAGCCGGAATAATAATCACAGCATCAGTTATTATACTTGTATCAGTTCGGCGAGGCAAGAGGGTAATACAGCGTAAGGCCGAATCCTCCGACTTTTGTGTCACTTATTTTCTCTGTGGGCCAGATTTGCATTTTAATGGAAGTAGTTTATAGACTTCTTTGCTGCCTTCATAGTGCCACAAGTGGCATCATTAAGTGAGTTAAGCCGGATTAATGCTGATAGTGAAGTCAGATAATACAATAACAGAGGGCTTCATTTCCATTTGGATTAGGTGAAGAGAGCAAGGCTGTCTGGTGCTGGGTGATAATTTGTAAGCGCGATATGTTGTACTTGAGAGGATAAGATTAAATTTAGTGGGTTTAACTGTCATCCCAGTAAGTCAATTACTTCATCTTTTCAGGCTTTGAATTTCTTTTATAAATAAAATAAATGGAATATTGAGCTGCCTCTGCGGCCATTTCAAGCTTCCACAGAAAAGAATTACACATGCTGGGCCTCTCTTTCCCCTCCCCTTCTCCCCCCTCCCTAGCACGAAAATAAAATACAAAAAAAAAAAGCCCAGCAATTTCTGATTCAGCTCCATAAACAAAATATAAACTCCATTCAGGTGCCAGCATGGCAGCAGCTTAGAAATAATGTCCATCTCTCATAGCACAAGCATGACAGATTCCATTGTGACTTAGTTTATCCATAATAGGAAATATTTATGTTGTGCCTGCTCCTTTTCTAAGGGTATCTGCTCGATTGCAGAAGGCTTACACTAAAACGCGGCCCTCTGCTATCATTTAACCCTTTTACATTCCGATAGCTGCAGAACAGGGCAAACTTCAACTTCAGGGGGCATTACATTAAGAACTAAAAGGTTAGAGAGAATATGTTTGGAAAGCACTGGATCTTGAGCATTTTAAACAAAATATAAGAGAGAGGGAGGTGGGGAGAGAATTTAAAATTCTCAAAGATCCAAGAGTTTCTGAAAGCATCTTCACAAATTCCTAGGTTTTTTTCACTTCCCTCCTTCCCTGTGCCAACAAGTCGGCAACTTGAAAGATTCAGTGACATGGTATTCACAGACAAGGACTAAAATCTTTAGTCTCAATTCCCCATCCCAGAAGGAGAGTTTGACAAACTGGGGCCATCAAGAATATGGTGCTGTTTGCCCATCAAGAGATGTTTGGAACGGAAAACTCTGATGTCCTCAGCAAATGCCAATCTGGACTAGCCTCAAAGAAAGGGAAAAATAACAAAATGCTTCATCTTTCTCCCACCCTCATCCCACATAGTGAAGACAAGATTGGCAGTGAAATGGTACTTTGCCACTGATGAAGAGGCCCTGTCCTGGTCTGTACCCTCTTAAACTGCCCTATAGACCTCAAGCACAGGACAGGCAATGTTGCCCACCGAGGTCTGTTCTCCAGCATGTTGCCCTTTGCTGCCTGCCCCCACATAAGGGAAGGGGGGCTACTTTACATATCACATGTGTCAACAAAAAAGAAGACAGAAGAGGGCCTTGATTCACATAAATATTCATATACTAATGTATATAGATGCAAAATTAAATTTGCAAAATTAATTTTTAGAATTCAAAAAAGAGACTTACAATGCATCTCATAAGAGTGAGGAAAAGTAACCAGGTGACTGCAGCTCACATCATTGAGATGCACACTCCAGAGGGCCATTTCATGATCCTTGATCTGCCGCCTGAGGGAGCTTTAAATCAGACTTGGCCTTGGGCACCTTTTCAAATAGAGGACATCTTCAGGAGGATTGTTCTCTGGCATTCCTTTAAATAGAAGACAGCCCTCCTTAAAGGAGGCTAGGTGGCCACTATACCCAGCACCCCGCAACTGAGGGGACCTTCTTCCATAAAGAAATGAGGATGGAATGATACAACTTCACGTCCTTGTTTGAAACAGTCCTGATAAGATCAGGGGAAAGCTTTTCCAGCCGCCCAGAGTGATAGAATATACCAGATGGGCAGGAGAGATAAATAAATAAATAAATAAATAAATAAATAAATAAATAAATATGTCTTGCATGCCTAAGAACTCAGTTAAAATATCACTTGATATAATTATCCTACTGGTTAAAACAAAGAGTTCTCTGTTTTCAATGTTTCTAAGAAAAGGGGGACATTTGTCCAAACATTTTTAGCCAGAAACAGATCTCCAAGCATCTATCCCCTTGGGCCTAGATCACGCATGATGGTGCACGGGGCCTGATGTTTCCCTCGCAACAGTAAACTTGCTCCTACATTTCACCACACAGTTGAGACTATGTGCTGTGGGACTTGGTGAGTTTGCTCTACAATTATGTGAAACCATGACAAACTAGAATTCTCAAAATCCCCACTGAATATTTACATGAGCGCAAGACACATAGCTGAAGTTGCAGCAGCTAATTGATAAGGCAGTGGCCACATCTGTTTGCCCACAGGCCTGATCAGCCTCTGGCACATGCCCAGTGCTTTATAAACTAACTCCAACTAGCTGTGGCAATTTTTATAATTGCTGCTATGCCCACATGAATATCTAACAGGATTCTGACTAGTAAGTCAGACTAATGGGCCACTGAACTTGATATTGCCTACATTGGCAGGCAGTGGCTCTCCAGGAATTCAAACAGCCCCTTTTCTCAGCCTCACCTGGAGATGTCAGGCATTCAGTTTGGAACCTTCTGCATATACAGTGTGTGCTCTTTTAATGAACTATGTATCTTCCCCATGCTTTCAGCTTGAAACTTCTTCCAATCCATCAACCTATTCCACCATAGGTTACAAATATAAAATAGGCTCCTACCCCAAAGTATCTTTTGAATCTCTCGTGCACATAGTAAAGTGTAAATGTTGCTAATGTTGGGGCCCAGTCCATCAAAGAGTTCTTTGGCAATCAACGGTGATTCCATACAGTGAAACATTCGCATTGCAATTGAAGTTGTAGTAAGTAGAAAATCCAGTCTAAGTGTTGTGTCCAAGGGAAGAGCAAAAAAGCTCACTGAAAAAGTCAAAAACTATATCACAGTTCAGAGTGAAGAAATATATCTGTTTTGCTTGTTGCCACTGTTTGAAGTCCCCCCCATCCTAAATATGAAGACATTTATAAATTTCTTACAAACAAAAACAAAATGCTCATTCTTCTGCACTATTCAAGTGCAGCAGGCACCAGACAAGGAGGGGGACTATATATTATGGTATTTGTTCGATCCTTTTTATTATTTGTATACTTAATGTTGTTAGCTTTTATATTGTCTTTTAATGCTGTAAGCTGCCTTGGGTCCTTTGAAAGAGAAAGGCGGAGTAAAAATATTTTAAATAAAATAAATTAGCTGTGCTTGCTACACAGATATTAGAGATGAGGAGCTTGAGGGTAGGGGCTCTAATACTTGAAGAACTGAATACACAGGGATTTTAGCCAGAAACTAAGCACTTGAGAGACAGTGTAGCAGACAGAGTGATGGACTAGCACAGTGGTCTTCAACCTTGGGCCGCCAGATGTTCTTGGACTTCAGCTCCCAGAAATCCTAGCCAGCAGAGATAGTGGTGAAGGCTTCTGGGAGTTGTAACCCAAGAACATCTGGAGGCCCAAGGTTGGGGACCACTGGACTAGCACATATATGGGTTCAAATCTCTACCCAGCCATGGAAACTCACTGGGAGAAGGCAATGGTAAAATAATTCCTTAAATGCCTGGTGTACTTTTTTGGGGGGAAAAAACCTATTAGGGTGACCACAATTCAGATGTGACTTGATGGCACATAAAATTAACAAGCACTTAAAACTCTGGGAGTAATTAGCAATATTCCTACAGAAAATGAATGGAAATGAAATCCTCCCTCATCCCCTGCATATAGAATCCTCAGAGTTATACAAAAGGAAGGAATTTAAAAGCAGACTTCTTACAGTATGTGTTTGTGGTTCAGACATGATTGAATGTGCACAGCAGAAATGATACCGCCGCAGTACTTTTACTGATACTTCTATTCCATTTTTCTTGAACTAGAGGCTGCTCTCAGTACAGAAAAGTTATAGCAACCAAACCAGCCTGGGACTGCCCAGCAATGCTCTACCCTCCCCGTACTCTTGCCTGGTACCTATAATTTAAATAGGTGAAGTCACTGAGCTTTATAACAGAATAGGGTGGACTCAGGTCATGCAGACCTAATCCTTCATTTGAAATATAAAGTGGAACAAATACATAGATTTAAAAGGTAGCCAGTCAACTTCAACATTTGCAACTGGCGTTTTCCCTTATGAAAAACCATAGAAGTGGATGAGCTTACTGCTGTAATCTTGCAGACCTGTGATTTGCTTCTGTTTTGCAGACCAGGGGTAAAAATGGTATGGTTCTCCAGATATGGCTGGACTGCGATGACCATTAGCCCTAGGCACCACAGCCAATGGTGAGAGACAATGGGAGTCCAGCCATCTCTGGATGCATTTCTGTTTCTAAACCCTGGTGTAGATCCCCACATCCTTCTCATCTTGTGCTCAACCCAACACTAATCGCACTATCTTTCCTATAATGTTTCTTTATATCCTTCCAGAAGCCATATCATGTGCTTTTCATTTGAGTTAAAAATGGATGTTCTGCTACAACATAGCAAGAAGGAAACCAAACATATTCTAGGAGCAAGACAAACATTCCAGGCAAACCAGATCATTATTCCACCACTCCATAGATGTCTCTGTCTTGGCTGGCTCCAGGACTACACAGTGCAGTGCCTAACTCCAGAAATGTTTTGGTAGGAACTCCCCTGATCATGAGCCGTCTATGATCTGGAGAGCTGATGGGCATACAAGCACCTCATCTTGTCTTCACAGACTGTCTATACATTTTATTAATAGTAGTAATAGTAGTAGTACCTTCTGTCACTGCAGGCATGAAAAATGACAATATCAGAATAAAATGCAAAATAAAAAGCAAAGTATGCTGCTTCTAAAATGCAAAGCAAAGCATGCTGCCTCATAGCACTTAAAGCACAACCATCTGAATGAGTTACAACATAAATACATAATGTTTACATAATAATTACATTCCCCTCCTCCCCAGCAAGCTGGGTGCTCAATTAAACAACTTCCAAAGGATGGAAGGCTGAGTCAACCTTGATCCAGGTGCCTGGGCCCTGTTTGGATCAAACTCAGGTTGTGGGAAAATGCTTGGATACAGTATTGTAGCTAAACGACTGTACCACAAGAGTACAAAGTACATAATATAGCTACAGTGAAAGAAAATAGAGCTTCAGGCACATGGGACAAAGACAACTCAAGACTCCAAAGACTAATTAATGCAAAGAAGGTGGATACTTCTTTCCAGCTTTTGGTTGCTAGCAAGGATTTATGTCATATATTCTAGTCCTGAAATGGGAGTTGAAGCAAATTGTTAAACCAGATTGCTGGTTTAAAGCAGGGAAGATATGGGATGAGTTATTTGACCAAAATTCTTTGGTCTTCTTTTTTTCCACACTATGAAGGGAATTAATGGCTGGATCTTTAAATGTTTCAGGGTCAGATGATAGTTTGAGCAATTCAGCCACAAAGCATCTTCTTGCTTTAAAAGCAAGATGTAGAAATATTTAAAGCGAGTGGGATCTTGACTTGTTCCACACCATGACAGTTAAAATGGCAAAGCATCTTTTGGAGCAAATGATTTATAGTACCTAGCATGCTGAGTGTATGAGGTTTGTGGCAGTCTAAAATGTCTTATCAAACAAATGTACAGCTTTTGTATGACAGATACTCATAAAGCAAAGGGATTTTCTCATTTGCTTCTTACCATTGATTAATCATCCAAAACTCATCATTTGCAAAAGTTTTCTCTGAGTAATGGCTGACCACACTCTCATTATACTTGAGCACTATCTGTGATTGCAGCTTGTAGACGGGGGTTGTTGCATTGGCACTCGTCCTTCTTCTGAAGCCTTCCCTTAAAAAGAAAAAGAAAGAAAAGGTTCATGAGGAGGAATGGCAGCTGAGTTCTTTGCTAGAACACTAGAATAGGCACACTGAATTAGTGATTTAACCAATTCCATTGATTCACACGGGCCTACTCTAGTTGAGACTTATTGTACTAAAGTAAGTTGCAACTACATTAGGCTGATATTAATCAATGGAACTTAAAGGAGATAATCTCTGATTCAATGGTCCTACTCTAGTGCAACTCACTATGCTAAGCAACAGGACTATTATCAACATGTTTTTTCATCTACCATGGCTTCCTGAAAGTTGGGCCACTGAATCAGTGCAGAGTGGGTGAGAACATCTCTGTAAGCTCCATTGATTCAAGTTGCCCTACCATGGTTTGTTTTTAATTGTCTTGTGAATTTTCTGTTTATGGTGTGTGTGTGTGTGTGTGTGTGTGTGTGTGTGTGTGTGTGTGTGTGTGTGTGTGTGTGTGTGTGTGTGTGTGTGTGTGTGTAGTGTTTTTAAGTGTGGCCGGTAGCCATATTAAATTCCGGGTATGGTTTACATACCTGGCCAGTAAACAAACAAACAAACAAACAAACAAACAAACAAACAAACAAACAAACAAACAAACAAACAACAACAACAACAACAACAACAATAATAATAATAATAATAATAATAATAATAATAATAATAATAATAATAATAATAATAATAATAATAATAATAATAATAATAATAATAATAATAATAATAATAATAATAATGGTTGCAATGTGGCCCTGGTCACATGAGGGAAATGTTCTCTAGTTCTTCTGATACTTTCTGTATCTCTATTTTACTGACTCTTCAGTCACATGGTATATATACCGGGGCAAATGTCCCAAGAACTTTTAGCAGTAATGATTTATTTCCTCCTATTTGAATCATTATAGCCAGCTACACCATGGTATTGGTTTATTTTCTCTCTTGCTTCAAGCAGCAATTCAGCCCTTAATTTATCAGGAAGGGGGTTCTGTCTGGGAATATGTCCTCTGTTGCACTGGCTGCTCCTGCAGAACCGCTTCCCCCACCATCTCTTCTTCCTTTCAGCTTAATCTGCCATTTCCTCCTCCCCCCCACAACCCCACCCCGGCAACTGTGAGGACACAATGACTGGCAAAAAGTGGTGTGTCAAAATACCAGTACTGCAACAATGGCTCAAATTGCTCTGTGACATATTTTTACCAAAATATTAATGCACTGGCTGTGAAACATTTTAAAAAATGATATGCATGCTGCAATAATGGAGGCCACCTTCCTGACTTCAATTCTGAAAAGAAGCGGAGCAGGTTGTGCACACAGGCAATTCCAGTAAGGAATGCACTGATACAACAGAGGTACAAAACAACACAACCATCCCAGGTAGTGGAAAGTAAACAGCAGTTACACCACTGACCAGGAAAATGTTTCGATCTTGACTATCATGTGAACAGGGGGGAAAGCAACTATCTAACTTGGGGATAACTAGAGAACATTTCCCTCATGTGACCAGGGCCTTATTTTAATACAATAAGCCACAACTAGAATGGGTCCATTTGAATCAATGGAACTTGTGGAGGACTTGATTCACTGGATTCCCACTGATTCAATGGACTTCCTCTCATGCTAAGCCAGTAAGTGCTTGACTAATCAGACCACTGTTTTTGAAGAGGAAAATCCCAAAACTGCTTAGAAAATGGAGTAGAAAGGAATTATGGCTGGGGTAATCCAAGTCATTCTTTTCCTCTCCCTTACTCCTGTCCTGTATGCCAGAAGGAGCACCCCCTTCTTCATTTTTTCTTTTCTGGGAGAGCGGATTAAAAAAAAACTTGGTTCAGACAGAGCAAACTATACCTGGAGTATTGTTAGGCTGCTATGACAATGCCTCCAAAGTCCTGGGTCAGAGGCGTGCTGTGGGGAGCAAAGGTGTTTGCAGGCAGCCCTGCTTAGCAGATCAAAATGGCTGCTGCCATGTAGGGCCCTCCTCCCAAACGCTACCAGTTTTGTAAGGGGTCTGTGCTTTTTGTTGCAGTTTTGTTTACAAACTCGCATGCTGCCTGTTGTTTGTTTCACTAGGAGAGACTTGCCTGGGGTGACTGTCCATTTAATCAGCACTAACCAAAACATTTCAGGTGAAGAATGAAAACAAACTATCAGCATAGTCCTATGTATGTTTACTCAGAAGTAATTATACTCACTTCTGAAAGGGGGGAAGCTACAGACAGGAAAGTATGTACAGGATTGCAGGACATGTATAAGGCTTCTATAAGGCCTCTAGTTGCTCGGTGTCTATGATAAAGAAACATCTGTTGTCCCCTGTCCCAGTGGTTCCCAATCTTGGGTAACCCAGGTGTTCCTGGACTGCAATTCCCAGAAGCCTTTATCACCAGCTGTGCTGGTGTGAGGGTTCTGATTGCGGGGCCTCCCTGTCTTCAAATAAACCATGAGTCATTTTTGAATCAAAAGAATTTTCTCTATTTATTAACTCTGGTAATTGAACTGTAACATTAACAGGCTTAGTCATGAACTTCTCTTGCGAGATTAATAGCTCTCACAAGGCCAGCCACGTGTCGGTTTCGAAAGGGTTCAGAGACTTACGTTCCCATGGTCCCGCCAAGACCTGCTCAGGCTCTTGGGTTTCCACTTCTGTTCCCTCAGTTATCAGTAGCGGGAGGGTTTCCTTGTCACCTGTCCATCCCCATAGCGGGGTTCCCTCTCCCGGCTGGGTGTCCCACAGTCCAGGTAACATCCCATCATCCTCAGCTCCACTCTATACATACAATGATAATACAGTGGTGCCTCGCTAGACGATGTTAATTTGTTCCAGCGAAATCACTGCAGAGCGAAAACGTCATCAAACGAAATAAAAAAACCGTTGAAACACACTGAAAACCGTTCAATGCATTCCAATGGGCTGAATACCTGCTCGTCCAGTGAAGATCCTCCATATGGCGGCCATTTTCGGTGTCTGTAAAGCGAGGAATCCGTCCTAGAAAACAGCGGGGGGCCATTTTCTTCAGCCGGTGGCCATTTTGAAACCCGACAATCAGCTGTTTGCTTATCGTCGTAAAGCGAAAATCAGTTCCCGAAGCAGGGAACTGATCAACATGCAGCAAAAAAACCCATTTAAAACATCATTTTGCGATCGCAAAAGCGATCACAAAAACATCAGTGTAAAGTGGATTCATCGTAGAGCGGGGTAATCGTCTAGCAGGGAACGACTGTATAATAGTGTAAAAGCTATTATTTACAAGCAGGCAAACAATTAATAGGTATCATTAATAGGCGTTGCCCCTACCCCAGAATTTTGTCTGCAGGCACCCTTGGCTGCAACTGCTATAAAATGAGGAAAGATCAGAAAGGCTGGAGAATAAAGGGGGAAGGAAAATGCAGGGCCTGCACAAAAGTCTGAAAGAAGGGGAGATACATCCCTTCCCGCCCAGGTGTGGGTTGAAAGAAGTGTGCCTCTGCCACTAAATTCTGCTGAGCACGAGTCACCTGAAAAGTATGGAGAACTGCAACTGCTGGAGATAGGTTTTGGAGATATCAGTTGGCGGTGATAAGTGACAACATGGTTATCTACTGATGCACTTCCAGAAATGTTTGGAAGTGTATTAGGGGCATTCTGGATTATTTTCACTCTTGTGTCATAATGTCTGCTGTTATGAAGAAGAAAAACGTATATCTGCTCGTAATTTCTGTTAACATTCTTCATTTAACATTTAATTTTCTATGCCTCCATCATTCCTGCACCATACTTAGTCCACCACCACATAAGCCCCTTTTCTTGTTAGGCAGTTGCACCAACCCCCCAAACGTTTTGGTTGTCCCTTTGTGCACTTTCTTCCAACCCTGTAATATCCGTTATGAGACATAGCAAGCAGAACTATCCAAAGTCTTCCAGGGATCATCATAGTGTAAATATAGATGTAAAGGCATTACAATATACTGTAGGAGTTTTATTTTCAGCATCTATTCAAATGGCCCTAGTATGGAATTCATCTTTTCTAGAGATGCTGCACTCTGGGTCAACAGAGTATACAGTGCTTGCAAGCAGGAGCTGGGTTTTCACAACTTTCAACTTGGTTATTGAAAGAGAGACTCTTTCCTGGAATAACTAATCAAATTGCACAGCATTAAATATCCATCAGAAAATCATTAAAGAGCCATTTGGATCACAATGACTGAAATCCTGTTGCTCAGCATAGTAATTCGCTTGATTAGGCCCACTGAATCAGTGTGGATTTGGAGAGTAATCTCCTCTGTACGTTCCACTGATTCAAATGGGCCTACTCTAGCTGCAACGTACTTTGGCATAATAAATCACAACTAGAGATGGGCACAAACTGTGGCTAAACATGAACCGCCATAAACCCCTGGAAAAAAGAGCCAGTTTGTTTGTTTTTTCCTGGTTTGTGCCTCAAGGGAGCCCTACCTGCTCCTGCCGCCATTGAAGCTGCTGCCGTGGTCACATGCGCAGAGGTGACAGCAGTCTCCTGGCAGGGAAGCCGGGCACTGCCTCTGAGAATGCGCCCACTGCCCAGCTGATAGGCGGTTCCATGCTCAGAAGTAGCACCCAGTTCCTGTCAATGAAACCAGGCCTGCTGCCTCTGAGGACGGCACCTGCAGCAGCAGTGGAGGGAGCAAGAGAAGGGAGGCAGAATTGACAGGGGCAGTAGGAAGGGGATGGGCAGGCATCCCCTTTTTATGGAAGCAAACAAACACCAAAGGGAAAAAAGTTCGGCATTTCATTTGGCTTCATGAATTCGTGAAGCAAACCACAAACCAGCCCAGTTCATCAGGTTTTTTGGTTTGTGGTTTGTTTTGCATCCATCTCTAGTCACAACTAGAGTAGAACCATTTGAATCAACAGAACTTATGGAGGAGTTCACTCACCAAATCCCCAGTGATTCAGCTGGCCTACTTTAAGGGGGTTTTCTCTAGATTAGAGCTTTGTGGCACAGTGATTAAACTAAATTACTGCAATGAACCCTCTGCTCAAAACTTGAGTTTCATCCTAAGAAATTCAGGTAGCAGTCTCAAGGTTAACTCAGCCTTCCATCCTTCCAAGGTCAGTAAAATGAGAACTCAGATTGCTGTGAGGGCAAAGTACTGTTTGCATAATTACATTGCAAATTATCCACATTTAACACCATGGGATAGTATACAAGTCGAAACAACAACTATGCTAAACAACAGGATTTCAGCCTATCAATTTATTTGAAGGGTAGAGCTACATGTTATAGATAATGATCACATTTCTCTGCTTGGATGGGAGGACAGAGTGAATCTGGAAAGGTAAATGGATTTAGCAAATGAAGTAGAGGCAATACAGGTTCCAGCATCACAATTACAGTGGTGCCTCGCATAGCGAGGTTAATCCGTTCCGGATTAACCTTCGCTATGCTGAAGCATCGCTGAACGGGGCAGCGATTTCCATTGGAACGCATTAAACATCGTTTAATGCGTTCCAAATAGGCCAAATACTCACCGTTCAGCGAAGCTTCTTAATGGCCGGCAGCCATTTTCGCGCCCTCGCCTCGCTTAACGAGGGCGCGAAAACGCTGCGCGCGGCCATTTTAGGCCATTTCCCGGCTTCCGGCGGCCATTTTGGCCACCGAACAGCTGATCGGCGGGGGTCGTTTTGCGAAGATCGGTAAGCGAAACGCTTACCGGTCTTCGCAAAGCGAATTTTTCCCTATAGGAAAAACGTTGTGCGATCGCATTAGCGATCCGAAAAAACGGATCGCTATGCGATTTAATCGTTATACGGTGCACTCGTTAAGCGAGGCACCACTGTATTTATCTGACAGAGTTTGTTTGCAAATTCCTCAGGCATTGTACATAATCAGCCGGGTAGGTGGGACTCGTCAGCCATGGAAGGCAGCCCATCTAGGAGAAGGAAAACTCTGATTTCAAACCTCCACTGCCCTGTGGCTATACCCACTCATGGAAATGGCTTCGGGAGATAACCTCAAGGCAAAATCCGGAGCTGGAGTTCCGAAGGCAGTTTGTGTTGTTTTGCCAACTCTTGCGATGTTGCTGGAACCAGTTGTATTGGCTCTTGCCTTTCCATTGGACCATTTCAGCAACGTGGAGAGGGGGGATTTGCTGCTTGGGTAACAGCCTATCCTCCATATTACCTTACCCGGGCTTCATGCTCTGGAGAGGACACTCCTCGATACAGAGCACGTTACCATGGTCTCTCAAGACTGAAGGATGCCTATGTACACAATCAATTCAACTGGTGGTTCTCAACCTGTGAGACATGCACTACTGGGAGGGCACAGGAACAGTTTTAAAAAGGGCATAGGATTACTAAGAATTCACTCTCCCTTGTAGTAAGTTTGGACATTTCTTGTAAATACTAAATATGATATTGGAATGCCCATAAACATATAAAATGTTCTCCTCAGGAAAAGATAACTTTTTATTTTTACTAGTATGGCAACTTGCAAAGCTTTTTTTTTAATTGTGTTTTTTTAAATCACAAATGCGAGTTTTATATAAGAAAACAGCCCTAAAGTGGTAATACTGTACTTTGAAAAGACTTTATGTCCTAGAAATGTACCCCCAAAATTTGTGTTGGTCCAGATTCAAGGAGGGCTAATAACTCTCCAATGCCTTGTGGATATTTTATAAAACCACTTCTCTGTATAAAGTACAGAAGACAAAAGTAATTTACTTGCCATGTTTATCATATATGGAGTTGTTGAAATAATGAGCACCACAAAATTAAATTTACCATTGTCTCTATTGGTATGAAGGTTACATTCATAAACTTTGTTTATTTTAATAGGTTTGTTGTGCAGTTGCAGACATATGCTATTACGGTGCAATGGATATGCTTTGGATATTTTTGTAATTGTGGGTAGTATAAAAGTCATTTTCTGTTAGATTGCACAAATCCATTACATTATGAGACAGATACATTATAGTAATAGGATTAATGTGCAACTCATAAACATGATCAGTAATATTCTTTGTGATAAATTATCTCATTTTAATCACTTGGAATGTGGAGAGATTTAAGGATAGTCCCAACTTTGATTTGCATAATTGTGTTACAGACAGACAAATTGCATTATATTCTTCATTAACAATAGATGGCTTGTATAACTATTGTATTTTGGAAGGCACTGCTTTTATGTTCATCCTGCAATTTGTCATTTGGTGGCATTACTGTGGAGTAGACTTTGGAGAGAAGGGAAACTAAAAGATTACTTGATTTTAGCTGAGTTCAATAATATCTTTGCATTCAACTGCAATGTAGTAAGCTATTGTTTGCTTTAACAAATTGTAATTCAACAGCCTGAAATAATTTAAAATTAAAGATTGCCCCGTTCCTTGTAGGCTCCTTGTTTATGACTTTTCCCAGACAAGTGTCATTGTTCATAAATAAGCCTCAAATATAAAAACACACAATTAAACTAAATTCAAAACATTGTCTTTTGCTTTTTTGTTTGTTTATTTGTTTGCATTTTTCTGCTGCTATGTTCTGTCATTCTATGCCTCTCTCCTGCATGCTTCTGTGGATTCTCCCCATCCCCTCACACAAATATCTTATGAAAGAAATCATATTTATGAAAAATTCCAAAGCCAATAAAAGGGGGGTTGAGAACAACCACTCCACAAAGCATTTTGGGGGCCCTTATAGGCTTTTCTTAGAACCCTAAACCTGCAATCCTACTTATGCAGAAATATATTTGAGTGAAAATAGAGGCGCTTCCTTCTGTATAATGCCCTCAGTCCCAAAGATTTGCCTGACAGGTCTTCTCAATTCTACATAATCAGAACATAAGAATATGTTATTTCTTTCACTATTAGAAAATAGTCTGCATATGTGAAAGGGTTCATGTAAGAATCTTGCAAGGGGAATAAATGGAGGGAGGTCGGAGTTTGGACCCAGAGGTTGTAGTGTGTGTACATCCAAGTCCCTATTGGAGTGCCAATGCTACCAGATCAGAGTACTGTAATATGTTTTTGGCTGGATTGCAGCAGTTCTAAACATGTATTCAGAATCTGAGTAAACCATGATGCCAGAGAGGAGGCACAAGCACCAGTGATGACTTAGAGCCTTCCCTCTACCTGAAATACTGGACATCCCCAAGAACGAAGCTTCTGGGACGATTCCAAAGTAACACCAATTCTGAAGGATTTGCACTGTCTGCCAGTACGCTCCTGGCCTGAGCTCAAAATGCTGACTATGACTTACAAAGCCCTAAATAGCTTGGGGCCTGGATCTTTGTAGAGCTCCTCTCTTTATATAAACCTAATATCTGCTGGAGAGGCACTCCTCTGTGTTTCCACCATTGAGAAGAGCCCATTATATGGAGGCATGGAGGACAGCTTTTTTGTCCATAGTACCCCAACTGTGGAATGCCCTACCCTTGGAGAATCAATTGGCCCTGACATTGACATCATTTTGGTGCAAAGTCAAGAAATATTCATCTATTAGAGTGCACAGATTTTAGTGCAATACAGTGGACCCTTGACTTACAGATGGCTTGACTTACAGACTTTTTGAGTTACAGACTTCTCTGGCCGCAAAATTTAGGTTTGACTTGCAGACTGAGATTTGACTTACAGACCAGAAAAAAACCAAAATAGAACAAAAACAGCCTGTTATGGGATTAATCGGTTTTCAATGCACTGTAGGTCAATGGAGACTTGACTTACAGACTTTTTGACTTGAGAACCGCCTTCCAATACGGATTAAGTTCTCAAGTCAAGACCCCACTGTAGTTAGTCTTAATGTTTTTACCCTGTGTTGTTTGGTTTTAAACTGTTTTAAATATTTTTTTTGTTTTAAATTGTTTAATATAGCTTTGTAACCTGTCTTGAGATCTAGTGATATAGGGGAGCTATAAATGTTTAAATAAATAAGAATAAATTAATCCAGGACTGAGATGAAAAGATAAAGCATTAGACTCCAGGCCAAAGTCCTGTCCTTTTAAGATGTTCTACTTGTGCAAAGGTGTGGATCTCAGGAGGGGCCACTAGGCCTCAAAAGAACAAAAATTAAGCTTATATCCTTGAGAAACAACTTGTTTCCTCAGGGGACTTGCCAGGTGCTGTCACACCTAAACTGGCCATTTTGTGTCTGTGTACTCCTGCTACTCAGCCCACAGCCCAGATTCTCCATATGGACCAGGCCTAGATTCTGCATGATTCACATTAGATCCATTGGCTGGAGGCCCCTCTCTTGCTTTAAAAGAAGGGGTCCTTGCAGAGTTATACAACTGCAAATTGACTGCATACTGTGTGCTTTGCATGTTGAACACATAACATGTGCAGACCTTTTTCACAACCCGATATTCTATTACCAAATGTTGGATGCAAGACGAATAAAGTTCACCTCAAGGTGAACCCCATCTCCAATAAGGGTAAACATTGTTCACACCATCATCTGGTTCTTCAAGGTCCCTGGGACTTAAAAGTCTCTAGAAATTTGTGCAGTCTCAGCTAATGTGAATATACAAGAACTCTAGCTATTCTTATGTTCTGGTTTTGCTTGATTTTTAAAATATCATTGTGGAATTGCCATGAGTTGTCAAAAAGAAGTCGATAGAGCAAAAGAGATTTTGAGCTATTCATGTTGGATGAGGAATGTATAGGAAGGTCTTCCATTAGTTTTTGAGTGATTCTTAACTGACAGAATTCCACAATTGATTGAGTTCGTGGAAGGGGAATTATAAGGGGAAATGATTCCAAGAGATGCCACACATCTGGTTCCATAACCATAGTTCTACCCATCCCTTTTCCTGAAACAAAGTGGTATGATGAAAATTGTGACTGGTAAGAATGCCATTAAGCACTTTGGGGGTAATTAGAAACATAACCTCTTTCCCAGTGGCAAAGAAGCCACAATGCTTGCAAAACCGCCAGTGAAAAGGATACTTTTGGACCAACAGATTGCTGCAAATGTTGTCCCTAAGGAAAGTCAAGGATGAACAGAATGTTTTGTTTCAGTGCTTTTAAAACAATACATATACTTTCTGTTTGATCTTGGAATTTACAGATTATGTGGAAGTTGGGGGAAAGTGTCTTTATCTAGGAAACAAGGAAAGTTTGGGGTTGGGGGAGGTTGGAATGCAGTCATCTAAAAAAAAGAAGAAGAAAAGAAACCACAGTGAGTGCAAGCATTAATTTCCTCACATGCAATTGTTTCTGAATAAAGAATAATAGTCAATATAAAACTTTTGATCCAGAATTGGTATTGGTTTCCATAGAAACTAGTCACCGGCTATTCTTTCCTAGCCTGAATAAGTAAGGTAGAGGTTTAAATATCTCCATAACAAAAGAACTAATTAGAACTGTAGAGTGGACAAAGAAAAGGGGGAATTCACAAGGGTCACAACTTCTCTGCAAAGGGCCATGTTTTGACATCTAGGCTGTTCAACATCTAAGAATCAAGCCAATATAAAAACATCATTCAAGGGCAGAATTCCGCTATATGACCCTGCCTGCCTATCAAGATCTGGATCTGATGCGTCCTCATAGTGATATCCCTCCACGTACATAAAGAGTTGGTAACTACGGAAGTTGGTAACTATCAGCATGACCCTTTCATTTGAAGCACCATTTTACTGAACTCCCTATGAAAAGAGACACATCTGACACTGCCTCTGTTTTCTTTTGAACACCAGAGCTTATCTAACTATCCATTAGGAAAGAGCAATAGGAAACACTTTATTCCACAGCAGATTGAGGGGTAGTTGGTGGATTGCAGGGTGCTGGTGAAGGAGGGGAAATCCTTTTTTTTGCAAACAGAAGTTCATTCCTGTAATACTGGAGGTAGCTTCAGATGAAACTTTTCCAAGTTGCCCAGGCATTCTAATTGAGCATTATTTTATTTTATTTTTATTTAAAATTTATTTGCCCTATCCTGAATTTTAAACCTGTATCTTTATTGTTGTGATCAGCTGCTTTCCATTTATTGTTTTATAATGCTTGATGGATTGTAACAGATTTTATTGATTCTATTCATTGCATTCATGTCACTTTAGGGTGCTTGGCAGTTTCATGAGAAGGATGAAAATATCTAGAACAAACTTAAAATGCTAACACATTTATTTTAATATGAAATGGGTGGAATAATACAGTACATGGTTCCTTCATGTGGCTTTCTTCATACAGTGCCTTTTCAAAAGCAGCCAGATTTTTAGAACATTTCTAATGGTCACCACAAAATCTTAAAATCTTTTGATTTACTTATTCATTTGTTTGTTTGTTTGTTTGTTTGTTTTATTTTACTTATATCCCACCCATCTAGACCAAAGTCTACTCTGGGTAGCTAACAATATACAAGAATAATAAAATAAACAACAACATTTAAACCATAGAATAACAATAAATTAAGTATTGACAGGAGGGAAGGTCTGCCTAAAGTGCCAGGTCTTGAGTTGGCTCCTAAAAACACGCAGCAATGGAGCCAGACAAATTTCAAGGCAGGGGGGAGATTGTTCCAGAAGCAAGGGGCCACTGCAGAGAAGGCCCACTTTCTTGTTCTTTCGCTTTGGGTCTCCCTTGGTGTTAGGCCCCTCAGCCACCCATCCTGGCTAGAACGAGTGATTAGGGTAGAGCTAGGTGGGAGGAGGTGTTCCACCAGATATTGGGGTCCTAAACCGTTTAGGGCTTTATATGTCATCATTAGTACTTTGAAATCAATGCGGAAACAAGCGGGCAGCCAATCCAGGACAACCAGAGGTATGTTGGTGTTTTCTCACTCCAGTAAGAAGTCTGGCTGCCACATTCTGCACCATTTGAAGCTTCTGCATCAATCTCAAAGGTAGCCCCACATAGAGTGCATTACCGTAGTCTAATCTCGAGACTACAAGCACATGGACCAGAGTGGTGAGTTCCCCAACATCAAGACACGGATGCAGCTGGACAATCTGCCGGAGATGAAAATAGGCAATACGGACCACTGACACTACCTGGGTCTCCATGGTGAGCACCGGTTCAAGATGGGCCCCCAGACTGTGAACCAAATTCTTTGTGGTGAGAGTCACCCCCCCCAAAAGAGAGAGAGTTCCCCAAACCACTGACATCAGGGCCACCCACCCTCAGGATCTTTGTTTTGTCTGGATTCAGCCTCATACTATTCACCTTCATCCACCTCAGTACGGCCTCCAGACAGCGCTAAAGGGACGAAACAGCATCCACTCTTGTTGGAGAAAAGGAGATGTAGAGCTGGGTGTCATCAGCGTACTGATGACACGAAGCTCCACACCCCTGATGACCTGACCCAGCAGCCTCCTATAGATATTAAACAGCATTGGGGAGATAATCGAGCCCTGCAGAACCCCACAATTAAGATTCCACGGAGCAGATTCACTCTCCCCATGCTGTACTCTCTGGGGATGGTCCTCCAAGAAGGATCGGAGCCAGGCTAGCAATAGACCACCGACTGCCAGCTCGGAGAGCCTCCCCAGTATCAACGGTATCGAAGGTGGCTGAAATATCAAGAAGGACCAACAGAGTCGTTTTGCCCCTGTCTGCCTCCTTCAGCAGGTCATCAAACAGTGCAAACAGTGCCATTTCCATACTGTGGCATGGCCTGAAGCCCCACTGAAATGGATCCAGGGCATTGGTTTCATCCAAAAGGGCCTGGAGCTGGTCAGCCACCACCCTCTCCACCACTTTGCTGAGGAAAGAAACATTGGCTTAACATTTAGACTGTGTTTGCTGTCTGTAGCCTACAGGTAAACAGTCTGGATAGCTCAATGAGTTCGGTTTCTGGCTGCGGAGCCAGAAGTTGGGAATTTGACTCCCCACTGTATCTCTTGGGAAAAGAGCCAGCCTGTGTGGCCTTGGGCAAGCTGCATAATCCCAGGATGCTGCCAAAACGAAGGAGGGGTAAAACATGTCTGAGTACTCTTTACCTAGAAAACTCTTTAAAAGGGTCACCATAAATCAGAATTGACTTGAGAGCACATTTATGATGGTGGTGGTTAAAAATAACATAATAAACATACCTCAACCAGTCAATGTTTCAACTCTATCATTGTGAGGACTCCCATAAATTGTACGATGACAGTGGGTTGGATGTAAACATCTATGGGTTGCTACCTACAATTCATTCTTCTCTTTGATGCTGTTTAAATAAACACATAAATATTATGGGAACAGCTATAACTGCTTCTACATATTTCCAGTTCGTAAAATTTCAGCACGGTATGGGAGCAGCTGCATATTCTGACCCAAAAGTATTTCAGTGACTGGCAAGGACCTCTTATTATCATGGTTGTATTGATATGTAAGATTACTTACATATACACAATATACACAATGTTTTCTAAATGTACTTTGTAAGAGATCTACCCACATCATCGTCGTCATCGTTTAGTCGTGTCCGACTCTTCGTGATCCCATGGACCAGAGCACACCAGGCCCTCCTATCTTCCACTGCCTCCCGGAGTTGTGTCAAATTCATGTTGGTTGCTTCGCAGACACTGTCCAGCCATCTCATCCTCGGTCGTCCCCTTCTCCTCTTGCCGTCACACTTTCCTAACATCAAGGTCTTCTCCATTCGTGGGAGTTTTGCCTAACAGACCCACACCTAGTTTTGCCTACAGACCCACATCATAGTGTCTGTATATTAAATTTAAGTGGCATGTTAAACGTTGAATGAAGAATACCCTCTCAAGCAATATAGATCACAGTAACCACAGTCCAGTGCACATTTCAGTTCCTGCCAAAAGTACAATAATAAATGCAAAAAAAAAAAAGCAAACACATGTGAATACATATGTAAACCCTCAAAAAAAGCCCCAGAATTATGCCATCAATGGGATTTTTTTTTTGATGTTTGAACTACAAACCCCATAATTCTCCATTCTGAGAGTTCCTCCTGACAGGTCCACTCCTAAATGGGTTTTGCTGGAAGAAAAGGCTAGCTGGGAAGATGTTGTGGCCTAGCGTAGGTCTAGCTCTATTTTCCTGTGCAGAAAGGAAGCTGCCCCACTGCTAACCAGGAGCTTCCTTTCTGAACAGGAAGCTAGGGTGGAGCAAGGCCTATGTTAGGCCACAAAGACTTCCTAGCTAGGCCTTTTCTCCAGATGAACCACATTTAGGTATCTGTAGGTGTGGGTCTGTTAGGCAAAACTCCCACGAATGGAGAATTGTGGGATCTGTAGTCCAAAATTTTTTTAAATCTCATGCCTAGGTGAGACCATTCCATGTCTGCAGAACTAATATTCTTGTTATCTTGCCTAATATAATAGTTAGGCAAGATAACAATCAAATATTAACTTTTATAGAGTGGGAAAAAATCTGCCTCCGATGTCATAAAGTCACAGTGGTTTTGCTTCAACGATCAAGGGAAAGGAGGATTCACCGTAACTTTGATTGCACTGAAATAGATCATGAAATGCTAACAATGGAAGCTCTGGTTCATCTTCAGGGCCCCCACATCCACACAGAAGCAGAGCTGGGTGATTAGCCTTGGTTCATTAAACATGGCTGCAATCTGGGTGTCGCATGAGAGAGTTGGGTCCAGGAAAGTACCCAGATTCAAGCACCTATACAGCATCAACTTGCAGATAAAGGAGAGGCAGAGTTGTGTGTCATCAGCATACTGATGGCATTTCACTCCAAATCTCAGGATGGCCCCTGCTATTATTAAATAGCCCTGGGAAGTCTGATGACCCCTGGGACATCCATTAAGGATCCAGGGTGTCAACAATTCCTCCCCAAGCTGCACTTCCTGGACTTGATCATCGAGAAATGTAGCGAGCTAACCATCAACTCCCCAATTCCCACACCTGACAGTCTGTCCAAGAGGATATCATGGTCAAAGAGATCCAGGAGCACCAGCTTCCCTAAAAAAGTAATCTTGTTTTGCATCCAGTACTGTCTTGGTACCATGGCACTGTCTGAGCATGGAGTGGAAAGGATCAAGGCGATTCTCCTCCTCTAAGTACATCTGGAGATCTGCCACCACTCCCTTTATAACCTTACCTATGAAGGGGATAGTGGCAATGGGTCTAAAATTATTTAGGGTTATATAACATTTATACTCGCTCATCCCAGGCTGGACGTCTGAGAAGGCTGACCGCAAGAGAAGCCCAGAGAGAGAAAACTAGGAACTAGGGTGGTTGTTCCTCAACTTTGGAATCAATTCCCTCCTGCTGTCCACCTGGCCCCTTCACTTTAAAAAAAAAAAACTGGCTATTTCTACAAGCCTTTTATCCCATTCCATCACTAGAAACCAATGAAACTACTAGCCATTAAGATCACAATGCTACCATTTTAAATGTTTAAATTTTCAAATATCTTACGTATGTTATTATGTTCTAGTATACGAGTATTTGTGTGTTTGTTTTCAATTAATACTGATGCTTTGGTTTATTGTGTAGGTTTGGTGCTTTGCTTATTGTTTACTGACTAAAGTTTTAAACTTCCCAGAGTGGCCTTTGGATAGATGGGTGGCATAATAAATAAATAAATAAATAAATAAATAAATAAATAAATATGATGTTTATATATTGGATTTATGATATTATATATTTATAATACTATATTTTATACTTATATTTATAACATTTATATTATAGATTTGTAATATTATATATTATAATGTTTATTTATTGGATTTATGCCTCATCTTTTCCTCCTTTCTCTCCAAACAGAGGCATTCAAGGTGGCTACCTCTATGATATAGGCATTGGGGTTCATGGGGTCTCTCTGAGTTGCTCTTTTGAAAGCAGATTCTTGGTTTGCACAGTTGTTAACACACCAGGCTAAATACATTGTACAGTATCACTTACATGTATTTGGCCCCAATTCCAAGCTGACAAAAAACACTACACTTCTGTGCAGCAAGTAAGCCACTACGAGAGGGGCCTGCAAACCTTGATGCTGGCGATCTCTAAGCTTGACTACTGTAACACTCTCTAGGGTGGGCTTCCCTTAAGGCTGACCGGAAAACTTTAGAGAATCTGGAACACAGCTGCCAGGTTGGTGTCAAATGTGAACAAGTTTAACCACACTCCCCTGGTCCTGGCTTACCTGCATCGGCTACCCATGGGGTTCTGGGCCAGGTTCAAGGTTCTGCTTCTTACTTCTAAAGCCCTTCACAGTTTGGGCCCTCATTACTTATCAGAGTGCCTTTGCCCAAAAATATCTATCCGTGCCACTCACAGTTGATGCTCCTACAGGTGACCGCAGTGAAGGAGGTAAAAAAAAAGGGGTATCCACCAGAAATTCTGCTTTCTCAGCAGTGGCTCTAGCCCTCTGGAATGAGCTCCAGGTTAAGCTGTGCCTGGCCCCCTCGCTCTTTACCTTCAAGAGATTGCTTAATATTATGCTCTTTAAAGAAGCTTTTACTAGCACCCTCTAATGAATATATCAAATATGCCTTACAGTTTGACCACTCTTGCTGCCCTTAAGGTAGTGTTTTTTGCTGTTTTATTGATTCTTCTGCTCTTATTTTTTTTATTATTATTATTACTTCGTTTACTATTTTATGAGTGTATTTGAGATTCATTTATCCTTGTGTGTGTTATACAAAAATTGGGCTGCACTACATAGATCACACGCACGCACATGCACTCACGCACACACACACACATTTCTACGCTTTTCCCTCATTATGTGTGTCTCAGGAAAACTTGTGCATTCTGCGCTATCCTTATTGGAAGCAGAACCTCCTTGAGGAATTAATAAGCTGAAGTTACACCTCAGTGGAAAATCAGTGCATATAAATTAATGAGAATGTACTGCACATACTGGTGAGGAAAGTTGCTCATTGTACTCTTGAGCTCATCCAAAAAAGATTTCTGTATGACTGCAAGCTTTACTGAGCAAGCGTTAGGAGCATCCATTTATAATAGGAGACAGTGTCACCCTGCGTACAGAGGCGCCCACTGGTCATTGACTTTTCACCTCTAGCTCTCCACTAATGCCCTTATTAGTTTTTTTCTCCTCCAGCTATTAGAGACAAATATTGTGCAGTGAATATGCTGCTTACTGAATTAGAGGCTATGTGCCTCTTAAACAACAGTTGTACCACACCCAGGAATAAAGAAATGAGATATAATTCACTGGATAAACTAGGGTCACAATATATTTAAACATTGTCACTTAGTTACACACCAGATCTACAAAAATCTAACTGAGAAATATTCAAAGTAGCTACTTTACGACTGTATGTGAGCTAGCCCTAGTACTAGACCTATTTTATTTACTTACATTTATTTAATTACCTCCGACAAGGTAAGTTTTCAATGGTTTTCCTTTTCTCTTCCCCCTTCCTCTCTCTGTCTCTCTTCACAGGTCCTGTGGTGACAATAGGGCCTTTGACTCCGCTTCACTAGTAACTACAAGAAGGAGAAAGAGAAGTTGTTGTCAGCTGCCAGGGGAAGGGAGGGAAGAAAGGGGCCAGCTGTGTGTTTGGAAGAAGGGAGCTCCATAACCCTAGGACAGGGGTGGGCAATTAATTTCTATAGGGGGCCACATGAAAAATCTGAACTGTTTTAGGGAATTAACTATTTGAGTGTTGCAATTCGTTCCCTGCAAAGGGGGGGGATTGACACTGAGCTAACTCACCTGTCCTCCGTTCTGCCGCGGCCTTCCTCTCCATCTGTCTTCTATCCCGCACAGGTGATGTGATGCATCATCACATTGCCTGCGCAAAGATCGCTTCCAGCCTCTTGAGCCGCAGGCTCCACATCCTGCAGCTCAAGAGTAACAGTCAAAACTCGCGAGATCCCAGCGTCGGATCTCGCAAGTTTGCTTACTGCCCTGCTGAGTGACCGGAGCTGGGGCTCTGGCTCACTCAGCAGCGATGGGCGGGCTGGACAGGCCACACTTTGTCCAGGTCTGCCCTAGGAGCATCCACAGAAAACCGTTTCTCTCAAGTCCTCACCAGATATGTTTGTGAAACTGATGGGAGCCAGAGAACGCAACCCCATGAAGGTTGTCCTAACAGATGGATCTGTGAATGAGTGAGTGAAAGAGATAGTGAATAGTTAACACAGGTTTCACTTCTCCTCCCCCTTAAAAAAAGTGGACAGCAACAAAAATGACATAACTAAGATCCTAGGGTCGAGAGAGACTCCTGGCTTCTACAGAACTCCCCAACTGCTTTAGAATTTTCTGCCTTGTTTTTCTGTATCTAACCTGCCACGGCCTCCATCAATAAACACTCTTCTGTCCAGGTTCACAGTGTAGCAGGGCAGGAGCATACCAATGGAAGCAAGCCATTTTGGCAGGCATGAAATTCCTTTTTGACTGAAACACAACTTAAATTGCAGGATGATGGCTTTTGCGAAGAGAGGGAAGAGAGGAGAAGCCTTTTAAAGACCTTCATAATCCCTCCCTCACATCATCTAGCTGGCATATCTCTGCATGCTGCTGTGTGTGATAGTGCCCTTCTTCCTCCACCCCCTCACCATATACCCTGCCAGCTCAGTTGGTTTATGGCCCCCTGCTATTTCTCTTTTCCTACCTGTCCAAAGGCACCTGCATCTACTTGGATCTCAGGTGATTCTTTGCATTTCCTCTCTGTATGTGTTCGTGTGAGAGAAAGGAACAGTCACAAAATTAGATCAGATTGTCTGTGAAAGGGATAGTTTTTTTTTTCAACATTCTAGCCAATTTATTTTAGTTAGTGCATGGCAGGAGCTAGATATATTCCTGTAGTCCTAAAAAACTTTTTTTTACCATACTTTTGATCAGCTTGTTCATTTTGGCATTGACAAGCTAAGCAAATCAAATTCAGAACCAGGCAGCAACAATAACATGATACCAGTCTGATATCCTGGAACAGTGAAACTTCTACAAGTGCACCATACAGAAGTAACTTAGTGAATGCAATCATTTATACACTTAGGGCAATGCCTCCAGCAGTTGCAGGTTTCTTCAGTATCAGAGCCTTATAGAATAAACTAGAAAGAAGCAACAGGAAACTAAAATTCCATAAACCATATTTCTCGCCATACATTTTTATAACTTTACAAAGAATAACATGCACTCATGTGGTGATATATTATAAAGGGGAGGAAAAACCTCCTATAAACTTTTCTATCAATGGTAGCAGGTTTCTGACTCAAAAAAACCCTAATATATTGGAACCCAACACTCTCTTCCTCAATAGGAAATTTGTATCACATACCTTGATCTTTGAAGCCTCTCTGACTAGCTTACAGATCTACATTTCTCCCATCTCATCTTAATAGCATTGCTTTGACATCTTTTGTTGGCTGTGTGAAAATATTTTTGCAGAGCTGTGGAGGCAACGCCCACTGTATTCTGCCTTGATACTGATTCAGCACTAACTGCTGATAATAATATAGATGTAAGGAGGAGAAGGGGAATCTTGTGAGGATAATTTTTGATAAATTGAAAAGCTCCTCCAGTTCTTTTACAAATCCCCATATTAAGAGTGGGACTACTCAGTAGGTCCAGAAGCCATTTTGGTCCTTCTCCAAATTTTGCTGGGCCACACCTAAAAACTCTAAAATACTAAGTCTCTTAACAGGCAAACGTTCTGCCAGAAGTCTCCGGGGGTGGGGATATTACTACAGGAATATGCTTCTGTAGCCAGTCATGATTTGTTTAGCCCAGAAAATGCCTTTTCTGTTGCAAAGTTTTGGATTTTTGGTTTAATTGAACTACACAGCAGAAATACAGGGATTCGCGGAGCAGAATAGTTTCATATTCCCCAGAATAGACCACCCTTTTTCACATTAACTGGCACTTACAGTCTCAATAACTTACTCTGAGATATTAATAGTAGAAAGAATAAAAACCATTTTCTTTACTTGCAGTTGCAAAGAAATCAAACAGCAAACTGACAAGCATGACTGCCTTCAACAATAGACTTTAACAGATTGTAGAGATGGAAAGAGAACAGAGCAGAGAGCTGGAGCTCTCTTTGAAATCAGAGGCAGCAATATATGCACACTTTTACTGCAAGACTGGTGGCTCCCTAGGAGAAAGGCTTGAGCAATTCTAAGCTACCACTGAACCACTGCAAAATCTGAAGTGCCATTTAGGGTTAGGGGTAGGAAAAAAAATCCATCAAATTCTCCTTTCCCTATAAAAAAATTATCCATTTTGTACCTTCAAAGCTCAGCAACAGGTCAAATTGCATTGGAAATCTATATATCTCTAAAGATTGCAGTGCATTCTTGTGAAGAAAAATCTCTACAAAACCATGCGGATATTTGAGAAATGTGCACAACTAAAAATGAGCACATTAGAAAGATGTCCACACACACTTTAGTGAATGTGAAAAATGTATTTCCATGTGTGCATTAGTAAAAATGCCAATGAAAAATGTGACCAAATGTGGTTTCTGGAATGTTTATGTAATTTCTTTCTAGTTTTATTTCATGTGCTGAAGAAAGTCATGATGCTGAAGTAACCTGAGACTTTTTCCTGTATTTTTCTTTTTTTACTTTATTTACTTAGGCAGTGCAAATGCTGCTAGGACATTCTGAAAGAACAAAGCAAAACTATCACCACATCCCTAATATTTCCAAGCACAACCATGGGAAACAAAGACAGAAATAATATACAATGACAGCTTTCTAACATCACTACTATTCCAGTTCCTCAGTGAATGCAGTCTCTGTTACTTCGGAATACTCGGTGACTTACCAGATATGTCATCAGCCTCTTACCTCACTGGCCACTGGAAATACTTGAGGTACAGTACATGCTTACTGATAGCCCAGGTGTGTGTGTAGGTGTATGTGTGTGCTACGCCTTCAAGTCAAAACCAACTTATAGTGACCCTCATAGGGCTTTCGAAGTAAGTGAGATATTTAAAAAGTGATTTTACCAGTTCTACTCTCCCACTCAGTTTCCATGGCTGAGTGGGGAATTGAACCCTTTTCTCCAGAGCCCTAGTCCATAACTCTATCCATTACACACACTGGGAATCCAGCCCTGTTTAGGGTCCCCTTTATTTTATGGCTTGTTGATGATTGATCTGGAATGGTGGACCTGATTTCCTTCACATCTGCAAAAGGTGTTTTTCGTGTTTGTTTGGTGTTTTTTTTTTTTTTTTTTTTTTTGAAGCAGATTCTGTGGGCTTTTTTCTTTAAGCAAAAAACAAAACACCCTGATTGGATCAGCCAGGCAAACTCCATGAACAGCTTAAAGAGCTGAGGTGTTAAGTTCCCTCAAAATGGATAGCAACGGAGCTCTGAGCCTTTTTCATTAAAGCAGTGGAAGAGAAATGTTATCAATAATTCTGTCTTTGCTAGTGGCAGCGCAGGATCTAATAAAAGGAAGAGATGAAGTGTGCAGAAGCACTTGGTTCGAAGGCTAAACAAAATTAAAGGTGTTAAGACTAACATTTTCATAGTCTCATACTTTGGGAGGGGTTATGTATGTTTCTTCTTTGGTGCCATCTTTTGGTTAAAAAAAAATTCTGAAGAGAGATGACACACTTACTGCAATCCACTTACAGAACAGACAACATACAGAAATAATACCATTTGTTATTTGTTGCATCAGAATCTTGTTGTTAAGTGTCGTCAAGTCCCTTCCAAGTTATGGTGACCCAATGAATTAAACACCTCTGATTATCACTAACAGTTCTACTCAGGTTTTTCTTTACTGAGTCAATCCATCATCCCCCTTTTCCCACTGCATTCTACTTTTCCTATAACTGTCTTTTCTGATATGTTCGTGATATGAGTGACTCAGTTTAGTCTTACGAGCTTGCTGTGAGAGTTCAGGATTGATTTGATCTAGAACCCACTTATTTCTCTTTCTGATAGTCCAGAGTATCCATACAGCTCTCCTCCAACATCACATTTCAAATCAATTGTTCTTGTACAACAATAGATAGTGCGCAACAGCACAATTCAGCATTCAATACGGCAGCTCAAAAACAGAGGTGCCTTTCAATGCCACAAACCACCTATTACATCACACAGTTGTCTCCTCACAGGTTGCCTCCAGTAGCATTTTGGTAAAAATACCCCTCCACCAATGCTAAACATTTTGCGTCTCAAGGAATTATGCCCAATATATTGCATGCCTTAGTCATGTGCCAGTTTGGTGTGGGACAGCTCTTAAAGGGAAAGGATCAATCCTTCTAATTAGAAACAAAAGTGGGCAATATTTTTCTTTTGTGCCAAAGTGTGTCATCAGGGTTCCATATAACATAACTATATGCTAGTGTGGACAGGCTTTATATGAGTTACTAACTTCGACAATGTCCTATTATTAACAGCCCTGCTCAGATCTTGCAAACCAAGAACATCTCATGTGAGCTCTTCCTCTTTTCCTACTGCTCCACCCCAATTTCCACAACAATGTAATTTATTCTGGTCACTTCTGTATTTCCATTATGTGTGCATGGTAGAATACGCTCAGTTGATTCATTATTGCTCTAGTGAGAGTTCAGGTTTAATTTGATTGAGTACCTGGTTTTCTGCCTGTCTTTCATATTTTTATAGCTCTCCTCCAACACCATATTTCAAATGATTGTTGTCCCTGTCTTCCATCACTGTCTTTCTTCTACATAATATGGATGATTTTGATCTTGGTTTCCAGTAAAACCAAGATCCACTGAGCTCTACCCTCCACTTACACTTGTTGAAAACAGCCCTAATATTTGCCTTGTGTTTGGGTGAGAAGTGATTAACTGATAAAAAAAGGAACCAGCTTCTGGGATTTACCTTTGTGTGGTGTCACTTTGTAAATGGTAATGAGCACAAGAGGGCATCCTATAGACCGTCTTGACAGCTGTCATTGGTGTTGTCACCATTCAGACTTTCCTTTGCTGATTTAAACTTGACATTCTTTTTCCTGCTGGCAACATGAGCATGATTTTGTGCAGCAATATTGGGCCATATCCTGGCTTTTTGAATCATGTGTACAGAAGCACAATATCCTAATTTCATAAACCAGAGAGTTGTGGGTTTTTTTTTTTTTTGAGGAATTGAATCTATAATCAAATACCTTGAGGATCTGTGATTTCAACAATGAGGATAGTCCATGGACTGATCCAGACGACAACTATCCAACACTATCTTATTCAGTGAGGTTCCCGTTTGTTTTTTGTCATAAATGCTCTACAGAGGATCTGTCCAACACGCTGGAGACCTTCTGCTCATTCTGTTCACATTGTGTGGATATCAACTAAGTATTTGCATGGGGTGCGCTGATTGTCCAAGTAGTCTAAGTATTATTTAAATAAAGAAATGAAATAACTGCATTCTATTTAGTGTAAGAAACGGAAATCAGGTTGATTCACATAAAAATGCAGCCCAAATGAACCTCATATTTGTGTGTCTGTGTTTCTGCATTTCTGTAATGCTAAAAGGTAATGTCTGAATAAATGTGGGTGCCTTCAGTAGGTCCAAGAAAGAGGTGACAACTGAACCTCTTAAACGTGGCAGAGATACTAAGGGTCTTAAAGTGGTGAGCAGTTTTGGGTAAATGTGCAGGTTAATTTTAGTCAATTAAAAATAGCAGACCTTCCTTAACCAGGAGGAACAAGGCTGAGACTTGGGGGGTTCATTTGTCCACATGGCCTCTGGGTTGTGACAAGTGGTACTTCTTCTCTGCAGGGTCCCTGAAAAGAGAGATCCCTAGTAAGTTATTTCAGAGGTAGTGGGTTAAAAAAGAGAGAGAATTTTGCTGCCAGGCAAGTGTGAGGGAAAGAGTGAAGGGGGAAAGGACTGAATGAGAACTATGAAGGAGGGAAAAGATCATTGAAAAGAAAAAGGGGACATGGAGTGGAAATAAAGAACAGAAAGAAAGAGCAAAATAGAGTCACAGTGGGGACTGTGAAGCTGGTACTTCTGCTACTGTGTATGTGTGTTCTTCTTGTTTAGTCGTTAAGTCATGTCCGACTCTTCGTGACACCATGGACCAGAGCACGCCAGGCCCTCCTGTCTTCCACTGCCTTCCGGAGTTGGGTCAAATTCATGTTGGTAGCTTCGATGACACTGTCCAGCCATCTCATCCTCTGTTGTCCCCTTCTCCTCTTGCCTTCACACTTTCCCAACATCAGGGTCTTTTCCAGGAAATCTTCTCTTCTCATGAGATGACCAAAGTAGTGTATGGGTGCCTCAACTTCAGGATCTGTCCTTCCAGTGAGCACTCAGGGTTGATTTCCTTCAGAATGGATAGTTTGTTCTGTTTGTGGTCCAGGGGACTCTCAAGAGTCTCCTTCAGCACCACAATTCAAAAGCATCAATTCTTTGGCAGTCAGCCTTCTTTATGGTCCAGCTCTCGCTTCCATACATCATTACTGAAAAAACCATAGCTTTGACTATGCGGATTTTTGTTGGCAAGGGGGTGTCTCTGCTTTTTTTGTGTATGTGTGTACACATCTTATTTTTTAATTTGCCTTCATTAATTTAATTTTATTATACAGATTTTGCCCTACAGATAGATTTGAACGAATGCTCTTTTGGTTCCACTATAGCCAGATTTTATGCTGGTTTCTATATTCATAAAATATCTGTTCAAGTTATAGATTTATTTATTTATTTATTTATTTATTTATTTATTTATTTATTTATTTATTCATTCATTCATTCATTCATTCATTCATTCATTCATTCATTCATTCATTCATTTATTGGAGTAAGTGGATTATTAGAAAGAATCCTGAATTTTTACAGCTCTCACATTTGTCACTCTTTGTGAGAGAAGCCATTCTTTGGAGCATTATAGGAAAAACCATGGAGGGTTCTGATGACTAGCTCCTGTGTTGTTGACATCTACAGTATTTCCCTAATAAACAGGTGAAGGCATTTGCTTTAGATTTTTTAACCCCATTCCTGTGATTTCATGCAACTAACCTCCCACTGTTTCAAACTAAGAAATATAATACTCCCCTGAGGAAAAACTTGTTGAGAAACATAACTTTCTTTATTCATTGTTTAAATACTGCTACTGTCTTTGTAACCCACATGGGAATAATCTTTAAACAGAGATAATTTGAGGTATTTAGGAGTCAGACACACATAAAATGTGTGCCTTAAATTCAATGATAAAAAAATTAGATTATCCTTAGGTGTTCAAGCTATAGGCTTACTTCAAATAACTGTAAAGTCTCTTTGAAGGTCAATATATTAGTTTTCCTCTAGCTATACAGTTTCAACAGCAAACCAGCCATGAAGGCCAGTAAGCCTCTGGAATTGTCTATCAGTTCTGGGAGTTACAAATTTTAACCCTTAGAGATATGTGTATTATCCTCAAAATGAGAGATCAGTTAACAAAAGAAGAACTACCACATATAATTGCTAAGATTTGAACTGGCAGTTTAAGATGAAGCATTTTGATGTGTTATTGGCAAAGAAAATGAAAAGAGGCTGCCAGCCCAAATTCAAGTTTGCTGTGAAAATAATACCTTGACAGAATCTGGAGAATACTGTCAAAGTCTAAACTTGGATATACATGAATGGAAAATGACTCTTCTGTGCTTTTTACTACAACAGCAATAAGGGATGCAACTTATAATCAATATTTATGTCATGCGGAGTGAATTTCTGGCTTCATATTGCATTGTGCTGTTGTTACCACTTGTAATAAGAAGAGGCAGGATATTTTGCCTACTTTGGAAAGATGATCTTCTGAGAAAGAATATTTTCTTCCCTGAGGACAATTTTTATTTGATTGCCATCTATCAAAACTTTGCTTATTCTGGCCATTTTAAAGCCTTCTGTGCGGAAGAAATAGTTTTCACTAGTGGATTCTCTGTGTTTGGTTTTTCTCTCTGTTGGTATGGGTAGTATTGCTTTTTTAAAAAAAAGCATATCTCCTTACATCTGTCAGCCCCCACGATTCATTTTTAAAAGCAGGTTGTCCAACTGTGAGTCAAATCAGAGGACTGGGCAGCTTCCTAATAGGAGGTGGAAGCATGTTAATTTCTGCAAAGATGTATCTCTGAGAAGCTTTGAAAAATCAACATGCAAAACAGAGCTACAGAGCTAATTCACAGTGTCCGAAGCTGTTAAGGCTGTCACAGGATAGTCATATGTACTTTACTGCTTAAGCCAGCTCTACTTTTAGCTACAAAGTGGGCTCTTCAAGTTCTTGGGCCACATGTAACTCTCTAGCCTGCCAAAAATGGATGCCGCGTGTATAGGAAAACATTAGATCCTATTACCTGCCTATGCTTTCAGTAGAGCCACATGTACAAGCGCAACCCCCAATTACGGTACGGTAAGGACCTATTGTATACACTTGCAGCTGGGGTGGGGTGGTAAGATTTTGGGATGGTAAAAGGAACCAAACTAACTCATAACATTCAGATGGGGTAAAGTATTTGTGGAAGTGAGCATTTAAGAAAAAAACTGAAGCAGTTAAAGCAGGGAATGGCTGAGTTCTAATATTTCCCCCCATGACTTTTTTTTTAAATAGGAGAAGTGTGTATGGCAATGTTATAAATATACCACCTCCTTTGTCACGTAAAGTTGCATCATCTATTTTGTCATACCAGGATTCTCCTGCATGGGTAGATCAAGTCAAGGTTCTGTGAGGCAAAGCTGGAGCAGCAAAGCTTTAAACTCAGTACAAATAGAACTTGTCCTACTAGTTATTGGCCCAGGGACCCACCATTTCAAACCCATTCATGACACTGTGGATCCATGAGATCCTGGAATGCTGATCTCTCTTGGGAGATGTTATCCTATTATCATTAATCAGAAGTTGAATCTCTGTTTCCATTATTAAAAAAAAACTAGCCAGTACTGGAAGAAGAGGAAGCGGGATAAACAGCAGCACAAAAGAGAAAGAGTTATTTCCCTAAGATTTTCAAAAGGTTTTCCAGAAGAATAATTAAAACCTTAAATTAACTTATTCATTTTTATCACCTGATGAACATAATTAGCAAACAATGTGTAATGACAGCAAATAATTGTTCCTTTTCCCATTCATTAGAGAAGCATAATGACTATATTTTCACAGACAGGTTAAAACTACATTGGATTTGTCAGCTGTCCTGACCTAGAAAATGGTATGTCTGTCAATATCAAGGTAACAAAATGCTTAATCATAATGCGGAATAGTTTTAGAGGGAAGCAGCTCTTTCTCCATCACTAGAAAGATTTCTAAAGAGACTGTAAATTTAATGGCAGGATCTTGCAAGAAGAAATCTCAGGCAAAGAAATTTCATCTGCTTGTCCTCAAGGCTAATCATCTGCCCTTCCTTCTCCTATTTATGTTTGGGCTTCTTTCTGATAAGGACTTATATGTGCATTTGATCTGAACCAAGAAGAAACCAGATTCACATCTTAGAATTACAAAAAAAATTACCATCACCACCACCCGAACTCAAGACTCAGGGATGCTCAAGTGTAAATGGAACGGACTCTGCCTGCAAGGCTGCTGCATGCACCGTACTTCAACAGAAGCAATGTAAGGTCTATGTGGTGTATGAAGGAAACATATAAACATAACAACTTACTCTGGAGGGCAGTGACCTTGATTAGATTGACTGTCAAAGGGAAGTCCTCTGTCTGGATGGAGACATCTTATATTTGAGGAGCTGTCCTGTTTAAAGAGAAACAAGAATTATTGGCCTGGATGTTTTCCATCAGTAGATAGCTCCTTGTCAGTTCAAAGAGCACAACGCATGTGCCCACAGCTTTCCCCAATACGTATCATGGCAGATGTTTCCTGTGCCTAGGAGGACTACATTAATTGTGTCACTAGCAGGATAGTACAGTGTCTTATAATGATTAGGACTTCGTAATGTGAACATGATGATTCATACAGAGCATTGGTTCCCAACCTTGGGTAACCCAGGTATTCTTGGACTGCAACTCCCAGAAGCCTTTACCACAAGCTGTGTTGGCTGGGGCTTCTGGGAGCTGCAGTGCAAGAACACCTGGGTTGCCCAAGGTTGGGAACCACTGATATAGAAAATGAGGTAAGTTGCAAAATTCTTTCAGTGTCATCAGTTAATGAGTATGAAATACCTTGAATGATCAGGGTCAAAATATATGTAAGAGGCCAGACATACTACTGAGTTTCTGATTTTTAACTAAAAGCTATGTGGATCTCTGATAAAACACATCCTCAGTTGTTATCATCACATGAACCATCTTCTGCAAGTTCAGTCCTACAAACAGCTGCTGTTAATTTGTAGTCAACCATGGGGTGCCATGAACAACCAAATTACTTCTTTGTCTAGATTCTGGATATTACAAAAAAAAAATATCAGAAAGATAATTAAGCATGATAGTCTCACTGGAATAACTATCATATTCAGCAGGATTATCTCAGAAATTGGAAATTATAGTCATGATTTCCAAGCTCTGCAGTAAACCTTATTGTTGTTCTCATCCCTGTATCTTCTTCACATTCAACACCAATTGTATCCTTAAATACAAAGAAGTGGACATTTGTGGCAGTGCAGGATGAGAAGTGTTAGAGGACTGAGATACTGAGTTGTGCAGACTCCTCACATGAGTTCCTAAGCTGCACTGTGTCCGCACCAGGGAACGGATGCAGATGGCTGGTCAAGTTCTTTTTATGACACGGATGTTTTTTGCTGCAGAGACCAAAATGTCTTGATATGGCTCTGCACACAAGACTTGCATGGTCATGTATGCCTCGCATTATCCAGCATGGACAAAAAGATCTCATCTGTTTGTGTTTCTATCTAAAATGATCCATCCTTCCCTTTTAAAAGCTGACCCGTGTCTTTCTGGCACAGGGCTAGGGCACACAATCTTATTGAGATGATTCATTGAGATGCAAAATAGCTCTTTGTTCTGCCTTCATGAACAGTACTTGAGTTAAAATAGATTGCACTGGAGATAAGGACCTTTTAAGCTGCCTCACACAAAATTTCATAGTGTGGATAGGCCCTATTAGACGCTTGGGATCCAAAGTTGGGAGCCACTGCTTTAGAAAAATAGCATCTTTCAAAAGCAGTGGCTTTAGGGGAGCACTTTGTTTCAATTTTGTTTGTTTATAATTATTGTGTTTTATTTGCTTATTTGTTTGTTGTTCTGTTTGTTGTTCTTTGTTCCTTTACAGTATGTTTTCATTTAATAAAGAAAGAAAGATGCTACCAGGAAAACACCATCTTATATGTACTATGCCACAGAAGAGACGAACCTGAGAGGAGGCATAAGTGTTGGACTGACTGACAGAAGCTGTTCAGAAACAGTACATAGCCAATGCAACTTTAGAGGAGAAGGATAATTCCACAATTCCTGAAAAGCTTGATTCTACCAGTAAAATAAAATAAAATAAAGCTATAGATCCAGAAACGTAGATATTTTGAAAATGATAAAATATGCTGCCGTTTATTCAAGAGAGCAGAACGTTAGCATTATTTTAATCATTTTTGCCATTGAAGAAAAAAAGCTGCATATAATGATTGTATGGTATTGTACAAATAACCGTGCAATGACATCATTAGAACTTCATGGTTTTTCATGGTAAGGCCAAATTTAATTGGCATGTAATCTGAAGAAAGAAACCAAGGGTGTGATTATCCTGTAATCCAATTTAATTACAGTGCAACAGATTTGTTAGTTGTTTGTTGAACAAAATATACATTCAGGAAAGAGTGGTCTGAACAGGAAAGATTATTTTACCTTTAGAGAATTGTATTTCATTTTTTTTAAATGGTTGAATGACATTTATTTTGAGGGGAGCATAAATCTATGGAAAGAAACCAGTCTTAAGATGCATTAACAGAATTTTTCTAGGCTGAGGAAGTAACGTATGAAGAAACACAAAGCCTCCTAGTTCAGCTATTTCTAAATGACATGCTATTCTACATTTACATACCACAAGATTAAGTGCTGGCTTGCCACAAAAGATCAAGTAAGGCTGTGGTCACAACACCAAAATGTTTTCGAGTCACTCCTCGTGAATTTTGTCCCTTTTTGGGGAGGTTCAGACAGTACAAGGCCATTATAGATTCTTTTGTTCCCCCTTTGTGATATCTCCACATCAAATCCAGTCCATTGGGAGGCTACTACTAGATGTGTTCTGCATTTCATCACGCAGTACAACTGACATCCCATTGAGTGTGTACTCCAAAACCGATTCTTCTCCTCTGCATCTGGCATGTGGTCTCATCTCCCTCACCCACTGTTGTTTGACTCCCTTAAATTTTTTAAAATAAATTTTCAAACAGGAATATCAGTGTGTTGGTATGCATCTGTCAAATACACAGCATCAGTCCCCCTACTGTCTTTTGACCACCACTGCAGTGTACTGTGGGTCCTTCTCCACAGAGAGCAATGATGCACAGGAATAGGCCAGAGAGAGAGAGAGAGAGAGAGAGAGAAGAAAAGGAAGGGGATATGTCCCCACTGAGGGGTGTTGACAAACATTTAATTCACTAAAAAAAGAGAGGAATGGTTAAAAAACAAATGAAGCACTATCACAGGATATATGCCATGTGACCACAATGCACAACTACACAAGAAGCAGAAGATGCAAGAAAGAAGGGGACATTTCTCTAGTGTAACCATGGCCTAAGTAATTAAAAGAAATTGTGGGCTGCAGATTTGAGAGGATTCTTGGCGAAATGTTCCCAGGTGGGTGCTTTTGCTTATACAGTAGATGCCTGTTTCCCCCTAGAATCACAAGTCGGGTTTTTTTTCTAGTGTTGTTTGGTCATTTGTTTGTTTGGCTCATTAACTTTAAGCAGCAGAAGAGCACTTCTGGATGACAGCATCATAGTGTTTGCTGTTTTGAACTCTGAGAAAGCTCAATTCCAGAGTGAACTCTGAGGTGACCATTCATGTTCCTGTCAACATGAACAGAAGCACGCTTCAGACTTGCTCCCCATGGCAAGCTCTAGAACACAGGTAAGACTGTTGGGAATCAGGCTTGCCCTGCACCTTCCCCAGGCTGTTTTTGGTTTTGTGTGTGTGTGTGTGTGGAGGTTCCCAGTCTTCATCCCTCCCCTGAACCCGCCGTTTGTCACAAAAATAGGTGAACTGCAGCTCTGGGAAGTCTACAGGAGCAGTGACTCATCTTTTAAATAAGTCACGGCGTCTCCAGCATTCAACTCGCTCCCCATTTTTCAAAATCAGAAATGGATTGTTACCTACTTCTGGGTTTTTTGTTTCTGTTTGGGAACTTTTTGGAGATCTGTGTGGCCAGTGGAAGGCCTTAGGGGCAGAAAAATGGTCTTCAAGAGATGACAAACATTTAGCCTTTATGAGTACAGGCTAAATGGCCCATAGGGTTATTTGCACTAGCAGATTTCACCAGATCAAGACAAGAAATACAGAGATACATGTAGATAAATTTTCATAATGTGCTCTGCATGATCGATATTTAATTTAGTCTCCTTCTGCTGTCATGATAATGAGTAGAGTGACATATGCATAGGCATCAGGAATAGAATGTGAAGAGTAGTCACAGTTCCATACAGTGTGTTCCACGTTGGGCCCAGGACGGAATCTTGTGGCACCCCATTCATTACTTCCCTCGACAATGACAAATCAAACAAAACAAAAAAGTAACAATGACAAGTAACTGTTGATCTTCGGATACATTGTGCCAACCAGCTACAAATCAACCTAGGCATAGCATCATCTAATAGCATGAACTAATTTACAATCTACCAGCTTCTCTTAGAGAACCCTGCTGAAATCAAAACAAGCATTTTTATTACTTGATCAAAGTCTGGCATGACTCATTTGTGGGTAGCCAGCAATGGTCCCTGTAATTTTCAGCCCCATTGGGTAAGGCTCTGCCCCTCACGTGAGCAACTTTGCCCCCATGCTCAGTCTCCCACACACATGTTTCTGTCAGGACCAGAACTAAAGTGGATGAAAACAATTGCTGTAGGTGTGTGGAGAAGAAAGCTGCACAGAGCGGGGCAGAGTTGTGGGTGTGCAGGCACACACCTTAGAGGGAAGCTTGGTAGCCAGTGATGGGTCTTGACAATTGCAGAATGATTTTTAAGCACAAATTGTTTAGGTTTATAGAACTTTTTGTAAATTATTTTTAAATATTTAAATTGATTTAGATTTGGATTTAATTGAATGGACCCTGTGCAAGATCTCTCAGTTTAGAGGTGATTGTCATTGTCATTTAGTCGTGTCCGACTCTTCATGACCCCATGGACCAGAGCACGCCAGGCCCTCCTGTCTTCCACTGCCTCCCGGAGTTGTGTCAAATTCATCTTGGTAGCTTCGATGACACTGTCCAACCATCTCATCCTCTGTCGTCCCCTTCTCCTCTTGCCTTCACACTTTCCCAACATCAAGGTATTTTCCAAGGAGTCTTCTCTTCTCATGAGATGGCCAAAGTACTGGAGCCTCAGCTTAGAGGAGATTAGAAATGCTAATTTTGCAAAATGCAAAATGCCGATCTTGATTTTGCTGCATTCCTTTGAATTCCATCTGCTTTTCCTTCTCATCTGTGTCTCATGCTAAGATGTGTATTAGACTGCTTTTTTCTTCCTGCACTGAAACACATATGCATTTTTCTATACACATTTTTTTTCCTAAAAGGTACAATTATTTACACTTTTTACCTAATGTATGCATATCCCATATGGACTAAAGTGTGTTTGTGCTATTTTTCACTTGCACACACTTCATCCATTCATATTTTAAAATGTTTCCCTTGTTTCTCAAGTACTTTATTTCTCTGAAATACACACATACACCCTGCAAACCTGCAAATTCTTGAGACACGGTGTGTTACTTTCCGCAACAGGTTTCAGAAAGTGTGAGAAAGCTACTTTTGTCAAGAGGGTAAAATTTATTTATTTATTTATTTAGTTTATTGTAAATAAATACTGTAAAAAATTCTTGCCAATCCTTAATTCTAACTAATTTGACTTTCCACTGTCCTTGAAACTAATCTGTGTATCCTGTAAGTTATATACAAAGCCTTTTATTACATCCTATGAAAATGTGGTCATAAATATTTGTTAGGAGATCTAATGCAACACAGATATTCCTCTTCCTTTTCTCTGGTCAGCTTAGCCTGTTGTGTTCTTACATTCAGTACTAACCTTACATGCTCTAATCTCTGGTGTTCCGTCTTTAATCCTTTTTAGAAAGCAGTAGAAGAAAGCTTGGTGAAAGGGGAAGGCACACAAAAAGTCAGTCCCTCACCATTTTAAAAGCAGTCCAGCTGCTTTTCCTGGGACCAGTTTAAAAAATGAACCAGTACAAAGTTCTTTATCTTACAGGACCTTCGTAGTGATCAGTGTATTTAATGCTCGAAATCAAAATGTATATTCTGTTTTGGCAGTTTTACATAATATTCAGTATCCAATGTGGAATAAGGGTAGGATAGCCTGAAGCTTTCATCTAAATTTCAGACTGCTTTGACACCTTTCTTTGCACAATGAGAAATGTTTTTGGCCAACTGGCCGGCTGGCTTTCTCCTAGTAGCAGCTGTGCACACAATTGGGTACATAAAGGAGAGAAGAAGGAATGGAGGAAGAGTATCAGGAGAAATGAGTGGCAGTTCTCCTGCTATTCAGAAGTGGCAGTTCTGCTATTCTTAACAAGGAACCAGGAGCACAAGGGAGAGATAGCATTGTTACTAAGATCAAGGTAAGCTGTGTTGGGTACACATTTAGTTGACTCAGTTGACTTTGTCTCAGAATCTAAAACAGGTCAGTAGCTACCATATGTGCTTACTTCTCTTGAACAACAACACAGGCCTGTCCTTGGTGTTGCTTTTACAAACATAAAATGGTTGGTATGATTACAAAATATGGTGTGATGGTTTCCCTTCTCCTTTTTCAGTAAGTGATGGAGATGTTGACACTGGGAGGAGGTCAGGAACCCTAGAAATGGATCCTTATTTGGTGGCACATTGACTTGGCTACCTCTTCTATTATGTTCAGAAAGGGAGGTACGCTCAGAAAGTGGTTGTAGTCGCTGGGCACTCAACGGCCTCGTGAATCATTTCCTAGCCTCTTAGTCTCAGCACTCAGTGGTTTTAGCTTCTCCCCTGTCTCTGTTCTTCCTCCTTGTGCCCTCAGGGCTGCACAAAAGAAAAGCAGAGAAAGGCAACCAGAGCCATCGAAGAAACTGCTGCCAAGAGCTGTGTTGCCTCCAGGACTAGTCTGATACATTGAATGTCAGGAAGTAGGCTTTTCTTCCGGACCTCTCTTCCCACCAGTTCAGATGGCAAACTATGAACAAATGAACTCAGGTGGAAAGGTTCCCCCCAGGGCTGTCAAAATCCCTCCACAAAAAAAGGACAACAGTGGGATTCTCTGAGGTCAGTCAGTCAGTGGATTATCTCCATATCCTAAGACAACAGGAGAAGTCTAACTGGGAAGATAGGAAGACTGTGGCCTCAGGAACAGGGAGTATATATTCTAGTTTTAAGGCAAATAATTGGATCTGCCCCTTTGGATTAGGGCAATTTCATCTTCTTTGGCTTATTGATCTATCAAATAATTTCTAAATGTACAATTATAGAGATAAAGGGGTTTATACATATTTCTGCCATCTTTCCTCCTCTTTTCTGGTGATGTAAATGTTCACTTTCAGCTGTAAGTAAAGTGGCTACCTTTAAATAAAGGAGAACTAATAAGTTCCGATTTAGTTCCTTTTGAGTTTCCTGAATTCTCTGCTTTCAGGGCAGTGGTGCCAGAGGCTAGACCATATGTACTTCAATGCTAACATTTTACAATCTGATCTATAGATACATCATTCCTCTTCAAAACTGGGATTAGAGATTGCATGGATCAGAACCCTTCTTGTGCAAGCCCTCTTCCAACACTACACCCCCTGTGTGGGAGCTAGACAGACTTAAAGACAGGACAGCATAATGGGTAGGCACAGAGACTAAGGTCCCTTTTCCTTTCTACATATATGTATTACATAATCAGATCTTGGAACCCTGTATGAATCAATCAGTAGATAAGAGGGGATTAACTGAGAAAGGACTCATGGCTAATATTTTTAAGGCAAGTGGGCAACTTCAGATTATGTGGACTGCAAAACCCATTCATTATCAATCACCACTGATAGGTTGATAGGCACTTGGCTATACATCCCATAGAACCATCTGCTAACAGGTTTTCAGGCAAGGTACTGTCACTATTCACCTGAGGTCCTTTTGACCCATCTCCTGGACAGCTAAGGATATTGGGCACCCCAGAAAGGGCCTCCTACATAACCCATCTCCTTGCTTTGGAACTCTCAAGAAACTATGTTGCCTCATTCATTATTGGCTTGTACGTAGAAGGCAATAACTATATCCACTTGCCAAGCTTTTACTAATTAAGGCTACTCTTTGAATTTAGAAAGTCCTTTCACTGTATTATAATGTCTTTTCTTGATGCAAGTTAATTCTTGTTTAGAATTTTATTGTATTATACCATTTTTATCATAACCAAAGCAGTCATAAAAACTTCAGATCTGAAGCATATGAGATATGGCTTGATATTGTCGCATACTATCATTCCCAAGTAGCCAGAAGGAAAAAGGATGCACAACTTTACATGGCAAAGGGCAACCTGAATGTTGACACCACCTATGGCAGCTCTCAAGATGGTCTGCAGGATACCCTCTTGTGCTCACCTCCATTCACAAGGTGACACCATGCAAAGGAAAATCATAGAAGCTGATTCCTTTTTCTTTTCTTTTTTAAAATCAGTGAGCCACTTCTCACCCAAACACAAAGCAATTGCCATGGCTATTTCTCAGCAAGTGTGAATTAGTACTGATCTGAAGCTTTGTTTAAAATTTATAAGTTTTCGTTTGGGCCGCCCCCATTTTTAGACTTGCCATATAGAATGTAGATTTGCTCTGCCAGCACAAGATCCTTGCTGCATTCTTGTGCAGCAATAATGAATGACTATTTATACAGAAGAAAGCCCAGTATTCATTTTGGGAGACCATGGATATGTTTCTGTCAAATTTCACTCTGCCCTAAGGTGTCATCAGCTAAAGGGAAGTGTTTGATTGATGCATCCTTTTGTATCTCTGGGCTCTGTCCCTTGAATGATCTAGTCATATTGATTATATGTAGCTAATTCATTTGTATTAACAATAAGAAATAGGAGAATTAATTCATTGCTATTGCTCTGAAAACTAAAACTGTTTTAATTCATTAAAGGTGCAATGAAATGGCTGCAGAGGTCCACACCTGATTGCACTGGAAAGGGTGACTTTAACAGGAACAATCGCCCTTTAAGTGACCCTTCCATCTTCTGGTTAATTGCTCCAGAGCAGCCCAAAAGGAAATGGCCCGATAACTGGACTAAAATGGCCCAGATAGAGCATGGATCGGGATGGCTCTGGAGTGCATTTCTCCATGCATCATGTGATCACTGGGAAATAGATCACACCAGACTGCTCCACAAGTAGTCCAAATGGTGATCTATTTACCTGTGTGATCACAACTTGTTACCATTATTAACATATTAATTAAACATTACATCAGGACAGAGAGAGAGAGGTTACAGGTTCAGTTTGTAATGGAGCATTTATCACTGGGTCTTTTAAAAGTACTCACATTCTTGATTCAAAACTACTTTTGTTTGCATTTTCTGAGGTGGACCATAAATCCTATAACATAACTGTTCAGTTTAAAACAGTGGCCAGAATAACCTTGGGGATTTACATTGGTGCAAGCATAAAAGTGTAAATCACAATGGCAACTGCTTCTAATTAACAAATTGTTGCTTGTACTCCTGGTTATGTGCCAGTCAAGTCACTCGCCATGCAACTAGAAATGCAAGAGGCAACTCAGTAATTAGTAGCAATTCACCACTGCACTTTACTCTTACATCAGCATAAATCTTCAAGAGGGTTCTGTCCACAAGATATCATTTATTCACCTTTGAGGAAAGAGACTCTGTAGTCTATGAAGAGCTATGTAGTCTATGTGACCATTTCTAGTTATACTGTGATATCACACTATAAGACATATGATTGAAAGCATAGTCTTGGTTAGAGTGCTTTCTCACTTCCTCATTTCTCCCCCACCCAAAAAATGACATTAAAAGACCCTTAAAAATACAAAGACAGGATGAATCGTATTGGAACATGTAACGGTATAATTACACAAATGCCACTTTTGGAAAAATCCAAGCACCTAATTCCACAAGGAGGAAATGTTTCCATAATCTGGGATGGGAAGGGAGGAGGGATGCTTTAGGATACTAAGAGAGGGGAAGCACAGTCCCAACTTTCTTTTGTCCTGTTGGGTTTCTCTGGCTTAGGTAGCACTTCCAAGTACTGCACACCAATGCCAAAACACCGTAGCTTTCCTCTTGCAATCTTCCATTACCAGATCCTGTTTTATTTAATGCAGACCTTTAGGTTTATCAGCTCCATTCATACACACCAAATTGTTCGCTTGCTGTTAGGAAGTATTTCAGAAAAACATAGTTGAAACATGTCACAGGAACAATACTAATTAAACCAAATCATGGCAGTGGGGTTGCTGTGTTTAATAGCTCGGTGGTATCGCAACTATTCCAGAAGTACTAAGTGGGAAAGCATTCAGGATTTTCAAAGTGATGGCATTTCTTTTCTCTAAAAATAAAGGGGAGGGAAATAAAAGATAATTGTAAGATGTAAATTTCTTTTCTGATATCTGCTGGCAAAGCGATCACTTTATGCACAATAAGGGAGTTCTAATGAATCTATTCAATCTGATCTTCATAATCACGGTTATCTTTAAAGTAGAAAATTAATTGGATGAAGTTAAATATCCCCTTTACTTGTCAACAAAATTGGTTTTTCTAGGGATTAAAGGATTAATGCAGTGTTAAGTCCCTAAAGAGGTTAAAACACTTTATTATTCATTACAAAGCACATAGATTGGTCTGTTATTATGTCACCACTCTTCATTATGGGGAGGGTGGCGGACAAAATTTAACATTTTAAATGCAATGGCTATAAGCAGCACACTTTTATAACAAAATTGTTGATTTTTCACATTAAATGTTTATTTTTATAAGTACAAAATTGTAAGAAAGTGCATTGAATAAATATATTACACAGAGAGAATACAGATTACACTTATCTGCTGTGTAAGAGAAGGGAAGATGGAGAAAGGGAAAGAAAGAGAAATATGTTGTGTTACGTTAACAATTCATTGTTATGTGCCATCAAGTCTCCTCCAACCTTCAGATTCTCTAAATTAGTGACCACCAAAAAGTACTATCATTAAGAACTGTGCGCACAATCTTGCAAAAGAAAGGCTGTGGCTTCCTCTACTGAGTTAATCTGTCTCACTTTAGGTCTTTTCCTACTCCCTAATATTTTTCCTAGCATTACAGCATTGCCTTTTCCAATGAGTTCTGTTGCGTCGTATGCCCAAAGTACAGTAGCCTCAGTTTAGTTATAGTAGATTCTAGTCAGAGTTCAGTCTTGATTTGATCCGGAATGCATTTGTTTGTCTTTTTTTGACAATTCATAATATCTTTAAAGTTCTTCTCAAACAACACATTTAAAATCATTTTCCCCTTTAAGTTTTCTTCACTCTCTGTCTTTCACATCTGTACATAATACCTGGAAACATCATTGTACTGATGATCTTGGTTTTGGTCTCCATTGATACAACCTTGTACTTCAGGTATTTTCTGGCTCCTAACAGTTGTCCTTTCAAGTGTCAATCTTCTGATCCCTTGGCTGCAGTCCCCATTTGGACTGATAAAGGAAGCAAAGTATAGGCCTCCCCAAATCCTCACCATCCATTTCAGACCTCCTCAGTTTCAGGTGCAATGCCTAAACAGGGCTCATGTGACTGGTAATGTAAAAAAAAAGACAGTATTCTAATACAGCTTCAGTTACCGTATAAAAAGCAAAATGTGGGCTTCTACAGGAAACACTAACATTAAATGACTGGCATAAGAAGTTATAAAATACTAGGCCAATTAAACAAACATAAAATTTGCTTGTTATGGAGGACACACTGAGCATTCTTCATTTAACCTAAGGAATGGACTAATTTTGTGAATGTTTAGTTTTTATACAAAAGAAAGGCAAGGTGCTGGATCACAGTATTTGCTGATCAGATCAGAAACACTGTGAGATGTGCAGCAATGATGCTAACTGCACAAATGCATTGTGTATTCTTAGGGTGTTTTGAGAACTTATGTTTTCTACTAAGACACCCAGAATCCCCTGGAGCTGTAGTGAGTAGACAGATGTTTTAATGTTTTCCTTTCCTGCCAGAGTTCTGACAAATAGTGTCCCCATAATTCACACAATTACTGTAAAACAAAATCTAGTTTGGTTTTGTATGTTTCTTCATCATATCTAAGTAATATCCATCATCATGTCCAGTTATAGGTGGATTTTTGCTTCTTAAACATAACATATAAGTGTTTCATTTTAAAACATCTGGGGAAGAATTACTACATCAGATTATTTTGATATTGTTTGTATATACTATGAAAAAAAATGAGAGCATGTTGATTTAGGTATGTATTGTGAAGTTTACCTCTGTCTAGTGAATCCTGCATTTGTATAAGTCATGTCCCACATAATTTCAGAAACAAGAGTGCCCCAAACCATAGTATTCCTTCTCTGGGTGTAGCTATACTACACAGTTAAAGACGTCTGCTAACATTTTAACTGAGATGGCTCTACCCTTTGGAATCCTTTGGATCTGAGATTTTGTGAGATGCTTCAGCTTCTGTGCTATAGTTCGGGGGGCTCATTAGACTCTTCTCTAGAAAAGAAATCTTTGTACTCCAAGAAACTACAAATCCTAGAAATCTTTATGATGGCGCAGTGGCAGTTTAAGATGGTATGAAACAGCTATACATTTCTAGTGTTAATATGCTCTGTGTTTCAGTAATGATATGTTACTCACACAGTGATGCAAGAGCAAAAGGAGCCAGAAAGGACACAGCCACCAACCACCTACAGCCAGACAACAGGACAAGCAAGCATTGTTCTTCGAATTGGCAGGATGCATCTGTCTACAGCTCAGTCTCCATACAAATCCCCACCATTTTGTGGATATCTCAGTGGTGATAATGTTTAATTTGAATTTTTTCAAGGTACTTTGCATAACTATATAAAAACAATTAACCACAATCACCTTTTGACCTGGGTTCTCCCCCCCCCCCCCCAAAAAATCCTTATTCCACTATGTAGGCTGCAGAAGCAGTCCATAGAAGACGAGTTTGTTACAGGAAGAAGCAGGTGAGTTCCTGAGTCCATTCTTTGGTTTTGCGGTACACGAGAGCTCTGCAAAATAAAATATATAGCCCAGTACAAATCTAGAAGGATATGTGATATGATATCTGCTTCCTTCTTCCTGGCTTTACAGCCAATAAATTTAATTGTGTGCAATTTTGAAGGACTGTGAAAGAAGAATGGAGCTTTGCCATCTAATGTATGCAGAATCAGTGTCCAGCCACCTGGACATTCGCCAGTGGATAAGGTTACACCCTCTGGCATGCCACAGGGTGTTTGGAGAAGAGGGAATGTGTGTGAACCTCCAACAGGAGACAGGGAATGCAGAAGTCTGAAAGATGGGGATTGAGTTATTAAGTGGCATGAATTTGCAAACACTGTGCATAGGAAATTTGGGAACGAGAGAGAGATTTGCGCCTTGCACAGTTTTAAATTGCACTATTGGCATTTGCCCAACAAATAACAGCACATATCTCCGGATTTACCAGTGTCCTGGGATGATCTTTTTTGAAAATACAACCATATCTTTTGGGCCCTTCATGGGACAACCCACAACACTCTCCATAGAATAGAGTGCTTATTTTGGACTATGTGTGAATGGTTCGCCTTTATATTCTGCTTTGAGACAACCTGTATTTCAAATTAATCTTTTCTCCCTCTTTTTTTTTTTTTTTTTTGGTAGAATTCTTCTAAACATTTAACCTTAATGGACACTAAGCTGACTGGCTGGATTCATGTGTGTATAATGCCAATTACACTCATCTGAACCCTTCATTTATTCCTTTCTTCCCTGACTTTGGCTCACAAATAGTTTCAGTTAGTCAGATATATTATTTTATTTATTTATTTATTTATTTAATTGGACTTATATACCGCCCCATAGCGCTACAAGCACTCTCCGGGCGGTTTACAATTTTAATTATACAGGCTACACATTGCCCCCCCCCCCCCAGCAAGCTGGGTACTCATTTTACCGACCTCGGAAGGATGGAAGGCTGAGTCAACCTTGAGCCGGCTACCTGGGATTTGAACCCCAGGTCGTGAGCACAGTTTTAGCTGCAGTACAGCGTTTTAACCACTGCGCCACGAGGCTCTTATTAGAGAGATAAATATACACAAGTACAATTGCCTAACTACTGTACAATTTCCAACAAAGATGGAACTTCTGGATGTTTATCTCATAACAAATACAGAGCATCAGCAATCAAGGATCTATTCTAGGCGAGGAAGATGCACTCCACATAGGACAAACCTTAGGGATGGTATCCCCATTTATTTGCCTCATAGACCCCTTGGTTGCTCTCCACTGAAACAACTGAGAATCCACATAACATAACAGCTTTCAATGATGGACTATGCCTACATTGGGATTTCACAGCAGAGTCAAGCAGTGTTCAAAGACCAACTTTTAGTTCCAAACACAATTATAACCAGAGTTCAACTCTTTTTTTTTATGATCATCTTGTAAATTTCAAAGGAAGGCACTTATCTTAGAAATGCTGACAGAAGTCAGCTTCAGCAGCACAAAGGCTATTGCTGAAACATTTGATATGGACAAGTTGGGAGGGGTATATCAGAATGAACCTGATAATCAACTAGGCCTATTACCAAACATTTCTTAGTAAGCTCTTTGCAACGGACAATAAATCTAAGTTGGAAACTTTATAATTAAGTGACTTTCCCTCCAGATCCTGCTCAAGAAGACTGTTAATAAGTATGGATGTGTTTTATAAAGATGATAATAATAGTCCTTAATTTAGTTTTAAAGCCTCTGTGTCAAATGAAGCCCGGATGCTATAAAGCAGTTATTCCAAGACTGCTTGGACATCCTGCTTATACTATAAAATAAGTGATGACTCAGCTCACGGTTTTCAAGAGAGTCCTGTGAAATGTAGGTCAGTAGCATGGGCAAGAAAAAGACAAGGCAAGGCCGCTTCCTATAAATCTACAGGGCTGCAACATATTTAGCTTTTCGGTGAAAAGTTGGTACAGTAATTTGTAAATTTGTGGGTTCTTTTACCTGGTACCTACTCTTTTCTCCTTCCCAGAGGTCTCAACCTTTAGAGAACCACATTGGCATGCTCTGTAGCTGGTGTGGTCCCAAAGTGACATTGACCCTGTGCTGCAGCCCATAGGCAGGAAGAATTTGTACCCCTGGTGAATGTAGGCTGGGCACATGTTCTTTTTTTAAAAAAACATGGCACATCCACCATGTGAAGTGTTAAGAGCTAGGAGCTGTACTTGGAGCTTCTTCTCATACAGATCCGGCGGGACCAGCAGGAGAAATCTGCCACCACTTCCAGGTTGACTCGCAGTATTATGGAAGATGGTCATTAAGCGGATCTAATGTGCCAGTCATCTGAACACTATGCTGAACTCCTGTTGCTTAGCATAATAAGCTGCAATGAGAGCTGGCCTCTTTTAATAATTGACGGCTACAGAGGAGTTGACTCAACAAATCTCCACTGACTCAAACGGGCCTACTCTGGGGTCATGCATGCAACCCCCCATGAATATTTCTGTGGGCCCTGGGGCTGCTACAGAGCACTCTCATTAAAAAAAAAACACTTTTTAAAGACAATTTTTCTACTCCTCAGGGTCTCCAGAAGCAACAATTTCAGGAGCCAAAGGACCTGCCAAAAATGGAAATGGAATCAAATCTAGAAGCACCCATCCAGCACTTCTGAGTTTGCTTTATTATAAAATGCCCATTTTCGCGTCTGGTGTAGCTAGCAATGGCGCCTTGGGGCTGAAATTAGCCCACCAACTTTTCCTACTCTGCTATATTCCCAGGAGAAGAGAACAGGCTACTCTTGCCCACCTTCTAATCAGCTGCTATGCTCAGAAAGGCCATAGCTGTGTGTCGATTGCCTATCAAAATTCCACACTGTTGTGCATAGGTAAATTGGGAAGGATGATACCTCTTCAGAGAGAAGAGAAACTGTTTTCTAGCTTTTCTGGGTGCAGGGGATGGCATGGCATAAACACGGATATGTAAGCTTTATTTCACTGCGAAAATGTATCTGAGGATGAAATTGTTCATACATCAGGCTCTTGATCCAAGAAATATTCAGGCAGCTGGCTACCTGTACTGGCAATTAAAAGCTACAGGTGAAAACTGAAAAATCATATGGCAGAAGACATAAAGGTATGATCAGAAACTACACTGCTGCTATGGTTTCTCCATTTGTCTTCCAAGAACATCTTTAGAAGAGCACTTGCAGCATCAAATGATAGCAACACTGTCAATGAAAAAGTTATCAATTATCAGAATCTGCTTGGTTAATTATGCTGTTCTAAGTGTAATGGTGTAAATTGCAGTGGTGAATTACCACAAAGAAAGGAGCTGCTGCTTGCATCTTTCATCATCATGCATCTACTCACACACCTGGCAGGCATTAAAGGATACAAGCAGTGACTCCTTACCTGGCAGCAATTCTCTGCTTCTGTTTACTTTGTGACAATTAGGTCTGTGTAACTAACCAACAGGTTTTTGGCCCATAACATCCATTATGCAAACAGTACAGTTTTACTTGCTAACAGTTTGAATGGATTGCAAAGTCTGCTTAATAAAGTCAATGAAGTAATTAACACAGTCTAAAAATGAAGGCCAGGAAAACTAGTTTTGTAGTAATCAGTAAAAACCAAGCAACCCAAAAATTCAATTAAAGACCCAAAATGAAAATTCAGTACATTTTGATAAATACGAATCCCTTGGAGTTTGGTTGAATGTTTGTCCTTACAATTGGTGCAGATGCAAGAGAGGGCCACTGGCTGCTCCCAGGAAAACTACCGTGTTTCCCCGTCTTATATTAATTGTTGCTCCAAAAAACACATTAGAGCTTATTTTCAGGGGATGTTTTTTTTCTTCATGTAGAACAATCCACATTTATTCAAATACAATCATGTCATCTTCTGGTTGCTGCACAATGGTGGAGGGCGGGGTTTCACTTAACTAGGGCTTATTCTTGGGGTCGGGCTTATATTACAAGCATCCTGAAAAATCATACTAGGGTTTATTTTCAGGTTAGGTCTTATTTTGGGGGAAACAGGGTAGGTTATCTTCTCCCTTTGTCCTTCTGCCAGCAGGCAGACATTATCCTTTTCAGACAGGCTTTTAAAGTGATCTGGACAAAAAGGGGGCCCTTATGAGATGCTATACATACTAAACTGAGGTGGGTACGTTTTTAAGTGTTTTAAAATGGTGACTTTAATATTTAACATTGCTATTCATTTAACACTTCTTAATATTATCTCTTGCTGTGTTTTGTTTATTATGTTCTTTAACATTGGTTTTGAACCACCCTGTGGAGTGAAAGATGGCATATATAGACAGACAACCCACCCACTCTGTTCTGAGGGCTCCTATGGAGGCCAAATTCCAAGCACCTTGCTTACTGAAAGTGTCCAAAGCAATGGCAAATGGGTTTTGGTTTTCTCCAGTGGTGGTGCTCTGGATTAAATATGCTGCTCTTAAGGAAATGCACCTGGTGAGGCTGACATTAGAAACTGCTAAAGAGAATTCTCCCAGACTCTGACCAGGATATTCTTATCTGGGCACAAGAAGTGTGTCCTGCCCCATGCATTTGGGTAATGATGAATGGTACTTGCTCTCGTGTGGATTGCTTTCCTCCTCCTCCTCCTCCTCCTCAAAAGCCCTGGCAATTTGTAAGTCAAATTTTAAAAGGCATAGTCTTTGCCAATATTTTTTGTAGTTGTACATCTATAAGCCCTTAGTATGTTCACCTTGTTGCAGCCTCAAAAGTTTGGAACAGCCAAGAAATGGCAGCTTGTCCAAGGCCAGCCACTCGCCAGGGATGTTCATATTCCTGCATTTCTCTGCCCAGATTTTAGCTATTCTATCACATTTTCCTGATGGCACCCTAGGAGAAAACAGATGCTGCTCTTTTTAGTATTCTTCACTCATACTGTACTTATTTGCACAGAATTAACAACCAAGGTTGGGAGAGCCTATTACTGTAGTTTAGAAATATTTCATCTTAAGGGGAAATTGTTTATCTAACGTCTTGTATCTACCTCTTGCAGATATGGGTGGATGAACCAGGGCAGGGTGGTGTAGTGGACAGAGTGATGGACTAGGACTCAGAGACTAGGATTTGAATCCCTCCCTTACCTCAGCCATTGAAACTTGTGGAGGGGGTTGGAAATGGTACTATCACTCCTCAAATATCTCACTTACCTTGAAAGCTCCATTAGAGTTGCTGCAAGTCGGTTCCAGTTTGATGGCACTTCTCTCTCTCTCTCTCTCTCTCTCTCTCTCTCACACACACACACACACACACACACACACACACACACATAGACACACACACACACACAGCTGTTGGATACACAGGAATATAGTGTTATTTTCAGAAAGTATATTATAGTCATCTCACATTTCTCTCATACAGTCGTAGCTTCCTTTTAATTTAAAAATCCTAAATTAAATCATAACTTTAAAGTGCTGTGCTGGCACCTTTGAAGCATGCCAAATCGCAGGCCTGAAATATAAAACGGATGCTGAAATTCTGGTAATATTTATCGCGCTCTTCATAAAGGATACATTTTTCTTCAGCTAGGAATGGTCTGAACAAAAGAACTTTCAGTGCTTCAGATCTCTGAAAGCACACAAAGGTTATGAGAATGTGTCTGTTTGCAACTACAAATCAAAGAACACCACCAAAACCATATGTTACAGAACATAAAGTATCCCCTCACCCATGTTATAAAACTCCAAAAAACCCCACCAAGAGAGTTGCAGAGGCCAGTAGGAAATTTTGTGTCCTCAGGCCACCAATATATATAAGAACATCGTTTTATCACAATACAACAACATCACCGGGGGCAAGGAAAAAACTGCTGAAAGTTTTTGGAGGATTTGGGTTATGAAAGAATGTGGCATAACACCACCTTATTTTTCACATTTTGAAAGATGAGAAAAAAATATTTCATTTCTGCTAATGTCCAGAAGCCAAGGATTTGAAACATGTGGTGGAGGCTAAATGTAAAGTGTTGACATTTTGATCTATTTTTAACAAATGTGGTATACACCTATCCTATAGCTTGTAATAACAAGATTGTCACAGTTCATTTCTTGGCTTGAAACCATTCCTAATTGAAGTCTGTGTCATAATGTTGGAGGCTGGGCCATCCTAAGTGGTGCAGGAGGGAGCACCATGGCTAATTGTCCACTGCTTCAAAATCCCTTCTAGTTAACATAAACTGAAGAAGCAGTCTGGGCCAGCTGCAGCTCAGTTGATCTTTATATTTTGGGGTCCTTCTACTTACATAAAAGAATGAATAGTCAGGGAATGAGGCAGATGCTCAACAATATAACAAGCCAAATGTGTGCATACTTTTCTCACTGCTTACAACACAGGATCCTGGAAAACTAAGAGCTATCCTTTTCTTCCTTTTAAAAAAACATGAATAACCTTTCTATCACTCACAGTACACCAGAAATAGAAGAAAGTAATCCAGCCTCAGTTTTGTAGCAAATTTTGCATACCGTTGATTCAACTTGTCTTTTTTAGCTTCTGATATGCAGCTTGCACAGGCTACTCAGGCAAATGAAAGAGACCAACAAACATGTGCATGGGCTAAGGCAGGGGTTCCCAACCTTGGGTCCCCAGATGTTCAACTGCAACTCCCAGAAGCCCTTGCCAGCACAGCTGGTGGTGAAGGCTTCTGGGAGTGGCAGTCCAAGAATGTCTCGGGAGCCAAGGTCCCTTAGACAACTGGTCTAAGGCCTGACTGGGAAAGGGAGCCTGCAATCGAAACTTGGCAGAGATGGGAACACACACTGTCCCAGTGTCTCTGTAATGTAGATGTGTTCCTTGTTAAATGTAAGAGGTGCCCGAGTGGTCTTTTATTGCTCTTTTCTTATAACACCTCCAATCCCACATACACTCAAGCAGGGAATGGGGCCTCCACAGTGACTCTTCCTGCAGTGCTCTGAAGATCATGCAAAAGGGTTTTTTTTGCCCAAGCAACATTTAGTCCACTCCCAAGCCTGCAGATCAGTAACTGTAAATTTTGGAAACAGTAGTTGCCTTGCTAGGTCCACTAATCCTCCTCGGTATAAACACCAGGATAATTAATACCAGCCACTCTCTGTAGCCATCTTCGTATATTCACATTATTCGAGTCACACTAATGCTATCTGATCTGTTGCAGTTGGTGACTGGGAATACCTTTGTTAACCTAAAATACTGGTGGGGCATAAAAGGAAGCTTTGGAAAAGCAATGATTCTTTTTTCAGAAAGAAGGGATAGATGGATGATGCAGCAGGATGAATAATTAGTACTTTGGTCAGAGAAGAACATTTGTAGCAAAATCCTCACGTGCATGCCCTCCGTTGATCCTTGGTGAATCGGACAAGGGTTAGTAATGTAAACGGTTTATTAAACAAGGGAGTTTTGTATGGAGTGTGTGTGTCTTACCCCAAAACTGAACATTATGTAATGGTTTCTTAGTAGGCCGCCATAGATTGCCTTACTGCAACAGTTTATCCAATAAGTCCTTTTTGTAGGGCCTGCATACAACCCGTGTACTAGTATACCTTGGTCATAAACATTAAGAGTTCAGTGGAACTGATGTTCAGATAAGCATGCTGTGGACTACACCAGCCTTAAATCAGGAAATAAAAAAATTAACTTGGTAATTTGTGTGCTAATGGTGTTGCACAATTTTTCTGCTCTAGGCACTTAAGAGCAGCTGTGCTGTCTAGGAACATCAATGGAATTTTTGCCACTAACTCCAGTATGAGCAGAATTGTGCCTCTATTGAATTCTGAATTCAAAAGGGAGTATATATATCAAGGCAGTTTCTGTGGTGTTCATCGCTGAACTCTGAAAGCATTAATGAATTACATCTCAAGCCAAGGTCGGGGGAGGGCAAGTCTCATCTCTGGGGTACCAAATGGGAAGCAGAGACCGAAGGAGATTGAAAAACAGAGAGATCGGGAAGTATTTGTGTTTCAGCACACCATCTTTTCTGCAGCTCGGCTTCCTTCTCTGCAGAAATACAGGCCAGATTTCTGACATTTCAAGAAGAATTACACAATATTGTTCCCAGGACTGCTGAAGTCAAACCTTGGATGCATGTTTTATTAATAGCTCCCAAAGCAAACATTTTCAATGGAGGTAGATGCTGTGCTCTAAAATAATTTTTTAAGCAGAAGCTACCGAGTAATAAGGCAAACTACCAGATAGCCTTTAATATGCACAGATGTTTGAAGATTTTTTTTTCATATTTCCTCTATATAAATATGTAAGCTGCCAACGTGAGGTTCTAGCTGTAGTATGAAAACTGCCCCCCTTTTCGCTCAATGGGAAAGCAAAAAATCATTTGAAACTCAGAGAATATGTTTATGAGCAGTGCAAAGCTGATCATGTTATTATAACGTAAAGGTAAAGGTTCCCCTTGACATTTTTTTAGTCCAGTTGTGTCCGACTCTAGGGGGCGGTGCTCATCCCGTTTTCAAGCTGTAGAGCCAGCACTTGTCCAAAAACAGTTTCCGTGGTCACGTGGCCAGCGTGACTAGGGAACGCCATTTTACCTTCGCACCGAGGTGGTACCTGTTTATCTACTTGCATTTGCATGCTTTCGAACTGCTAGGTTGGCGAGGAGCTGGGACAAAGCGACGGGAGCTCACTCCGTCACGTGGATTCGATCTTATGACTGCTGGTCTTCTGACCCTGCAGCACAGGCTTCTGCGGTTTAGCCCGCAGGGCCACCACATCCCTATTATAATGTACATAAGCTCTAAATTATTCTGACTATAGGGATACTTGTACTGTATAAAACATCAGACCAACAATCTGAACCAAATGGTGAGAAAGACTGAGACAAGCAAATCCCAAAAAAGAAAGAAAAAGTGTCACACAGGAACAAAAGGGGGGGGGGGAATCTCAAAGCCAATATTCCCTTTAATTTTTAGCCATAGCTGGGCACATTTCTGCCCCTCATGCATGCAACCTTGCCCCCATGTGCCTGACTCTGTCCCACCCACCCCTCAGTGGGGTTCCATTGCAACTGGAACCACAGGGGCTGAAAACGATCGCTGTGGTCCGAGGAGGAGGAGGAGCCCTGCGTGGAGGGAGGCAAAGTTGTACACGTGCACACCTTAGAAGGAACCTTGCTCACAGCTTCACACTACAGTAGCCCCTTCACCCCATTCATATGGGCCCATATTAGGGGATCTTTGGCCCTCCAGTTACTGTTGAACGCCCATGAACCCCAGCTAGCATGACCAAAAATAAGTAATGAAGGGAGTAGCTGTTCAAAATACAGAGATTCCCCACTCCTTTTCTACATCCTTGCATTAGGGTTACAAGACTTAATATTCAGCTGTACATCTTGCCATCAAGCACAGCTAGCAAGACATTTCCCAAGTTTGTTGGGTTGTGTCTCTTTTTAATTCTTTGTTTGCAAAATGTTTTTCAATTTGCATTTGTATTCCACCAATGGGAGGAATTATTATGAGCATTGTAGTTCTGATCCAAACCAAATTAGTTATGTTTTAACCTCACTGAAATCAAGAGAACTTAAGTTAGTAATCACTAACTTTTCCCTACTAGTTTTGACAGTCAAAAACCAGTTTGTTTTTTCCACTCATTCAACGGTCCATGGCGTAAAGAGGCACATTTATAGAACTTGAGCAAGGAGGCATTTAGCACCCACTTTGTGCAAACAGAAGCCCAGATTGTGCAGGCCTCAGTGGGTGATCTCCTGTACACATCAGAGACTGGGTAGAGTGACACTAATGGAGCATTGTGCTCTGCTGATTGATGGTCAACTGAATTGTGCCCAATGAAATTAAAGTTTGTGTGATTTATTGTAGATACAGTCCTATAACTTCTGTAACAGGGATTCATATTTTGTCTCTTTATTCTGCTCACTGTGTATAGCCAAATAACAATAACAATAATAACAATAATCTTAGAACTCCAGAGCTGGAAGGGGCCATTTGGCCCATCAAGTCCAGCTCCTATCAAGGAAGCACAGTGGGGAATCAAACTCGAGCCTCTGCCTCTACAATCAGATACTTAAACCACTGAGTTATCCAGTTACAATCAACAAGGCTTATTATGTGTGTTTTTTCTCATGTGTTTATTCATTTTATTTCAGTCCAAATGTAAAATATATTTTGCATTTTGGCATATATTTTTGCTTCAGCATGTGCTAAAATACTGTGGCCTTTCCTGTGGTTCATTCATTTATATGTGGAATCGCTGATAACTCTAGTAGCCCTCCCCATTACATGCCTTTTATATGAATGGTAAAGAAATTTGTGGCTCCTGAGACTGGCAATAGGATGGATTGTATCTCACTTTACAAATCCAGACAGTTCAGAGGTTTTAAATGCATTTCAGCAAAGAAAATGTTAGTCAGAATCCTTTCCCAATTTATGTTCCCATAAGAGAAATCACAGAAGTCTTGGTGGCAAACTTCACTCACTAACAAGGTGATGGCAATGCTCCTAGCCATGTACCTAACTGTGTGATCAGGTGTACATGTAAGAATACAACCAGCATCTTGCAAATAAAGTGCCAAGACTGCAATTTCCTTTATGCAAGTTTAAATCAGCAATAGGATTCTGGCTAATTAATGTGTGTAAAACCACACCCAGATTTCCAAAATGACTCAAAATGTCCCATAGAATCAGAGAATAATAGAAACGTAGAGGTATAAAGGACCCTAAGGAACATCAAGTTTATTTGAAAAATCTGCATACAGACTTCAGTCAGTCCTCCCCAACTTCCAATCAATGGCACATTTAAGAATAATAAAATTCCATTCAGTAAAATTTCCAAAAGTGAAACAATACTTGCTTTCAAAATATTAATCTGCCAGCATATCCCTTTCTTTCCATTGTGGTTTTGTAGAGATAAAAGAAGAACCAGATCACCACAAGGAAAAGAAAACTGGGCAAGAGAACAGAAGGAAACAGAGTGTGAAGCTGATTTAAGAAATTTCTGAATGTCAGATGCTCCAGCCAGAAAGTTTAGAAGGATTCATTAACCAAGATGACTTCTTTGCCCTTTCTTTATCTGATGCAGAGAAGCACCTTTGGGAAGTGGAACTGTTTCTGGTTTGATTTGTTTTGTTTTTGGACAAATGCAGGGGGGGGGCAGGACTCGGAGTCAACATTTGTCAAGGAAATGTCATATTTTATTTAAAGTGACAAATAACAGAAATAGTTTCCTACCTTCACACATAGCTGGTGTGTTGATTTACTGTATCATGGACAGGTTTCACAGATGGTTAATATTTAGATCTCCTTTTCAGATGTCTACAAAACGTGTTTCATTGTCCCATAAATTGCATAATACTGTGGAACAGCAGGCTGTTGTTGACCATTAACATGGTAGCAGTCCATACATTTCCCACCTCTTATACAACTATTGTTGTTAAGCGCAAGAGACATGACCTCTATATGTCATTTCAATTCTGCAGTCAGCTATTAAGAGTTCTCAACCAAACTGGGCTGGTCACAGCCTTGAGCTTTAGCTGCTAGAATTTTGGATACAAAACTCAGAAATGAGGTCAGGTTGACAGGAGCTTCAGAATTATTCAACTAAAATTTGTACCAGCATTTTGACTTACAGTATTTCCAGCTTAGCATTTCTGATCCCAACGTTTTCTGCACCTTTTCAATATTTTCTTGCTAACAGCTTTCTTTTCTGGTATGAGAAAATATAGACAATGATGCAGAACAAGGCATCTGGTCCTATTGTAAAATTACAGGCTTTGATGCAAGGTGACAGTGGTATGAAATCCACATCTGGAAATACAACAAAGCACATCTGTAGCATTTACACATCTATATGCATTAGAATAGTATGCTGACTTCAGCTACAGAGTACTTTTTCTGTGATACTGAATGGGAGACTGTAAAGTGCATAAGGTATGTATAGTTCCTCCATGCCACCCAATTATCAAGATTATGTGGAGTCACAAAACAACATTGTTATATGGTATGTTGGGAAAAAAAAATTCCTAACTGTTAAAACTGTCAGAGCAGTAAAACAATGGAACCAATTACAACAGGAGGTGGTGAGTGCTCCAACACTGGAGGCATTCAATAAAATTGACAGCAATCTGTCAGTTTGATTCGGATTACTGCATTGAAGCAGAGGATGAGACTTGATGGTCTTAAAGGCCCCTTCCAACTCTATTATTCTATGATTTTATGCTATGGAAGTATAAGCTATAGGAACTGTTCTCATGATTGCATTGCCTTGTCTTTTGTTCAGCATAGGAAGCCTAACTTTGGTACTTACAAAATGTATAGTCCTGCATCACCATAATAAAGTGGGGTCTTGACTTGAGAACTTAATCCATATTGGAAGGCGGTTCTCAAGTCAAAAAGTCTGTAGGGTCAAGTCTCCATTGACCTACAGTGCATTGAAAACCGATTAATCCCGTAACAGGCCGTTTTTGTTCCGTTTTGGTTTTTTTCTGGTCTGTAAGTCAATTCCCAGGCTGCAAGTCAAACCTAAATTTTGCGGCCAGAGAAGTCTGTAACTCAAAAAGTCTGTAAGTCAAGCCGTCTGTAAGTCAAGGGTCCACTGTACCTCTTTCAGCAGGTTTGAGAAAATCACTAATGTAAAAGTAGACTAATTCAATGCAAATCAACAGTTAAAAGACAACAGACATAACATTCACACATAATCTGCCATTCATATCAGTTAAGACATTTTTGAAGGTTAACGGAGTACAGCAGAGGGGGAAAAAGAAAGAAAGCAAAGGGAGAATTGGGGGGGGGGAATTAACTTGAGAGCTAGTATGACCAAGTGTAGTCCCCAAAGTGAGTAAGGTCTTAGCATACTGCAAAGTCTCAAGCAGCTGAAGAAGTTATAAGAGACCTATAAAAATGATAAGGATCTGAGAAATGCTTATTTTAACTAAAACCCATTATTTATCAGGTGGTCAAACATCCATGACCACCTCACTATTTGCGGTCATGGAGTGAGCAAAGCAAGGCAAAGCAGAAAAGTTAAAGCAAGTAAAAACATATTCTCAGGCTAACAATATCATATTTTGTCCTTTCTAGATATAAAACAGCTATTTAGAAGGAGTGGGACTATACTTGCTGGCTCACATTCCCCTCCCCCCTTTCCTCGTTTTTCAGATCATACACTATTATTTCTTGGAAGGACCTCTATCTCTGATTATTATTATACATTTGCTGTTATTTTAAAAAACGCACTGCTTTAAAGACTTACTGATGTCAACCCTAAACTCTGTTAAAATACAGTACACTGCTTTTTAAAAATTGTTTAATATATCCAAGAACATCTTTCTTCACATGAAAGTACTACAGTAGCCCAGGAGTATCACCATTTTCACTTCATCTCAGAACTGTTAATATTTCATGCATCTGACGTAGTAGACTAAGGTCCACGAAAGCTTATATCATAATAAATGTGTTAGTCTTTCAAGTACCACATCTCTTTTATTATCATTAATATCTTCTCCTACAGATTAACATGGGCTGCTCTTGGGGAAGTGCCTCGTACTGAATTATCTTTCTCTACCTCATACTACTTCAGTTAATTAAACAACCAGGGGTTTCTGTGTTCTGGCAGCTAGTGCAATAGAATCTAAAATGGCTGCCCATACATATTAACCTACCATTCTGCCATCATATTTTTGTGGTGACAATAGCATCGAGGATTGCTTTCACTAGTAAAAACCAACCTGGTACTGACAGAGTGAACCAATGCTATAATTATGATTAACTCTCAATGTGTGCATTTCACTCAAAATATTACACCATAGATTGTAGGGGAGAGACAGAGTCAGAAATTCTCATGTGATAGTTCTCCTAATGTTATGTTCTGGTCTCTGAAGTTTCTATTTGTCCAGACAAGACTCTGATAGTATTCTTGCTTTCTTGAGAAGGCATGGAACCTCACAGTTTATGATATTGTTAGGATATGTGCATAAGAAATAAAAGGTATCGTTAAATCTGATAATTCAAAACAGTTTCCCTCATTCAACCACAAACAACAAATGATCAAAGAGATCATCTTCCATAATACTCCTATGGCCAGCCCAGGCCATCCTCTACATTATAATGTCTAGACATCAAAAAGGTGATCAAACCAAAAAATAAATAATAATAAAAAGCCCGCAGTTCCTCTCCCAGTTGTGAAATTGTCTTCCTCTGAAGATACTGTATGTCAAAATTTGAGCTTGAGTTTCATTAGGGAAAATTTTTATACCACCTGATTCGGGCTGGCTTTTGGGCTACATTGTTGGACAGAAAGTTTTAATTTGGAGGTTTTGTCACATGTTAAATACTCCTGTTTTATTTGCAGGTATCTTCATTGTGCAACTCCTCCCACATACAAACACCTACTTTAGAATAAACTGAGCTAATAATATCATTTAAAATAAATAATTAAACAAAACATTATTCTTGAAGCCCAATCTTCTGCTGTTACATGAACCAAAGCCATAGTTTGACTGTTCCCTTCCTTCCTTTAAAGCATTACATGTTGTTTCATCTTACAGTCAAAGTGGCTTATAGCTATAATTAAAATCAATTTTGCAATAATTTGTTTAGAAGATCCTGTGCCTCCTTCTAAAGCCATGCAAGATACGCTTCGGCAAATCCCCTTCCTGAGATGAATGGGCTTAGGGACATCTTACTCTATACTGGACCAGGATGTTCAAGGGTTCTAGCAACCCCGTGTGAAATTCAAACGACAACAAAAACAGGAGCAGCAGCAATGGTTGTTAGATATTCTAATAAGTTCATCTGGACTTTAGTCATTTTTCCATCTTTTCTCATCTTCCTCTTCTGCCTTCTTTTCAAAGAGCTCTACTTTCGTCTATGTACCTCAGAAATTTGGCAAAACTAACCTTCTCAAATTCAATCTGAACAAGGAAAAAACAGTAATAATGGAAAAGAAAAGAAGGGGAAGCATCCTTCCCCCCCCCCCCGTTTCTAAAAATTCATAACACATCGGCCTCCCCCCTTTCCTTTATTATGTTAAAATGTTGTTTTGTGTTGAAATTATCAGGCCGTTTTGCATGAGTTGCTTGGCTATGATCTAGGCAGTCTGCACTGTGGCTGCTGCTTCTGCTGCTGCCAGATTTCAGAAAAGATGTGTAAACTTCTGAATCTGATAGGGTGTGCAGCGGCATAGCAAAAAGGGGCTTCTTTGTTCTCCATAAACAGAGTATTTACTTTGATCTGGTCAAATGAATTAATGAAAGGAAATGACACATTCACATTTTGCGTTTGTTCAGGCACATGAGACGGAAATGAGTTTAATTTATTGTGGTCGGGTGTTTGGTATTTCCCCCTCCCCATGCTTTTCTGGAGGGAGGAGGGCAGACACCATTTCTAAACTACGTGCCACAAAAGCAGACCTTTTCTCTGCTTAAAATCCACCTCGTGACACTGTATATAGCCATGGATATGCAAGCAGTTTGGAGTTATTACAAATCTCAGATAGGAAACTATTCACTTGATCTTTGCCTCAATCCTATTAGGACCCCCCTGGAGTTCTAAATGGATACCAGGCTGTCACAGCACTGTTGCTGTGACTACCTAGTCTTTGTAGAACAAGAAAAAGAGGTGATAGTGATTGGCAGACCTTCCTTGCCCTAGTAGGTAACACAAAGGGAAACAAAATGAAGAGGAAGTGAAGCTCTTATTATAGGTTTGATGCTTCTTAACCTTACAGAACCTTACACCCGGTAAATGTCACCATCTAAGCGCAGAGCTTCCAAAGACTAGACTTGAGTAATGTTTTGGCGTCAACTATGGGGAGGGGAAGGCGAACCGAGCGCCAAATGGATTATCTGCATTTATTTAGTAGGGTTCAGAATGCAAAGGTGCTGACTGGTATAGGACTGAACAAGAGTGGGGAAGAAAAGATCTTAGGGCCAAAAATCTATTTTGCCTCACACACAAGAACTCCTGCTGAAGCTAGAAGCGCTGATGTTTGGGTAAGACGAGCAGGTTTGGGCCCCACTGTAAATGAATGAGAAGCTGGCAAAGACAGGGAATTATATGCAGTCCTATTTGCCCCGCATGAGAAAGGAAGGAATTTGATAAATCCCACCATATGGTGCCATACTGTATCTTGATGGCTATAAATAATAGCCTTTCTGTTTCAGATTTCCTTTTGTTTTTCTTGGTAGCAGTGACAGATTTCTAGCTGCGGTGGTTATGAGAAGTATAAAATGTAGTTTGTTGGCTTTTATCTGTTCTTGGAGCAACATCTAAACACACAGGAGCTGGAGTAAACAGAATAGAAAACTTTATAGTCTTTAAGCAGGAAAAATTTGGAAATCCAAGTTATACATGAATAAATACTGTAAATGAATTGTTTTGGTTTTGTCATTCTGTGCTTTGATTTTTCACCATCCCCAAGTAAGAATGACTAAAATTTGTTTAGAAATCATGATGAGGACAACGATGAAAAACTGGCTTTAGAATATCTCACAGTTGCACTAAAAAAAAAACAAGTTTCATTTGAGATTATTGCAAATGTCATTTCAATATGGTGCAAAATTCCAAAGCATAGAAAGCAGCTACTTTTCACACTGAGTTATACAAAATGTGAAATTTTACTTCTTTTTCACTTCAGTGTATAGTTTGTGTTGTACAGAAAAGTGGAAAATTATCTGTTTCTCTTTGAAATAAACTTTCAAGCTGCATTTCTTATGCAGTCATTTATTGTACTTACTTTCCTGCACAGCGTCTCAAAAATGTTTGATCAAGTATTCAGAGTGAATCCAATATTGCAGGGTGCTGACGTGAGGAATATTCTGACTGGTTATTATTATTATGATTTACTATTTAAAACCATGTAAAAATTTACAGTGGCAAATGAGAAGTTTGTAATGAGGGAAAGTGAACTCTTATGGAGGTGGGGACAGGAACAGCATTTTGAGATCACCAGCCCTTACTGAAACTTGTTTATAGCAGTCATCTGCGGCACAGTAAAGAGTGAATCCTATAGGTTTAAGTTGCAGCATTTTAGATAGCTTAGACAGAATGGGAAAGAAACTAACTTTGATTATATACCAGATTTTCAGGTCTGGTCACAGTTCCCAATGGAAAGTTAAAATAAAGCAATAGATGTACATCTAGAATTGTGCAGATTTGTAAAACATTACTAACGTTGAAAACATTACACTGAAATTGAATGTCCTAACTCTGTATGCATAATGTAAATTTCAGAAATGTAATAGAACTATTCCCAAAATTATTTTGATAACTTTTAGAAATTTAGTATTTCACTTCTCCTTTCCCGAACCCTGCTTACACTGGCCCTCCTTAAGTAGAATATTAAGTAAAATTCTTCATCTCAATGAATGTTTAAAGGATTATGTTGATTTTTTTAAAAAAAATGTAATGTAATGTAACACTCTTTTAAAATGTAAAAACTAAAATTAAGCATTCTGTTTGCACTCTGTTCCATTTGCCTCATAATGAAACATAAACCATTATATTAAAGAATTCAACAAATGTATAACATGAGCTGTGTTGGATACAGAAAGAAAATTAGGAGAAAAGATAAATAAAATATAGTTCATTAATGTCATTATACATTATTACACACTACTCCCCCTTTAAAAATTAGACACAGGATATGCAACATTAAAAACGGGATGCCACAAAGTTCAAGTTTGAATTGTTTATCAACATTTCATTTCTATTTATTGCAGTACAGAATAACTATTAGGGCATAGTCTTTAATCAGGATATACTGGGTTCCAGAGATGTATTTTTCCCTGACTTAACTTGAATAACAAGTTTTTAAAAGGGAGAGATATGAAAATGTTTGTAGGTGGAAAAACTTAATTTTAAGTAACTGAACATCAACTTTTGCTAGGAATGGAACTCTTTATTTGAGTTAAATTCAAATAATAAATTAAAAAGCACAAAGGCGGTTGGACAAATATATTTGTAGAATATTTCAAATATAAAAGATATTATTTTTTATTATTGATTTTAGTTATGTATGCCTACTTTGTGGAGGAATATAGATGCATCAAAGGTTCGATTCATGATATGCATTCATTTTGTTTCAGACAGTTGACAAAAATTAATATAGTTCCTTCCTCAATTTAATAGAAATTCCTTATATTATATCCCGTTTACCCTGCACATTATTCTTTTAATCACGACTCCCACACTGTATGCCACTTCTGTTTCCCAGGATCTATAGTTGGCCAAAATATCATTATACTATATTGCCTGTCCACATCTTTGTAAAGCTATTGTTTCCATCATGTACATTAAATAAAACAAAATTATTGACAGACAGCAGAAAGCGAAGTTGGTTTAAAAAAAAACAAAAAGAATCTCCCAGTACTAAGAATAAGCCCCTTTCTGATCCCACAACATAATAAGATAATGCTGAGTTTTTGATTACCCTTCGGAGTTCTTTTCTTGCATGAAAGCAACATCATTAAAATTGTGACCTTTCAACTCCATTTAGCTATCTTATCCTGTTTGTTCTCCGGAAATCTGCTCTTTTTTGCAATCTTATGAAAAACCATGAAAGTTAAAACTTACCATGCCCGGTGTCCAACCCCCACCCACCCTACTCCCGCCGGATTCCCCGTCCCACCTCGCTTGGAAAACTGAAAACAATTTCCCTTTCCCTAAATTGAGCAGTGAGTTTGCACCACCTCCTGGCGCGATTGGCGTATGACACAGCAAGCGAGGCTTTTCAGCCGAGAGCAAGGTTTTTAACAGCCCCAAGGAGAAATACTAAAGCAACAGTTTTGGAAAGAGAGCAGTCGAGGTCCATGGGCTATCCCCGGAGCTGAATGGAAGCCGTCCTGTTTCCAAGCAGAGAAAGTATGGGGCGCCATGTTGCCAAATAGCCTCTAAAAGGGAGGAGTGGACGGCAGAGCTTCTCTCTTTTCTCTCTCTCTCTCTGTGTATGTGTGTGTCCTGGTAGTGTGGACACCATTTTGTACTCTCCACAGTGTCCCTGGCCCAGGGCATTAGCAGGGAACTGCAGCCCATCCACCCACCCCGCTGAGAATATTAGCACTATATTGTGTAAAATCCACTCTTATTTTCTGTTAACCATACAGCTAGGACTGGAGAGTTCCAAGGGCTGTCTTAAGTCCTCCTACTTGCCAATGCCAGCTGTTTTTGTTTGTTTGTGGGGTTTTTTTTGTCATTTGAAGCCCCTGGGCGTAATGATGATCCCTGAAAAACTAAGTGACACGTGTACAATATAAAACCTTTTATATCTGTCAGGAGAAGAGACAGCACTATCCCTTTAGCATGCTGGTGGGGAGGATCACATTTGGAATGTTCTTCCATATTATAAAGTCCCCTACATAAATAAATAAGTAAGTAAGCAGCTAGGGACTCTTTTGGGGAGGAACACGTCTTTGTTAAACTGTTCCCTGTGCATTGGTTTTTTGCTTTCAAAAATATTATGTTTATTTACATTTCATGGGAATTAAAAATAACATAACCCACATGGTATGGAAGGCCTGTCATTCATCCCCTCCTTAACAGCACATTCATAGCTCCATTTTGCTGCATGCATTTTAAAAAGGTGTTGTTGTTTAGTCAAGTCATGTCTGACTCTTTGTGACCCCATGGACCAGAGCACGCCAGGCCCTCCTGTCTTTCACTGCCTCCCGGAGTTGGGTCAAATTCATATTGGTAGATTACACTATTTTTATTCTTCTCTGTTAGCCATGCCTCCTTCTGTTGCCTCCTCTGAACTGAATTTGAAATTTTAAGTTCCTCAGAGCAGGACTATGGGTTCTGTTAATTATTCTAGAAATCACCACACACAATGATAGAACTGTATATAAAATACTTCAGTAGCCAGCAGATATTTGCTATATGATCTCAAGTGCCTCTTCCTTTTTGGAGTCCAGCTTGAACATCGGGCATTCCTCACTCTATAAGCCTTTATTGCAATACAGTACCTTGAGTATCACTTCACTTGCATTGGAAATTAAAGCAATGTTCCTATTGTTACTGCACTCCATGGCATCTTATTTCTTGGAGACTGGAATGTATATTGAACTCTGCCAGTCTGTTGGCTGTTGTTTTATTTTATGTATTTGTTGGCATATTCTTGTGAGGATTTTTGATAGTCTCTGTGGCTTGAAATAGTTCTATCCCATCTCCCCTGGTGATTTATTTCTTCCTAATGCTTTCAGAAGAAATTTCACTTCACTTTCTAGAACTGCCATCAGTATCACAATCCACCCCCGGTCTTGTATTGGCAGAGAGAATACAGATTCTTATTTATTTTATTTATTTATTTGATTTATATCCCGCCCATCTGGTCTGGTCGACCACACTCTATCACCTGCTTCCAATTATGTAAACTTTATGATTTCTATATTAACTATCTGGTGATGCCTGCATATATAGCCATCTGTTTGGTTGCTTGAAGCATGTATTTGAAATAAACTGATTTTTGCCTTCACAGAGTCACCTACTCCATTTCTGTCCCCTAGGCCAAATTATTTTTTGACATTTCCAGACTAGAACACTTTGTAGTTATCTGACTGAAAAGATCCAATTCCTGTTCACTGACACCAAGTAGTGTAATATTCATTTGTTCCATTTCCTGCTTTATGGTTTCCAGTTTATCTTGATTCCTATTGCTCACATTCCGTGTTCCAGTTGTATGTGTTATGCAATATCAGACTTTCAGTTCTGTGCATGTCAATCACTAGTCATCCTTTTTGCAACAGAGCTATTCATACGTCCTTTTTGCTTCCCCAGTAGCTTAGCAAGTGCTTTCAGACCTGGGAGTCTCATCTTCCAGCACTGTCTTGTTTCATTTTGAACTGTCTCATCATGGGGATGATGAAACTCTTCACAAACACTATCAACTGCTGTTTTGAACAGCAGTTAAAAAAAAATAAGAAGAATAGCACTAGATACTATCAGAACATTTTGAAGCAAGGTATTAGTGATTTAGTAGGGCATGTAAATCTAAAGAAATTTGTCATACCTGAATGTCTTAAACTAGCATCAATGGATTACATATGCAGGCATAACCAAGTTTCAAAGATCACTTTTCAGCAGTTAGTAAAATCTTATGGATTACTCATATTGTTTCATCTGTTTTATGAATTCTAGACACCTCCAGTTTTAGAGAACAAAAAGTACTATACTGTACTGCAGTACTGTACTGAGAGAAGCAAGTTATCATGGATAAAACAGCTGATTTTAATAAGTGGGATAGTATATGCTGGATAAGCAGTTACTACTACAACAACAAAATATACCTCATAGAAGATGGATTTTCATCAGCATGCAACCTAAAAAGTAGAAAGTACAAAACCTGCAAAATACCAAACATCAAGGCAAGAAATTTAAAGAATACAGAAGCAAGATCAGATCCTCCTCACTCATACATTTTTAGGATGTAGCTCTTAATTTTAAGGCTTGATCTTTGGGTTCCCTCCATGCGCCAGTAATGCTGAGTAACAAGAAGTGTATAACAGAAACAACAGCAGCAGCAACAACAATAATTACTGCTGCTGCTGCTGCTGCTACTATATCGTGCAGCTTAATTTTTACTATTTCACATGCATCAGAGATCAATTTCTGAAGTAAATAAAGTTACCAAGGCTGAACCTCAATGTAGATTAAGCTCTCAGTCTTGAGTATTGGACCTTTTATTATGTTTGCCAGCTAAGAGCTACATCTCCATTCATTTCCCCCATGTGTCTGGGAGGATAATGTTTAAATGGCCCAGCCATGTATGGAGAGGCCTACTGCAGGGGTCTGTCCACAGCATCAGTTCCCTTCTACAGGTTTTAGGGTGCCAAAGCTGTAGTCAGGGCTGACCTGCAGGGCCCTACTTGTGTAATTTGGTGAGTGGAACATTACACCAGCCATGCAGGAGCCATTCATGTGAGGTGAACTCCCATGTGACTTGAGTACATTTTAACTTTACACTTCACAGTTTCTAATTAAGTCATTGCACCCTCTTAATAAACCTGAAAAGATAGGTGCTGCTGACAGAGTTATAGATAGCAATCAAAAAGCAAGATCTCACAAATAATTAACTGTCAGGAATGGTTGCATCTGCTGAATACTGTACAATTAATTTCAGAAACCTGGAGATCACCCGGTATGCCTGTGGAGTTCTGTAATAAAGAAAAATTCTTTAAAATAAAAACAAGAAAGCAAGATCTATTTAAGGGAAATTCAAGAGACCCATCTAGACCTATCTGAAGCCATCTGGGATGTAAAGAAAACTGAAGTCATGCCTATCTGATGGTTTATTGGATAACTTTATCACCTATAAGAAAGGGAGAGTTGCCCACGAGGAGAAAGGGAAACATTTGCATGTTGTTTCCCTGTATGCCCTTTCTCATGTTTCCCATGTAAAATTTCATATGTAAGTTCATGGAGGCCAGGACCTACCTTTTTTTTTGTCTGCTGCAAAGAACTATGGATGCTGTAGGAAAAACATCAGCCCTTTGGGATCTTCATCTACTGTAGTTTTATAGTGCCAAGTTGTTTGACTTTTTATATTATGAAGAATATGCAACTTCTCTCTCTCCCTTTCTTCTTGCTTCGAAATTTTCATAAATCGAAGCACCATTTCCCATAGGAATGCATTGAAAACCAATTAATCCATTCTGGCTGAAGAAAAAATGGCTCTGTGTGTGTGTGTGTGTGTGTGTGTGTGTGTTTTTGTGTGTGTGTATGTATGTATGTATGCATATGCATATGCATATATAAACAGAGCAAGTCCCGCACTGGGACTGCAAAAAAAAAAAAAAACAAAACAAAACAAAAAAAAACAAAACAGAAACATAACCCCCCAGCCCAAACCTACCCTCCAAAACCCACCCAGAACAGCTTTTTTTAAAAAAGGAGCACCTTACCAGTTCGAAGCCTCCTCAGCCTCCTGGGCTTCCACTGTTGCTGTGACCATAAGTGCCAGGAGGCTTGAGCTGGTCAGGTTTCTTTGGCTGCTACCCCCCAGGGCACGGCAGAGGCACCAGTCGTTCAGCGTTGGGAGGCTTGAGCAGGCTGGATTTCTTCGGCTGCTTGCCTCCCGGCTCACTTCCCACTTGCTCCACACCACCCTCCATGGGTCCATGGCAGGAAATTCAAATGGCGGAGGGCGGCGAGGAGCGAGCGGGAGGCAAGTGGCCAAAGCACCCCAGCCAGCTCAAGCCTCCCAGTGCTGGGTCACTGCTCCCTCAATGGTCACAGCGGCAGAGGAGCCCAGGAGGCTGAGCCTCCCTTTTCCTAACCATTGGGGTGAAGAAGCAGCCTCTTCGCCACCAACGGTTTGAATTTCCTGCCCTTTCCCCCTGCCTTTTTCCTTTCGAAAGTGGAAGCTCCGGCCGCAAGTCAACCCAAAATTTTGCGCTTTCTGTAACTCGAAATGTTCATAAGTAGGGGCGTCTGTAAGTTGAGGCATCACTGTACATTATATCAGTTGAATCAGTGGAGATTTGATGAGCTGACTAATCTTTGAGTTCCTTTGATTCAACTGGGTCTGCTCTAATTGCAACTTACTTTAACATATTAGACAAGAAGCAAAAACAGAAGAGTCAAAAACGCTGTGGTGCTTTAAAGAATAATTGTTGTATTTTAATGTGGGCTTTTATGGATTAAAGCTGGCTGGATAGCTCAGTGAGTTAGGTAGAGGTTGAGAGTTCAGTTCCCCACTGTCCAACCCAGAAGAGCCAGCCTGTGTGGCCTTGGGCAAGCTACACAATCCCAAGATGCCCCCAGAAGAAGGGAAAGGTAACCCACTTCTGAGTACAGTGGTGCCTTGACTTACAAATGTCCCAACTTACAACCATTTCGAGTTACGACCATTTCCAATGGGTCTTACATGCTTTGCTTTTTTGCATTTCCAATGGGTCTTGCATGCTCCACTTGCTTTTCTGTCTCCCCCCCCCCCCCCCGGCTGGAACGGATTAATCGTGTTTCCTATGGGTCTTGCAGTGGTTTGTTTGTTTGTGGTTTTTTGGTGGTTTTTTACTTCGTCCAGAACAGATGAATTGCAGTTCAATGCATTCGTATGGGAAATGGTGCTTCGACTTATGGCCATTTCGAATTACAACTGGAGTTCCGGGACCAATTAAGTTAGTAAGTCGAGGCACCAGTGTACTTTCTACCTAGAAAGCCAGCCCAAAACTGGCTTGAGATCACACCATATATATATATGTTTCTTTTCTAGGATCACGACTTTCCAATCTGTAAAGAGTGTTTGGGTACTGTAGTGTAATTTACTCCACTGAGCAACAGGATTTCATCCACTGACTCTTCAGTTCTAAGACTGAAGCAGAGCATATAAATCATCATCCATAAAGCTGATAGGATTAGATCTTTGGATTTTGTGTCACAGATGTTTTTTCACTTTTCTTCCCAAGCTACAGACTGTTTCAATGCTAAGATATTCCAGTTTCAGCTCAACCTGATTGTGTATGTAAAAGAACCACTGAATGTAAACATGAACAGGTAGGAAACCATCCAGCAATTCTGATAGGGATTGTGCTACGGCAGAAAAGAGAACAAATGTGGGGGATTCATAATCTATTTGGCTTTGTTCAGCTGAAGCTTTAAAACAAAAACAAGAGACTGCAGCTGGAAGACCCAGGAAACAAATGCTCTTCTTTCTGAGGTTCATAAAACACTCATTACCCACAATTAATCATAATGACATGTTGCATTCAGGGCTTTAGCTAGGATCTGGCTAGGAGAGCAAAGACTTGGCTCTGGGTAGGTTGCAATCCTTCACACATTATGTTTTGACGGATGCAGAACTGATTTATCAATACACAACTGTCTGTCTTTATGTACGCTTTCTCTTCCCTTTCTCTCTCTCTGTTTTTCTTTGATGGTGTTTATTTTTTTCACATTTAGTGCTGCTTCCCATGCTAGATCCAGTCATTAGCATTATAGTGTCATTACTAAGAACAGGATTATAGACTAAGATCCTACTGTTAATTAATCGACTAGAGAAAGCCTAAAGCATAATGCAGTTGTTCTGTGTTAGTACAGAGGCAAGGCTTATGGGTCAAAGACATTTAATACATTTAACATCTGATTACATTTAACATTTCTGTTCTTGCTTCGGTTTTCTGAAGATCAGGTGTGTGGTGATAGCAGAGAGGTAGGATACTGTTTATGGATTTCACATCGGGTTTCTCCCAAACAGGGACAGATCTTTTGGCTTTCTACATGTCACCAAGATCTAGCCCTTCCACATTTCAAGGGAGTGGGTGGAACTAGACTGCACCACACCGGAAAAGGTGTTTAATCCTCCTTGCTATAAGGAAGAAGCATCTACTTGAAGTTCCAGCGATGTTCAGGGCCTGAACAACAGTACAGTACATACATAAGAAGTCTTGTGGCACCTTCAATGCTAACAAATTTTTACTAAAGGTAAGTTTTCCTGGAATGGAGCCCATGTCTTCGGATGCATCTAGAAAAAATGCACTGTGTTCCACAAAAGCTTACACCAAACAAAAATTGGTCTTAAGGCTGCCATAAGCTTCTTTGTAGGCTTTGATGTATGGCTCTGTTTTTGGAAAGTTCTGCAAATAAACAATGTGTGAAAGTCCAATAGAAAAAACTGTACTGAAATACACAAAGAAGGCAAGCTGAAGTAATTATAGTTTTGGCCAATATATTCCAACTGGCCTCACTGGAACTGAACAAAGTCACATGATTCATTATTTCCAGTCCCAGAAGGGCCTGGTGTCAGCCTGTGTAAGAAACTCTTACCACAATCCTTCTCTGTAGCATGAGAATCTGCTTGCCTAGGGTTGCCATATTAAAATGCTCTGAATTCAAGCAGCCCATTTTGCACATTATGCAAATGATGCAAGCTCTTTTATATAGTACAATTGCAAAATTATGCCCATTATATTTTCCATTGCTTTTCTATCAATATATTCCAGCCTTTGCATCATTTATATAGTAGCCATTGATTTCAGAGAGCCAGTATAGAGTAACAGGTAAGGTAGTGGACTTGGGATGTGGAGACTCTAATGGTAATCTTCACTTAGTCACAAGACTTACTTGGTATGCCAATTCACATCTCTCAGCCAAACCCACCTTACAGGGTTGATTTGAAGCAAAAAGACAGAAAGACAGAAAGACAGAAAGACAGAAAGAAAGAAAGAAAGAAAGAAAGAAAGAAAGAAAGAAAGAAAGAAAGAAAGAAAGAAAGAAAGAAAGAAAGAAAGAAAGAAAGAAAGAAAGAAAGAAAGAAAGAAAGAAAGAAAGAAAGAAAGGATGTTAAAGCAGTTACGTACATTTTAAAGCAGCTATGTGCTCATGCCCCAAGCTAAATAATTACATTTTGCCACACACAGGACTTTTAATATTTTCTTTGGATGGCAAAAAGAAACAAAAAGAACGAAAACCTTACAGATCCAAGGGAGTTCCACTGCCATCTTGTTTGCAGGACAAAAGCAGATGAAAATGAGGGCAAACTGCAGAATCACAAGGGGAAAAAAGATGATTTCCTTCAGACATGCAGATTAAATGTTTACTGTAACTAGAAAGTATCCTTGCTTAACTTTTCATCACAACACATGTATCTATACTAGCCTCTCTGCACTATTGTCATCCAATCACTGTTTGACAACTATTAAAGTAATGATTAAAGTTTGTACTTTTTGTTTGCCAAATAAAACTAAGTCTGCTAGGTACCACAAGACACATAGTCTACATAGGCTAACATAGCTATCCCCCCAGAAAATGTATGTTTGTGTGTGTGCATGTGTGTGTGTGCGTGCATGTCTCTTTATAGATATATAGAGAATGGGTGTTCACAAAAGGTTTGTGTAACTTGCTGCAGCAATTGTGGTTTCTTGATGAGATGATAGGTCACATTTTGTTTGCACAAGTACTGTAGGTATATAACAACTGAGGTGTGTCCTGATACCTTGTCAATTAGCCGCAGTCAGCCATGGCAGGTTTCACAATCTTATGCAAATACCCATAGGATTTTAGCCATAGATATTTCAAATCAATTGCCAGTCCAATGTGGCATTCTCTTAAATTTAAAATTCCATATTTTGCTTCCACATCTTCTCAGCATAAATCCTCTCTAATCCCCCACCTGTACTAGCAGCTGCTTTATTTCATTGTTATGGACTGCACTGTAGTAAGAAATAAGATTCATAACAGAGCAAATATATCAGTCTCCTGTGCATATTTACCTAGGAGTAAGACCACTTAACTTAATAGGAATGATATCTCAGTAAGCAGTTCAGAAACTAGTAAATGCAGCTAATGTTCTTTTAGAAGAACTAATTTCCTTATCACATTTTGAAACTTCTGTCCAGAAGTCTAAGATCCACAACAATCATAAACAAAATAAGCATACTAATAATACTTAAAGTAATAATAGGCAGAAACCTCCAATAATACCCCCTTCTTTTTCCATTCTGAAGGGCCAAACCATACTTCCAAGACTTCACCCAAATAATCACCCAGCCAACCTCTCAAAAGCACATAGGAGATAAATTGGAACATGTTATTTTCCTGAGATCTAGCACAATGCATCATATCAAAGCTTGGAAAATGTCTGTTTCTAAATTACCCCTCCCCAAATCCCTCACCGTGCATGTAAGCTGGAGTCCACACACAGTAGAGTGTGTGGCACCTTCAAATATGAGCATTTGATAAAGATATTGGCATGCTGTCTATGAGTTCATTGCTATCTACACAGGTGGATGTACAAAAGAAACTTCATCTCTCCACAAAGAGTTGTCAGTTGTTGGACTTTCCCAAAATTGCACCATTTACTTATGAATTAGGAGAGGCCGTGTCTAAAATTTTTATTTTAATTCACCTATAACACTTACTCATGCTATCTGGCTTTATTAATTGGCTAGTCAACTGAAAGCTTACAGGCCAATGGACTGACTTTACAGAAGCTTTATATCAGCTTCTATATCAGCTTCTATAAAGTCTAGAGAATTTCCTTGTTTTAAAGGAGGTCTTGGACTCCACAGACCAACTGATGATCTAAAGTGAGAGCCAGGCAAAACGCAGACACTCCATGTTAATCTGATACAGTGCTGCCTCGATTTACGAACATCCTGGTTTATGTCCATTTCGAGTTATGACCAGCTCCAGCGGCAAAATTTTGCTTCGGCTTGCGGCCGGAGCTTCAAGTTACAACCAAAAAAGGCAGGGGAAAAAGGTCAAATTGCTAACCATTGGTAGGCGAAGAGGCTGCTTCTTTGTAGCTCTTTCACCCCAACAGTTAGAGTGGGTGCGATCGGAGGAGGCTGTCTGGTAAGTTAAGGTGCTGCTTTCTGCTTTTTAAAAACTGTTCTGGGTGGGTTTTGCGGCGTAGTTTTGGGCTGGGTGGTGGGATTATGTTTCTATGCTGTGATAGGTCTTGCAGGTTTGTTTGTTTTTTGGAGTTTTTCCTCCCATTTCCGATGGGTGTTGGGAGGGTTGTCTGCTTTTTGGTGGTTTTTCCCCCCATTTCTGATGTGACTTGGGGAAGTTGTTTGCTTTTTGGTGTTTTTTTTCCAATTTCCAATGGGTCGTGCGGGGTTTGGTTGCTTTTTGCTTTGCTTTTTTTGCATTTCTGATGGGTCTTGCACACTTTCCTTGCTTTTTGCTTTGCTTTTTTTTGCATTTCCGATGGGTCTTGCACACTTTCCTTGCTTTCTGCTTTGCTTTTTTTGCATTTCCAATGGGTCTTGCATGCTTTGCTTGCTTTCCTCCCCCCCCCCCCCGGTTGGAATGGCTTATTCGTGTTTCCGATGGGTCTTGCAGTGATTTTTTTGGTGATTTTTTTTCTTTGGTCAGAACAAATTAATTACATTTCAATGCATTCCTATGGGAAATGGTGCTTCAACTTAACGACCATTTCGAATTATGGCCAGAGTTCTGGAACCAATTAATTTCGTACGTTGAGGCACCACTGTACTTAGTTTACATATAAGCAAAGGCAGCTTGTAATTCGTGTGGGGGAACCGTCCCCTGAAATTTTGGGGTGAGTGCATCCTCTTGTCCTGGTCCATACAAATACAAAAAGTCTTCTTGTGAATATCGTCAAACTTTAGCACCATTTTTCCTCAGAGACTCGTGAAAATAAAAGCCTTGGCACTGAAGCGTAGTAGAAACCACTGTTGGTATCTGACAATCAAAGATAGGACTGGGTAAAGAAAAACCTCGAACATTTTTACCACCTCTCTCGAGTGCTTAGAAATATATAGAAATGGATCCAGTTTAAAAATAAATGGGTATTTACTTAACCTATTGTGTACGCCATGCTTCTGATATTATTTCTGTATGCAACCTGCAATGTTCTGTAAACGCTACAATTTTTAAAAGTAAACCTTATTGAGCCAGATAAGGTATTTTGTCTACAATAAGGAGACAGGAGGGACTGGCGTGCTCTGGTCCATAGGGTCACGAAGAGTCAGACATGACTTAACGACTAAACAACTACTACTACTACAATAAGGACTTCTTCTATGGCTAGTTGATGTTGCTTGCGTAGTTGTATACACAGATCAGAGGATTATATCATCAGAGAACTATGAGGGTTATAGTTAGGGGCCAGTCAAAAGCTATTGCGTCCAGATTAGTCCCACTGTGTTAGCTGTAGCTACTTCAAGACCTAATTGTTTACAATAATCCCATGTTTGAATGGGAAAAGGTTGTGGTTTTTGAAGTATACCCAGTGTGACCTGGTTTGTAATTGAAGGTGCAGTGGGACTGCCTGGCTGATCCCATCTTTGAGGTTATGCCAGTTCCCCTAGCCTTGATCACAGCATCTGTGTGTGAAGCATTAGTGTCTGAAGAGGAGAGCCTCTACATGAATGGGCTTCCCTGGGAGCTACAATCAAAATGACAACTTGTACGCTCATCCTGTTCCATATGAAAAGGCCTTTCATGGTGCAGACATCTATTCATGTATTTGTTTGTTTCATTTATAGGTTGTCGTTTTCCCGACCTATAAATAAAAAAAAGGTTGCTCACAATATTACAGGAATAGAATTAAAAACCTCAGTTAAACATTAAAAAAACAAAGTGTATGCTAATTAAAATACAATTGAATAACAGCAGGCAAATATTAAAAATTATATTAACTTAAAAACGGCATTCAAGTACTGTCATGATTGTTAAAAGCCTGCCTGAAAAGATGGGTCTTCAGTTGTTGGCGAAAGGCTAAAAGGAAGGCATCCAGCCTGATCTCCTGAAGGAGGGCATTGCATAACCTAGGAGCTGCCACAGAGAAGGCCCTCTCTCATGACCCCAGCAACAGTGTCTGTGATGGCAATGGGGCTGAGAAGAGGGTCTCCTTGGACGATCTGAAATGCCAAGATGGCTCCTATGGGGAGATACAGTCCTTCAGGTTGCTGAGCATGTCGACATCAGGGGAGGGGTAAATTGTGTGACCTTTGGAATGGAGTCAATAGAATGTGCCAATCCTACCAAAAGGCAGCAAACTATATTATTGCCAAGGATGAAGACTAGGGGCCCATAAAATCTTCTGCCTTGCTTTTAATACCTGGAAGAAGTGTTAGATAGGACTCATTTTCAGTAGCTTGTACCCAAAAAGTAATATTAGTGACCATTGATCAAAATGTTTCTCCATAACTCGGATATTATAAATGAAGTCAAAAAGACACAAACTCAGGAAACGGCTGCTTGAATTGCCTGTGTCATAACCCCTAGCTGTGTGAAATGTTGTGTAGGCTTCAGCTGAAGCCTGATCAGTTAGTATTTGCATGTGTAAGGGGCTAATTGTGAAGCATTTGTATTCTTCTAGACCGTTATTTTCTTTAATCATTTGTGAACTTGTGTATAGTTCAATTAATGAGTGATTTATGGGATGTGTATTGCCTCATGCTGCAGCACTGAATAAAGAGTTTGTATTGTACTGCACTGCTGCTTGCTGATGCACCTTTAAGCTCTAAACTCTGCTCTTATGGGAGCTTTTTAGGAAAGAACCACTCCTTTTATCAGTCTATCGTGATTAAAGATGGGGTATTCGCACAGGTGGAGCTCACGATGAATTAGCCATGCCTGGCAGGAGGAGGGATGACAAGCCGCTCTGCCAGGTCGAAGAGTGGCTCACCAATCAATCATAAGCTCCGGAGGACAGGATTGCGGAACCCGCAGCAGAAGCAGATCGGTGAGTGGACCATCCAGCACCATTAGGACCAGACCCTCATTGTCTCCACCTGTGCGCTGGAGTATTGATATATGAATATGAATACCCCCATCTCTAATCATGATTCTATCACCTCTTTGAAGTCCAAACTATACGTATACGCAGAGGGCTGTCATTCCTTACGTAACTTTCCATGTGTAATTTAAGCCAGCATCTCATTACACCCTCTGCATCAAAATGAGACCAGGTAGTTACAATCCTCTGCAAAGCATAACATTTAATTCTCATACCAGCATAAGCCACTCATACTAGCATAAGCCCAAGTGGCCATCCTGGCAAAAAGAAGAATACCAAGATTGCTTTCTGTGGCACTGGTTTATAAGATTACTTTGTTGCTAAAAAAATAATTCAGTACAAAATACCTTCAATGGGGCATTCTTTACATCAGTGGTCCACAACCTCGGGCCTCCAGATGTTCTTGGACTACAACTCCCAGAAGCCTTCACCACCACCTCTGCTGACCAGGATTTCTGGGAGTTGAAGTCCAAGAACATCTGGAGGCCCATGGTTGGGGAACACTGCTTTACAGGACTTCCCCTAATACTATTTCCACTGACCTTTGGTCATCCAAAAATTGCTTGTCTTTATGAATTAGCTAAAAGCTTGTCTGCAGACGAGATACAACTTTTTAATCTGTCATGGCTCCATCCTAAGATATATAATGATTCATACTTTGGTGAGGTACTTTATATTCGCTGCTGTAGTTCTGGGGCATGCACTAGCAGAGAATATGAAGTACCTCACCAAAAAAGAAATCTCATTACGCCACGGGATGGAATCATGGTGGTCAAATTAGCATTCAACTCCTCTAATTAGGTTAAGCAGATACTGTATACCCCACGTCTAGTAATTCCTTTGCGTAAATGACCTGTGGAGCAAGATGAAGATAGGGACTAAACCATCCCATGCCATGGAGCCTATGGTGCAGCACACCGGCTGCCATATTGATGGGAATATGGCAAGCTCTGCTTCCTTTTTCCTTCCTCAGGCTGCATCACATGTCCAAGAGATTCCATTGAGATTGATCCGAACGCTCCATGGAAAGGCATCACACAGCTTTTCCTCCTCTTATTTCTTCGCAGATTTATTTATTTATTTATTTATTTATTTATTTATTTATTTATTTATTTATTTATTTATTTATTTATTTATTTATTTTGCAAGAAGGAATAAAGTCTAAAAAAATGTCAGAAAAAGCAGGAGATTCACAAATCGCCTGGACGACATCATCTGGACCTGCCATAAGACTCTGTGACTGAACCAAGGCAATTTCATAACAAAGGCCATGTCTGCGATCACCCTTCATGTGACCGGTAGGGCAAGATATAATAAAACTGGTGTTACTTTCTGCAATGTAGCATTATTGTACCAGTGGATGTGATACCACCTTGAAAACAATGAGTCTTATTTGACTTGAGAGGTTGAGAACTCTCATTAGGATGCTGCCTAGAACCCTGGAGAGCTGCTGCCAGTCAGAGTTGACAATACTGGGTTAGATAGATCACAGGTCTACTCACTCTACGGCAGCTGCCTGCCTTCCTGTAGTGGGATGTTTCTTTGCAGCCAATACAGTAAGACATGTATGTTATTGGAAATACGCATGAACACTAAATGGCATTTCAACTGTCTGTCAAATCCAGAGAGCCAAGAGCAGTTTACCAAAAATAACAGTCAACTGTATCTACTTTGGACATATCTCTGAAAAAAGTTTCTTAGGAAGCCTCTCAAAACTACCCTTTTCCCCTGAAAATAAGATCTAACCTGAAAATAAGCCCTAGTATGATTTTTCAGACTATTACTAGGGGACGTGGTGGCACTGCGGGTTAAACCGCAGAAGCCTCTCTGCTGCAATGTCTTAAGATCGAATCCACGCGGCGGAGTGAGCTCCCATCGCTTGTCCCAGCTCCTGCTGACCTAGCAGTTTGAGAGCATGTAAAAATGCAAGTAGACCAGGGAAGCTGTCTTCAGACAAACGCTGGCTCTATGGCTTGGAAACAGGGATGAGCACCACTCCCTAGAGTTGGACACGACTGGACTAAATGTCAAGGGGAACCTTTACCTTTACCTATGATTTTTCAGGATGCTCATAATATAAACCCTACCCCAAAAATAAGCCTTAGTTAAGTGAAAGCCTGCCCTCCACCACTGTGCAGCAACCAGAAGATGACATGATTGTATTTGAATAAACGTAGATGGTTGTGAATGAAAAAAATAAAACATCATCTGAAAATAAGCCCTACTGCTTTATTGGAGCAAAAATTAATATAAGACTCTGTCTTATTTTCAGGGAAACATGGTAAATTTCGGATGCAATGGACCAAGTTAATTACTATTCCTTTCAAATCCAGTGATGTTTCTGCATATGGTTAGGATATAGTCCAGTCGACATGTTACTTTGTCAAAGACAATACAGACCAAAAAAATGACAGGCATTTTTCAATCACAGCTGATTTGGAAAAGTGCCAGCCATTTTGTCAGTAATTTTGCTTTGGGTGCACAAATCTTTTGCACTGCTCCTGTCAGACTTAAAATCCCAATAGATCCTAGTAAAATACTCAGCTGGAATCTGAACTGGTGCTAAACCTGCTTTACAAGCAGTTTCCTATATAGAAAAGCTTTCTAATTATATTCCACATTTTTTTTCTCCAAGGAAAAATATTCAGTCCCTTCACCTTAAAGACCCACTTAAAATACAAGGCAGTTTTATAACAAGTTGCTCGAATTTTAGCTGCTTAACTGCTCTCGATGTAGTCTTTAAATCCAGGAGAAGATTTCTGAGGGAACAAAAGGTCTGCAAACAACACAAGACCCATCTAAAAAATTAAAGTGAAAAAAAATTAATATAAACATTAATGTCCTGTATCAAATGTGCATTAAAGTTGGCAGTAAATCAGAAGGTAGCACTGGATGTAATAAATTTTATTTATTTATATGATGTCTATATTTTGCTGTGGTAATTTGGTAATTGTCCCCCTGATTTTTTTAGTCAGAAGAGTATAAAGGGAAAACAAAGCAACTGCAGCAAAATAAATAAATAAATAAACAGGTGTGAAAGAGAGAAGTAGCCCAAGTTCTCAGCATCCACCCTTTTCACAGTAACACTCACTTTCTATGTTAAAAATCACTGTACAGTCGTGCCTTGCTTTACGATTGCCCCGTATAATGACGAATCCGCTTAATGATGCCTTTTTGCAATCGCAAAAGTGATCGCAAAACAATGCTTCCTATGGGCAAAATCCCCTGTGCGGTGATCGGTTCCCTGCTTCGGGAACCGATTTTTCGCATTACGACAATCAGCGAACATCTGATCGTCGGGTTCCAAAATGGCCACCGGCTGAAGAAAATCTCCCCCCGCTGTTTTCTAGGACGGATTCCTCGCTAGACAGGCACCAAAATGGCCACCATATGGAGGATCTTCGCTGGACTGTGAGTTTTTAGTCCATTGGAACGCATCAACCAGGTTTTAATGCGTTTCAATGGGTTTTTTTATTTTCGCTTTACGATGTTTTCGCTCTACAGCGATTTCGCTGGAATGAATTAACATCGTTAATCGAGGCACCACTGTAAAAGCATCTTAAGTAGAAAAACCATCTTTACTTATAGTTGTGATCTTCAGTTAGAGTCAGAAATATAAAAGACAGTAAAAAAGAAGAAACGGCAATCTCAAGCATGTGTGAGATTGAGTCCATCATGCAGCTGCATGGTCGAAGTTCGGGAGCAGAGAATTATGTGTCTGCTTTGGTCGAAGGTCAGAGAAAATGAGAGGAAAGCAAACAAACAATGGAAGCAAAGCAAATAAACAAGAAGAGAGGAGGGGCAAGCCAGAGGTGGAAAAAAAAATACCTGCTAATTGGTTAGTGATAGAAGACAGTCACTTTTACTTGTGAAAGCTCCTTGCTCCCACTGAAGCCCAAGATTAGGTTGCATGCAAGATTATTTTCTCAACATATTTCACAAACATTTTTAAATTAATTTTACTAAATGCTTAGTTGGAAATACAAAAATTGAAATAAGTGGGGGAGAGAAAAAAGATAGGGAAAATAGAGTTGTTATAACTTTAGAAGATATAGCCATGAGCTAAGCTTATATATTACTATAAGCTGATCATTAGTTGGTTGTTGTGGGTTTTTCAGACTCTTTGGCTGTGTCCTGAAGGTTGTTCTTCCTAATGTTTTGCCAGTCTCTGTGGCTGGCATCTTCAGAGGACAGGAATCAGAACTCTGTGCTCTGGTGCAGTTTGTTTGGATAGTTGAGTATTTATAGCTGTGGGATCAGCTTTTGTCCTTTTCAGGAGATGGGTGATTGTGGTGATCAGCATGTTTTTTGTTGTGGGTGTATTGTTGTGATAAGAGGAAGAGATTATCTGTCACTGTGATTGACTGGTGTCGTTATCTGGTCTTTTGTGTGCAGTGTTCACCAGTCCTTGTAGCTGGGTAGAGTTTGTTGACCTTTTGCAGGCTGTATTTTTCACTGCTGGGAGCCAGACTTTGTTGAGTTTTAAACTTTCTTCTTTTTTGTTGAAGCTCTGCTGGTGTTTGTGGATTTCAATGGCTTCCCTGTGCAGTCTAACATAATGATTGCTGGTGTTGTCCAGTACTTCTGTGTTTTGAAATAGACTTTCATGTCCAGCTTGTTTCAGAGCATGTTCAGCTACTAATGATTTTTCCGGTTGTTTTAGTCTGCAGTGTCTCTCATGTTCTTTGATTCTGGTGTGGGTGCTTCGTTTTGTGGTTCCAATATATACCTGGTCACAACTGCAAAGTATACTCCTGCAATGGTGCTGACCGTAACATTTGTTGTATTTTTGTGGTGGGCTTGAATGCTGTTTGTAGGTTGTGTTTTTTCTAAAGTTTCCCCATGCGGTCTGTGACCCCTTTGATGTATGGCAGAAATGCTTTATTTGTGGGTGACCGTTTTTCCTTTTCAGTTTGGTGTTGTTTTCTTGGTTTGACGGTTCTTGTGATTTCATTTTTGGTGTAGCCATTTGCCTGTAGGGCCCAATTCAGAGTTTGGTGCTGAGAAATTGAGCTTCACAGTTCTGATTTGCACAGTCTACTGGTGTTTTGATTATGCCTCTTTTTTGCTATGGGTGGTGGTTGGAGGTTTTGTGTAGGTACTGGTCTATGTGGGTGGGTTTTCTGTGGACCTTGTGTCCCAATAGGTGGTCAGTTTTGCGTATGACGATCACATCTAAGAAAGGGAGTTGGTCCTCTATTTCTTTTTCCATGGTGAGTTGTATATTTGGGTGAATGCTGTTGAGATGGTTTAGAAATTCATCCAGTTTTTCTTCACCGGGGTTCCAAATTGTGAAAGTGTCATCCACCTATCAGAACCAGACTGTGGGTGTGAAGGGTGCTGATGCACCCACAGTCATTAATTTTCAGCCACCTCCTCAAAAATATGCTTTGGATTCTCATCCATAAGATACATCTTTATGCAGAGATAAAGCAGTAATATCACCCAAACATTTAACTATGGATGGTAAATATTTAGCACCTGTCATCACTGAAATATATATATATATATTTTGCCCCTACCTTTCATTCCCTTCATGTTCATTAGCCATTGTAAAGATAGAGGTAGTGGTTCTGAGACCACTGACAGCAAGCCCTCGTCTCTAGCCTCAGAACTTCCAGTTCCCTGATAGACATGGAGGAGAATAGAAGAAAGCCTAGGAAAGGGCCAAGGGTCCTCTAAGGGCAATTAGAGGAGAAGGAAGAAATAAGAGAAGGGGCAAAGGCAGGAAGAGTGAGGTAGAGGGGAAAAAAGGAAGGCAGCTGGAAGGGAGAGAAGAATAAATTGGTAAGGGAAGAGGATGCCATAGACTACCCAGGGGAAGAATCTTGCTTAGGGAAAATAGAGAGGGTAGAGAACCAAGCCCCTCAGGAAGACTGAGAATATGTAACCAAGGAAGACCCTTGAACTGGGTAGCCCTCATTGGGAGAAAGAGAAAGGTGGGAAAGATGTCACCAGGCACAAAGATGATTAATCCCTGGGAATCTCCATTTCCTAATGAAAGACCCTGAAGAAGTTCCCAGGAAAAGGCTTGCCAGACCCTTCCAGTAGGGGGGACGAGGAGAAAGAGAAGGGGAGATGTGCTGACTGGTTCAAATGGTGACATTTTGGAGGCACACTTCCTGGCTGTTTAAACCATTCAGACCAATCTGTATTCATTTTAAACCAATATGATCCATTTTGGATTTGATCTGGAATTATATATATACGCACAGTACATTATTCAATGGCAAATAATAAACATTCATTACAAAAGTGATGTGATACATTCTTTGATGTATCTGGGTATGGTTAAAACATATTTATGGAATTATAAAATTTCATGTCAAATAGCCATATCAGTCTGTCACTTTCTTGTATGGGGGGAGTGGAATCTGTGTTGCCAATAAACTTTCTTCCTGATGATTTTGAATGTTAAACTGCAAAGCAATGGTTCTTGAATCATTAATTAATGAGTAGTATTTCGTAGGTTAAAATCTAGGGGGCACTTTTTAGATTTAGCAATGTACACCTAAACGATTTAGAACTTGGAAAGCTGATTTTGAGAAGAAGGAATAATGGCATAGTGAAGCCATTCATAATTGAGCAGTGGTAGGATGGTGTTCTGGGTCCCAGAACATAATCATATCACTATTTAACTATGTACTCATACAGCTTCAACATGTCAGGCAGATTAGTTAATATTGCCTTTTGATTCCCATCATCACTTTTGCCATCAATCAGAGTTTAGGGCTGGGACATGATTTGCTGAATCTGAGTTATGTTTGGATAATTCTGGGATTTACCCATGGTAGTCAGATGAAGCATAAATGGCATCCGAGAGACTCTGGATTCTTACTGCCTTCATCTTTGTGAGCTAGTTGCTCCGATAGAAGAAGTGGGTGTGAGAGTGTGCGGGTGTGTAAATACTGACTATGTTTCCTTGCTCTGACAAACATGGTACAGGGGACGGACCCACCCAATTTAGAGCTCCAACGGGAAATCGTTGCTCCCTAAACCATGAACACAAGGAAATCTTGGGGTCAAATCAACAAATGCATCTAGTACATTTTTTTTCCGGAAAGGAGCTCTCTTCAAGGGGTGATAAGTAATCTGTCATAGCATACGATTTTCCTCAAATGCATCTCTTGAGCATGGCACCCTTTGTTTTGTTATTCATCATTGGAGATGAACCTGAGCTCAGATTGCAAGTCAGCTGCTGAGGAATTGTAAAGCCTGTTGTGGGAGGGGAAAGAGCTGAATTACAGGAATTATGACATCAGGTTTGACCTTCAGTGGTTAAACACCATGGCCTAACCACCATCAAAAGAAACCTAAGAAGCCTCTGGACTTCACCAACTGTGAAACAGGAAAGTGAGTGCTGTCTGTCGATGTGTTTGAGTTAAAACACACTCATTCCCTAGGTTTTGGGTATCCTGCACCCCTCCTTTGAGTTCTGAGAAATGTCCATGCCCTTCGCTTCTTCCCTACCATCAGTTTCAACCTCATGAATTTTAAATCTGTAGTTTAAAATTTAAAATAAACACAGACATGTAATAAAAATTACTTTAAGTTAAAAATAAGGACATCTGTGTCTACTGTGGGAAGTAGCTGTAAACAAACATAATGTCACGGCAGGGCTGGGCACCAACTGACCTGCGGTGCATCTTCTGGATGTTTTTGTGCAGCTCAAGACTCTTCCCATATTAAAAGCCACTGAAATTCATCAGAGGAGCAGGGAAAATCATTCGAGCAAGCAGAGATGCTTGTTTTAAAGAGTTTTTAATGTATGGAAGCAGGATCTGCCATCCAGTTTTCAGCAGTGTGGCAACAAGAGGTCTAGCTCTCAGAAGGTCTGGAAGGATTACACTGGAAACTGGTCAGCAGAGTTGTTAAATTCAAGTACAATAAGAGACACGTGTCCTTCAGAGTATAACAGTGTTTGTGTACATTTTTCTAAATTATTTGAAATTCCTGTTATGAATTTGCAAAGGGATATAAAAGTGTGCCTAAATGAATGTGCAATAGAAGAAATGAGAAATTCCAGAAAACCAACATTTGTAAATTCAAAAGCAAAGCAAAGTGTGCTGCTTATATACTACCCCACAGTGCTTAAAGCACTCTCTGGTCAATTTATAATTTCATTATGAAGGCTACACATTGCCGCTCCCTGCCATGAGCTGGGTCATCAGTTTACTGACCTTGGAAGGATGGAAGGTTGAGTCAACCTTCAGCTGGCTATCTGAGTGGACTCAGGCCGTGGGCATAGTCTTCACTGCAGAACTTCAGTTTCACCACTGTGCTACAAGGCTCAGTCCTCTAATCCTGACAATGCCCCCAGGAGGCTGTGCCCACTCCTCACTTTCCAGCCAACCAGAACACAACCTAGGCAGGCTTGGTCTGAAGTTGTGGTCCCCAAAATGGGATGAAGAACGTCTACTTTGACCCAAAGGCACAGGCACAGAGCCTGAATCTTGTAAAAGCAATTTGGGACACTGGTTATCCCTCTGAAATAGCTGTGGGAACAGTAGATATTGGCCATGTCTAGAGGGTTTGAGCAATGCTTCTTTTTATGATCAACTGGTATGGTTGTTTAAAGAAATTACAAACAGGACAAAAGAAGTCCATCAGCGACCTCCTTTTAAATGAAACCAAACCTAAGTCCCCTGGAACTTTTCAGCATTCGGAAGTAGATTGAGTATAACAAGATAATCTCAAGGACTGTGACACATGGTAATACTTCAGGGACTCAGCAGAGGCCTCACAATGTTTGTTAAAATGATCACATTTGAACTTCGGCCTCAACATTAATTTCTATTTCAATTACATTAGAAGCAGACAACTAGTGACACATCTCTGCCACTTGACCAACACAAAGTTGTCAACATCATATCCTATTTTGGTCCATTACAATTCCTAGCATCTGGAATGTGGCTGGCTGCCCTTGTGTTACACGCTGCAAGGCAGAGCATCAGAACTCAGCTATCATCAAACCGATCTGGAAGCTGTCAGATTCAAGCTGCGATTTGTTCCATCTCTTTAATTTCTCATATGTTCCACACTAGTATCTAAGCTGCAAGGCTGGCCCTCCCCTAGAGGCACGGCATGATGGTGCAGTGTTTAAAAAGATGCCATTAAGAAAGATTTTTAAAGCATCTCTTTCACTGGACATCTGAGGGCTACAAAGGGGAGGGGGGAGGAACTCTACCCACCTGTTTCAGCTGTTTTTGCCCTGCCATATATCATGGATGCTAAGTAGCAAGTGCACTTCACTTATTTTCTCAACCATCTTTTTCTGAACTCAAATTGTGGGACAAAACTAAAAACCACTACCCTGTTTTCCCGAAAATAAGACCTAACCTGAAAATAAGCCCTAGTATGATTTTTCTGGATGCTTGTAATATAAGCCCTACCCCCAAAATAAGCCCCAGTTAAGTGAAACCCCACCCTCCACCCTTGTGCAGCAACTAGAAAATGACATAAGTGTAAAGTAAAACATTTCCTGAAAATAAGCCCTACTGCATTTTTGGAGCAAAAATTAATATAAGATCGGGGAAACACGGTAAAACTCACCAGTCCTCCTTTCTGACACCTTATTTTAGCCAAATCATGACACATGCTTTCTATCATTCCAGAAACAGTGGCCAGGGTGGAGGAAGCACAGCTCAAAAGTGAACAGATCCCTGGAATTTATCCACTACCCACCCCTCAAAAATTATTTATACTGGCCATGCTCTGTCTGATTTTTAGTATGCCATGAGTGAGATGATGCACTTTCCAAGTATACATCTTTGGCTCAGGAGTGAAAACTCCACCATGGTATGTATATACTGGGTTGGCTGATAGATAGCTTTCTTGATCCAATTGGACTACAACTCCCAACATACCTAGCCAGCCTAGCCAATAGTGCCGGATGATGAGGGGCATAGCTCAACAAGGCCTGGAGGGGCCACACATTCCCCACCTCTGCTGGTTATGTATGGTCTGTTTTCTTTGTGTCCAGCTCTAACAATGGGGAAATGCTGTGTTGGAGTGACTCTGTCCAGATGTTTCAGAACTGTCCTTCTCAGACTCTTCAATGATCTTAATACTCTCTTCTTCACAAATCGCAGGCAAAGGTCTGTAGGGATGATACAAAGTGGAAAACAGGAATTGATGAGAAGATTTAATGTGGTTCTGAGAGGACCATTTTCACCCAAAACAGGTTAGTATATTGAAAGTATGTAAGAGAAGACAGGAAACTACATTTTACTTAATTAACAATAGCAACCCAACTGGTTAATTGTATGTGTGAGAAAGGTGGGATTGGCAAACCCTTTAAAAAAGTGAGAGAAGTTTCATTGACAGAACACAGGTTAAGACAAATGTATAGGCTCATGTATCTGTCTCCATCTGTATGCCACTTTGAAGTTGTTAGAGAAAAGGGAATGCAACTCATAAATGAATATATGAAACAGCACATGAGAAAGTTTATGACCAGAAAGAAGGACGACAGTGTGTGACTTTTGTTCAGACTAAATGAAGTGAGAGTCATGCCTCTTCCATGGGGACCCAAGATGATAAAGCAGGAGTGGCCATACAGTACCCCCCTGGGCAGCCCGCCAGCACTGTGATGGTGGCCCTCTTCTCCCAATTCCGCTGGACCACAGACATTTATTCAGCAATAAAGAAAAATGAGTTGGTACCTTTGGAAGCTCTTGGGAGTGGCAGCTCACCTTCTAAACAGGTCATAGGGATCCTCTGTGATATTTTATAGCCCAAATTACCTTGTTTCCCCCAAAAAATCAGCCTATGTCTGGTTTTGCCATATACGTAGTCTCTGTATTCTAACTTTTATGTCTGACAAAGGGGACATGTGCCATGAAAGCTTAAATGAGAATATAATAGTCTTTAAAGTGCCACAACATCTTTTTCTTTTTTTTTTCCTCTCTGTTTTGTTTTGCTTCGTGTTTCTTGTTCTAACAGTTCTGTTATCTTTTCTATTTGGGGGCATTTTTGGTAGCGTGTTCCCCTGGGGATGTAGTGAGGGGGAAATTGGCCTCCAGAGATGCTGATGTTGCCAATCCCCATGCTGGAAAAAATGACAGCTCAAAGCATGGGCAAGTGTGCTCCCAGTCATGTTGCCATCCTTGGAGGTCTTTCTCCTTCTGCAAACTGTAGCATTAGGGAAGTAGCGTACGGCAGGGTCATGGAAAAACCCAGCTCTCCCATTCCACACTGTGCAGTTCCACTTCTATTCAGGCTCCCCTGCAGCTGCTTACATTACATGGAGCTTGTTCTTGAGAGGAGGATGTTTTCAGGAAAGAAGTCATCTGTTCAGCCAAAAACAGTGACCTTGATATATATGCTAGAGCAGCTAGACAAACCACCATGGGCATATCAGTAATGGCAGAAATTGTTGATCCCTGATTATTTAGAAAACTGGAGCCTAAGCAGAGCTTGGAAACACTAAGTTACAATAAGTTATATACGACAGAATCACTTGCAATGGTTACTTTATGACAATGTGTGATATAACTAGCAGTTATATATTTACTTTTTGCTGTAGTGCTTTGTTACTTTCAAAAGTTTCTTTTTAAGGCAGTTTCGTACGATATATTTGCGAAGGCTTTCATGGCCAGGATCTAATGGTTGTTCTGGGTTTTTAGAGCTCTTTGGCCCTGTTCTGAAGGTTGTTCTTCCTGACGTTTCGCCGGCCTCTGCTGTCCTCTGAAGATGCCGACCACAGAGACTGGCGAAACATTAGGAAGAACAACCTTCAGAACACAGCCAAAGAGCCCGAAAAACACACACCAACCAACAGTTTCGTACGCTTTATATTTTATATGATATAAAATGGTTGTGAGTTATATCAGTTATATAATCATATAACTCGTATCAATTATATACAGCAAGAGTGTTCCCTGTTTGCACTTGTTTTTTGTCTGTTTGTATCTCCAAGGTACACTCTCAGAACTGGCCAATAAAGGGAACCAGCAAATATTCATTTGATTTGCCTGCTGGTAACAGGGACGTGGTGGCACTGTGGGTTAAATCATAGAAACCTCTGTGCTGCAAGGTCAGAAGACCTGCAGTCGTAAGATCGAATCCCTGCGACGGAGTGAGCCCCCGTCACTTGTCCCAGCTCCCGCCAACCTAGTGGTTCAAAAGCATGCAAAATGCTAGATGTGAGTAGATAAATAGGTACCACCTCAGTGGGAAGGCAACAGCGTTCCGTGTCTAGTTGTGCTGGGGAAGATTGTCTTCGGACATATGCTAGCTCTATGGGTTGGAAACGGAGATGAGCACCGCCACCTAGAGTCGGACAGGACTGGACAAACTGTCAAGGGGAACCTTTACCTTTGTTACCTAACAAAAGCACAATGTATGATGATGCAACCAATTAGTGACAATGATAACTGCAAACTGACTGAAGAGAAGCGATGTATCATGCAATTAGCTCTGTTAAAATGTGGTAGCCTGAATGTGATGGCCATATGAAAAAAGGACAAGAGTCCTGCTGCATCAATGGCTGTGGGAAAAAGACAACTTTTCAACAGGCTTAGCTTCTTAACAAACAGTTATCTACTGAAATAGCTACTTTTGCAAAGTTGTTAAAGCAAAAGCACCCTCTTCTCTTCTCTTTTTTTCCCCATTTGGCCACCTTCAGTTGACGCAAAAGAGCTGTAGAGAAAAACTGTGTCCTAGGAATGGAGATTTTGTATGTTGTCTCTCAGTGACACTGTTGCTCCCCATCACCTGATTTATTTTCCAGATACCAGTGAAAAACTTACCTGTTTCTATAAAATGTTTGTGAACAAGTATCCACCTGCACTTTGACTGCTGCTTCCTTCTATCCCTTTTACTGCATTTCCAGCAGATACGTGTTATCTGTGGTTTTAGGTATTGATAATATAACATAAGTGTACTTTGTAGTTCGAGATTTGAAACATCTGTAATCTGTTATTTTCGCTGGGTTTTTAATGTGAATTCTTAGCTTCCCTGGGCTTTTGTGAGGAAAGGTAGGTCACCAAGTAAATGAATTGGACAGGGCAGGATAAGGCAGGCAGATCCTAAAGCTTCAGCTGCTATACAAGATGGCACCCCACCTCATATCAAAACGATGTGGGGTTGCTTGCCATTTTAAAAGCCAGAGGAAGGAGCGTGTGCCTTTAATCTCCCTTCATTGCAGGATATATGGGCTGTCACAGTAGCTTCTCCTGCCTTTCCCTCACTGGCCCTCTTATTCATTGCTCCTCTCCCTGATGTGCTTTGATGAATAACCAGTTTTCAAACGACTTGGGTCCTGGCTCACTGAAAGACTGTATTGTCCCATAAAAAACCTGCCTGGGCTCTGAGACCTGCAGCAGGGGTGCCCCTTTTTAGTCCTGCCTCCTTTTGAGGCATGTTTGGGTGAAGACACAAGAGAGGGTTGGGTGAAGACACAAGAGACTATGGGATGTGTCCCTGCCAAAGGATGCATCAGAGAGGACCCCTCCCTGGCGGCTTTCCAAAAGTACACAAAAACCTTCCTATTTAGGCAGGTCTTTGGCATCGGACAGCTCAAGACAAGGATGTTAAAGGAAGTGATGCACTTTTATCCTGATAATTGTAATTATAATTTTTAATAGGGATGCTTCTAAATATTTTTAAACTGGCTTGGCTAAAATTTTGTTTTCCTTTTAGGCTGGCAAAATGCAACCAGCAAACATCATAGTGGTGGAAGTTCTTCAAGTTAAGAAGTCAGCGCAGGGATTTGCTGTTGTATGCCAAGTTGCAGGGACTTTGCACACAAATGCCTGTGCTGACTTCTCAACTTGCCATAGTCACTATTGAGGTTTATGCCAATTCTGTTATGTTGGCAGGCATAACTAATAGGACAATGGCACTTCCATTTTCAATATGATCAGTGATGTAATCATATTTTAATAACTATAACATATTGTGTTTTCTTAATTGTATTGTAAACTGCCATAGGTTCCAGGATTTTGTCTTGTTTTTGAGAAAGGTACGGTGCAAATGAAATAAATACACTAAATCAAGCAGAGCTTCATGTATGCTGTAAAGGTAAAGGTAAAGGTTCCCCTTGACAATTTTTGTCCAGTTGTGTCCGACTCTAGGGGGCGGCGCTCATCCCGCTCTTCAAGCCATAGAGCCAGCGTTTTGTCCGAAGACAATCTTCCGTGATCACATGGCCAGTGCGACTTAGACACGGAATGCTGTTTACCTTCCCACCGAGGTGGTCCCTATTTATCTACTCGCATTTGCATGCTTTCGAACCGCTAGATTGGCGGGAGCTGGGACAAGCGACGGGTGCTCATTCCGTTGCATGGATTCGATCTTACGCCTGCCGGATCTTCTGACCCTGCAGCACAGGCTTCTGCGGTTTAGCCCACAGCGCCACCAGGATATATGTGAATGACAAGATTTTGGGGAGGGAAGGATCAGGAGAAGCTGGGGCAGCCTTATCTCTAACTGTATAAACGTTGGGTGCTAGAAGGGCTGTGCACAGCATTGTCCTTGCCGGAGATGGGAATAGCAGCTTATTTCTAATTAATTCCTTTTCTTTCTAGTAACAGAAATATAAACACCCTTTACATTCTAATCATAATGTAGCAAAAGATTACTCCTTTTGCAAAGTAACTAAATCTGTTCTGGCTATTCTGATAATTGCAGAGGTGTGGCCCTCCTATAGATCAGCAGATTGCAGTATTCCTATGTTTTTAAATAACTGTGTGACTAATGTCAATTTTTTTAATAGTGAGAAAATACATACGTTATTATTTTTTTAAAAAAATAGAACTATATCAGTAACTAACTAGTTTGAAGCTTTTGACACTGAATCACAATGCTTATGAAAAATACAGTAACTTTAGAAGTTCTGGTCCTAATTTCCTTCAAATATCTGGTCTCAAGGAAACACAGGGGGATAGGGCTGGGGGCGCGGGGGGGGAGCAAGGAAGGCAGGGTCTTAAATGGCTGAAATGATGGACATTTTGGGCTAGCAATAATGTCCCAGCCAATCAATGATCCTTAGTGGTGGTATAGTTATGCAACACACGAAGTCGTATAAGCAATAAATAAAACACTTTGCCACCAGCATGACCAGTAAAACCATCTATTTTAAGCAAAAGGGAGACGTGAACAGAAGGAAGCAAAATATTTGTGAAATGATTTAAACAAAACAGGAAAAGAGAAGTAAATCTAAGGAATTGCCTGCCTCACACACATATCCCCCTCCCACCCACCCACAACCCTTCTCCTCCAATATGATGTACTATGTGTAGTTTACGAGGGAAGAAGAGGAAAGATCGATTCCTGGCAATATCTGACGTACCTCTGTGTAATAAACTGTCCCACAATTATATGAACAAGGTGGTTGAGAGGTGAGGGTGTTTTTCCCCCTCCCCCGACTCCAAATAAACTAAATTTGTATCATCCTGTCAGGCCTGGTTCAATATTATGATACTGGCGTGTCTCTAGTGCTTATTCCTGCAGGACAGTGAACTTATTTTCTTATCAAGCCCTAAGGCAGACGTTGAGGCAGCCAAGGCTTTTGCCTTTGTTTTTCTCCTTCACGTATGCGGGGTCAGCCTTGTTCACTCCCCAGGTCTCCTTCCCCTTATATTTTCCTTATGAGGGTGGAGTCAGTGGTGAATCGCACCAGGGAGAAAGAAATGGTGGCTTTCCCTTCAGCTCCACCCTTTAAATGTCTCGTGCCTGTTCTGAAAATGGCATTTTAATTACTATGCCGCACCAGCCTGTGCGTATACACACACACACACACACACAGAGCAAAATCTCTCTCTCTCTCTCTCTCTCTCTCTCTCTCTCTCTCTCTCTCTCCTTTTCCTAAGGAGACTGTGTCTCCCATCTTTTTCTCTCCAACCCCTCTGTCCCACATTCTCCTTGTTCACAAGCTACTTGCCTATGCAACCCCAAGAACATGGGTTGATTGGAAAGGTCTGTCTCCTTGATAACAACAATTCAATGTGCCTTGACATTTTAATAGCCTGCCAACGTAGTGAACACAATCGAGCTGAGCAGTGAAGCAAAAATCATTAGATAAGCAAGATAATCTAAACGAAAAATCAGCCTTGACCACCTTTCCCACTTCTGGGGGCACCTTGTGGACTGTACCACTCAGTCGCATGGCAAGTTATTTATATTGCACTTTAACCAGGAAAACCGCTCTAAAACCTTTCAGCTATATTAGCTTGTATGGAAGGATCTACTGTTTATTATTCTTGTCATTCTGCTGCTGAAGGAGAGCACCTTTCACCAGCCAAGGCTTGATCTGAGCTATGGCTTAAACAGGGTTGTTTTATAATGGTTTTATAATGATTTAATACAGTGGACCCTCGACTTACAGACTTTTCGAGTTACAGACTTCTCTGGCTGCAAAATTTAGATTCGACTTGCAGCCAGAGAATCGACTTACAGACCAGAAAAAAACCAAAATGGAATAAAAATAGAATAAAAACCACTGGTTATGGGATTAATCAGTTTTCAGTGCATTGTAGGTCAATGGAGATTCGACTTACAGACTTTTCGACTTGCAGCCACCATTCCAATACGGATTAATTCCTTAAGTAGAGGGTCCACTGTAAACTAAATTTTATTTAAAACATCTGTTTTATAACATGTGATTCAAGGAGCCTTTCTGACACTATTGGACTACAATACCCATCATCCCTCCTTATTGACCATGTTGGCTGGGACTTTGTGGAATTAATGGCCTACACCAAATTCTGTAGGAACTCAGGTTCTTCAGCACTCATGTGGGCTCTGTTGTGAAATAGGGAAGTAATGCTAGAAAAAAATCTCTGAGCATGTGAAAAAGGCCTTTTCCTTCCCATGGGAGGAGAAGGTAACATATTCAATCCTTACACTGAGATGAGAGAGGAGGGGTTCAATTGTAAAGGACATAAAGGCTCGTGCTAATAGAATGGGGCCATGATCCAAAGCAGCAGCTGCGCAGAAAAAGGTCCCAGGTTCAATTTGTACCACCCACTTTTTGTTTGTTTGAAATAAAGAGGAACCTCAGATAGGAAAATGGGACCAAATTAATAGGCGTACAACACAGTAAATGTACTGTATTGACTGTTCTGCCTCAAATGACTTTTTAAAGGAAGCAAAATCCAGTGGGGAAGCACAAGATGGATACCAGTGGAAGACACCCTGAAACGGGGGGGGGGGGGCAGCGAGCAAAGCTCTGATAATCATGCAGTGATATCATGCAGGTCAGTTGTGTGATTAAAAAAAAAATCCTTGTCTGAATTTGAAGAAGTCATGACCTTCTGTTTGTCTTGCCTTAAATACACATTGTGCCTTTTAGGGAGAAGTAACATTACATCTAGGGGAGGAGAAACCTGAGTTTTTTTAGGCAGCTGTTCCCACAATTCCCCAGGCAACATGGCCTCTAGCTAGAGGATTCTGGGTGCAGTTGGCAAAAAAAAGTAACTTTTTTCATATTCTAGGCATAGTACAGGAATCTTTGGAGTGCTTGTGCCTATGTATTCACACACCCCGTAGACATGCTTGCAGACACACCAACCATCAGGCACTGTTGTTTCCCTGCCCACACTCTTCCTTCCCCTCAGCTGCCCCTCCACACCCTGCCCACCTTCTCCAGAGGAGTGAGATGCTGACTTTGCAAGCTATTCACTTTACGAATACGACCCTCAGAGGGAAGAAACCTTCTCACAAGCCCAGAACTATGTTATCATCGTTATTAAGGAACTTAAAAAGGGAGCGAGGAAGAGAAGACACCGCTGGAATTGCTGGCTGATTGTGATTGATGTGTTCCTATTAGCTCCTCAGTGTTATCTCTCTGGATGGCAAGAACAGCCAGTGGCTTGTAACACAACAGATTACCTGCGTTTTCAGCCCTAGATGGATGTTTAAATAAAATATAGTCCCTTTTAGCGAGAAGCTCATTTTCTCACTGAGGCTCCCAGCCTATTTCATGTCAGCTCTGATTCGCTGTGGCTCTCCTCAGTAAACATGTCTTATCATTAATAATTCTTTACAAGCCCAATTTCAAAGAGTCTCTCTCTCTTCTTTGTCTCTCTGTGCGTGTGTGTGTGTGCGTGTGTGCATGGGCATGCATATGGACGGCACGTCCGTTGGTCTCTCTGCCGCATCTTGATATCACTTTGGGAGCCCAAGGTGCTTCCTTTCAGAATTTCACCTGCCTTGCCAAAGATGATTGATTACTCCTTGCCGACTGGGTGTCCAGCTATACCCAACAAATGACTTTGGCCCCTAACAGCAGGCCTTGGCCAGATAGAAATCAATATTTCACCATTAAAATCTATCAGAGAAGAGTTAAGGCACCATCTGTCCTTGCCGCCTTTCCATGGTGTGTGAACATTAAATCCGACACTTGTAGTACATGAGTAATCAATATATAGTAGTTCACAGATCATTTGTGGTCCCCTTTTAGCAGTGATGGATGCTTGGAAGAGTAGTGATTCATTTTGTCAGACCATTAAACAAGATTCTGTCCAGTTCCTTCCTGATTTCATTTAAAGGATCATTCTTCACAGTTCATATGAGAGGAACGGTTTTACCAATCTGCCTCCATTTCAATAAGTCACTTTATAGAGATTTTGTGTCCTGCAGACTGTAAAAATTCTGGAGAGATAGTACAAACATACCTCTAAAACTATTCACTGCATGACATATGCATAAAGTGTGAAAAACTGAATGTAAATATGTTTACCTCTTTATCCACAAATATTGGTTTTAACTCTCCCGGTGCCAAGAACGGCTGAAGTAACATGCAGAGAAGAGCTGGAGGGATACTGTGAAGTCGAGGATGGCAAGATGATTAAAAGAATGATTGAAATAACTGTCAGTTCAATTACACAGATTTATGGATGGCCTTTTCTTAATCACTAAAAGCAGGTAATAGCTTTTGGGCTTGTTTCTTTTGGCATTGAGTAGTTTTGTAATTACTATTAATGGGATCTCATGGAATGTATGCAAACAATGTTATTATACAGTACATGGTTATGGATTTTGTACCCTCCTTATGCAGAGGGCTCAAGACTAGTTAATTTTTAAAAATACGCAGGACTTGAATTACAAATCAGATTAAATAGCTTGAGCGTTAAAAGCTCAGCCAATTATAAATGTAACCCCAGTAATGGAACACTGGGCCATGTTTTATAAGCAATCTTTCCAATGCTGAGAATGGAATGTGCAAGAGTTTTTGTAATAAACTTCAGGAATAGGGTTTAATGCAGAAAACCAGCCTCCAGGTCAATTCAAATGAAAATAATAATCAGTGTGGAAACTTTTTTTCACATGGAGACATTACCATCTCAGCAACTTATGGGATTTGTCTGAAAGCAGCCCTCATGTGAAAATCATGGCTGCATATGGTTCTACAACACACTCAAGCCATTCTCGGCTTCTTTCTTGTGGGTGTTACCATCACTGGACTTACAGCACAATCAGTGTGTTAGGGACAGTCATATTATTGATGACTATGCATGTAAAAACTGAGTTGTGTTTAGAAGTGCTTCCACCAGCCATTTAGATAAACCATTGTTAGAGAGAATTGTTTACCTCTTGGCAGACCTTGTTGATTTGGGGCCATTGCTCAACACTACACTTCTCCACATAGTAACCTCTATCAGATACATATTCTCAAGCAGAAAGCCTAGGTTGAATGGTGCTATAAATCTGCCAGTTATCTCCATAACCTCTGCTGAAATACAGCCAATGATTATAGAGATGTTGCTATTCTGCCACAATTATTATCCTGTTCACAACCACTATTGCAATTACATGCCCATGCAATTAGGTACCTACTTGTACTATGAAATCACCCTTTTTCAACAAAGGATATAACATAAATCTAGACCTTAGAAATAACTTGTTGAGACTGATTTATGGTTAAGTATTTGTAGTTAATCTCTTTTCCCAATACGTAAGGTACTGTTGCATGACATTAAAACTGTGACTTATCAAAGAACTGTATTCTTTTTGTGGTGTAACTGTAACTTTTTAGTTACTCTGGATACTTCTGGGAACATGGCCTCACTTGATGGTGGTGAAGGAGCATCACATAGTTCAAGAGGATAATGTGGTTTGTATTATGGGACTAGGGTTTGTAACATCTGAATTTTTTTTCAGGAGATCTACTTCAGTTATTTTTTAGAAACAGGAAATTAAAGAGTTAGTTTGGGGAAAAGATAACAGTGATAACTATTGTATGCCTCTTACAGACTTAGAATTGTAAGCAATACCAAGTTTCCAAAGTTTTCATACATCAGCAGCCCAAAATATTTCAAAAAATATTGGTAATATAAGTCAGTTAAATCTGTCAGTTTCACTTTCCCTTCTATTCAGAATTTCAAATGCATTAGTTTTTTCCCCACCCCGAATATGCAGTTATGAATTTTAGTATATTTTTCAAAAAGAAAAAAAAAAGAAAAGCAGGACTGGAACAGAATGGAATAGAATGGAAAGGAAAAAAATTATAACACTCACCCATTTGTACTAACCCTGTTCAATAGGTGCACTTGTTACCAGCACCTCTTACAAGTACATTATTGGTAGTTTGGCTCTTGATTGGAACACCTTGACCACCTCCACAGACATTTATTCTCAACCACCTCAAAGAGGTGTTTCCTTGGAAGAAGTATACATCTGTATAATACATGTTTCTTCTCCAAAAGATCTTGCTGCATTACATTATATTTAGCCCATGGTTTACTTGATTTCTACACTGAGTTCTTGTCAGTATTTCAGTGGTATCTGTCAGCCACACACATCCCAAGTGCTTCTCTTTGCATTATCCACTTTCTTTACTCTCATCCTCTGCTCTTCTTCAAATCATCTGGTACTATTACTTGTTGATGGGATCATAGAGGTCATTTTTCATTCATTCATCTTAAGTCCTACTCTTCCCATTCCTTCACGCAGTGGGTGAAATGTATGTTTGATATCTCTTTCTTATTGCCATGAAGAGAAAATGGCTTGACATGAGTGTTTAACAAATATATTGCCAAGAAACAGAGTTTGTGGGAAATGTCATTGAGGCACCACCAACTTTTATGATACATACCTGTTCCTGAATTAACCAAGTCAGAACACATCTAGCTGGTGTTTCTGTATTTTTAAAAGCAGGTCATTAAAAAGTGACCCATTGGTATCAGTCTTGTGTTAAACAGTCCACCATGCCTATCAGATTAGATTTAGAAAGCTGCAGATTAGAGTTACTTCTGTTTGTGTAATGCACTTAGCTATAATAGTCTGTAACAGTACCCATTTGAATGCTGGGAGAGGAATTGAGAATATGGGAGAAGTAGTGGTGAAACTGAGACAATACAAAATAGAAAGAGAATGGTTTTGCAGCTAAAATAATCTAAAATAAAGTAGACTCATTGGCCAAAATCCTGTTGCTAAGTATAGTAAATTTTATGAAAGTCAGCCTATTGATTCAGTGGGGATTTTGTGAGTTGACTCCTCATTGATTCAAATGAACCTACTCTAAATGTGACTTACTTTAGCATAGTAATTTGCTGCTGGAGTAGGCCCATGTGAATTAATGGAACTCATGGAGGGGTTGACTCACCAAATTCCCACTGATTCAGTGGGTGTACTTTAGTGTAATCTACTACACCAAGCAACTGGATTTTGGCTATTGAAACATGGCAGCTTCCATAGCTACTGACTTACTAAAGTCTCTCTGGTTCACCAAGTCTACTCTTGTTTCAATTAGTAAATGGATTTAGCCCACTATTACTTTTAAAAGAAATAATTCAGACAGGCAGCAAGTTTCTTGCCTATAATCTTTGTCAAAAACATTTAGGGACAAATGACAGTGCTTAACAATCCCTGTCAAGACTATCAGTATCCTGGACCTTCTGCATCTCCATTACATTTCACATCCTCTTCCTTGCCATTTCTGTATTTGTCAGAATGTCATGTATCAAATGTGTTCGCCGTGTAACTGAAGAAGTGGACTATAGTCCACAGAAGTGAAAAAGCCAGATAAAACTTATTAGTCTTAGGGTCACAAAACTCTTTGGTTATGCTATGAGAGATAGTAATTTAGCATAGCAATTTACCCCTTTGGAAGAAATGTCATAATACTATGTTCATAAATAATTTCAGTTTTCTCCCCGACTTGGGGCAGAGTGGTGTGAAGAACTGAGTGTGGCTTAATTAAAAATAAGTACCCTTTTCTCTAATTATGCAGTGGATAAAATGGTTCTGGCAGGAACCTACAGAGCAGATTGAGCTACAAGTCTCCCCTAGCAGACCACCCATTATTTGTTAGTTTACCTCAAACAACTCTTACATTCACTCAGAGACTCTGGCATTGAGAAAGAGTAAATGTTTTGTTTGCTTCTAGTTCTTCTTTGTTTGTTTGTTTGACTGATTGTTTTATAGGTCACTTTCCTTCCAATAAGGGGACTCTGTTGGCAGAAGGGTAAAAGCTGTCGGTGGAAGAATAAAAGGGAGAAAGCCAGCCTGATTTCCCAAGGGAGAACATTCCATAACCTCAGAGCTGCCATAGAGACGTCCCTCTCTCATGTCCCCATCAGCCATGCCTACACTGGCAATGGGCTGAGAGGAGGGCCTCCTCTGATGATCTTAAGCACCAAGAAGGCTAATATTGGGAGATACTGTCTTTCAGGTCATCGTCATCATCGTTTAGTCGTTTAGTCGTGTCCGACTCTTCGTGACCCCATGGACCAGAGCACACCAGGCCCTCCTATCTTCCACTGCCTCCTGGAGTTGCGTCAAATTCATATTGGTTGCTTCAATGACCCTGTCCAACCATCTTATCCTCTATCATCCCCTTCTCCTCTTGCCTTCACACTTTCCCAACATCAAGGTCTTTTCCAAGGAGTCTTTCAGGTAGCCTGGACCAAAACTTGTTGCAACTTGTTAACTAGTTAACTAGTTTTGTTACTGATTAAATCCTGCCTCCGCTTCCTCTTCAGGAAAGGGGCTTAGAGCTCCTGCTGGCACTACTATGATGTATAGATATGGCATACAGAAAGAGCTTTAGTGTTAACAGAGGGTCTGGCAGGAATGGCACCAATTCTTTCCCTTTCCTTAGTGGATGGCTCCTCCAAGTATATATTCTAGATTTGCTTCAAGAATCTTTCATTTGAAGTACTGTGTCCTATTTTCTTCCATTCTAACTTTAACTGTTTCTGGTGTCCAGTTAGCAATTAGCACATAAAAAATAATAACACCTAATAGCTATTAATAGGTCTATCCTTCATCTTATATCAGATAGCCCTTATTTAAGATGCCCAGTTACTCACCAAAAGGAGGACAAAAAAGGATACTACATAAAATTGTATACATTAATTTACATATGTGGATGCAAAATTACAATTTTTATAGTCTAAGTATGATTACATGGTATCTCACTTGAACACTAGGGAGTAGTGTGTCTAGGCAACTTATGTGCCTGCTGAGTTTGCAGTCTGGAGGCTGCTAGTAACAGGGCAATTTCAAGGTCCCTGCTTTTTATCCTCATGTTTTTCTAAATTTCATTCGGACTCTTGAAAGACGGGTTTCTGTCTGCCAGCCCTTCAGATGGAGAACTGTCTGGAAGGAGACACATGGCCATCTTACCCTTGTCTGCAAGACTACAAAACCAGAGGGAATTGTAAGGTAGAAAGGTGGACCTAATCAGAGCTTGGGATGGTTACACTTGTGGACTCAAAGAAGAGACTATTTTGGGTGGGATTTCTGGCAGTTTTAAACCAGAAAAACAACTTTTCAAAACTCTGAATCCAACAATGGCTGCATAATAAACATTGTGTGCTGTCAAGTCAAATATGACTTATGGCGACCCTTTTCTGGATTTTCCAGATCAAGAGTACTAAGAAGTGGTTTACCATTCCCTTCTTCTGGGGGGTGCCCTGGGACTGTACAGGATGCGTAAGGCCACACAGGCTGGCTCTTCTCCCCAAGAAGCACAGTGGGGAATCAAACTCCCAACCTTTGGCCCCGCAATTAGATACCTAAACCACTGAGCTATTCAGCCAGCAACAAAGGCTACATACCAAGCCACATCATGGTGTTGCTTGCCAAGAACAGTTCTGCTGAAGTGTAAGTCGTACATAAGATTGGGGGCCCCTTATGATAAAACTATGATGTGCAAATAGCCTGAAATCTGTCATTCTTCTTTGGAATAGTTTGATCAGCAGTGCCACATTCAGACACTCATGCGTGTTCCAAAACCAGGTCGTGGCCATACTTTTTGGCTGTTTCACACCATTTGCTGCAACTCCCTTGTTGTAAATACTCTCCAAGTACAAAAGCCTGCTTGTGGGGCTGGTGGAGGAGGTTGTAAGGTAACAAGACTAATCAGGACTTCACTGTGAGAGGAAATACAGCCAATTAAAAGCTATTAAAGAAGAATTTTATGGCACCCTGCACAGAGAGGGCCATTATACCTAGTGGAAATTAATCTTAATTATTTGTACCCGTGTACATACATGCAGAGGGAAGCAACTCACATTAATCTACATTAAAGGCAATACATTGTTGCTGTATTATCTATTCAGAGTCAGAATTGACTGCTGGGCCCTGCGTACATATCGACGGTGCTAAGCCCAGTAATTGAAGTGCAGCATGTTCCAAAGACACAATTTGTTCCATGCGTAATAAATCAGCGGGCAGAATCTTTTACATAATTAAAAACAAAAGCAGAAACAATAAAACACAACACTTTCTTTTCAGAAAGCTGAGAGGAGAAACAGATGTTATAAAGGACTGTGAAACACTTTTAAGGAGGCCCTCAGCACATATAAATCTGTGTTTCTCCTCGGTTTTAAATAGCAGCAATTAGGAAGCACCAAACATTGCAGCATCGTACCATGTGGTTAATATTGCTCACTCATGATAGCCTGGATTATAGGATTATCGGCTCAGCGGTTCCAGGGGGTTAGTTATGTTGTCTGCAAGCTGAAAAGCTGTGGCACGAGAAATAACGAACGAGGTGTTCCTTGCTTTAGATTCTCACCTAATGATCATACACATGCACAGCCAGCTGTTCAGGATACAGGAATCGGGATAAATAGAGGATGCAATAAGCTCCAGCTGTTTGGCTCTGTTGTTGCAATGCTCACTTCAAGGACATTCTTCTTACCAAGAAACAGGCTTTGTGTTTGCAGAAAACAAAAGATTAAAATCAATTCCCATTGATTATTTCTTTGGGGAATAGATTGAGATACTAATATCCTTTTTAAAAAAAACAACCTTGCATACCTAATCCTTTGAATGCCTCCGTGGTGAAAAGTTGCTTTGTTGCAATCAAGATGCCTTTGCTGTCAAGATGCTTTGGACATTTAATCCCTGAAGAACCAGACCAAAGGTCCATCTGGTCTCACATTCAGTATCCAAAACTGTTTAATCAGATACCTCTTTCAAGCATATAAACAGGACATGATACCAGTAACTGTCTTTTGTACAGAAATCAAGTAGTTTGGACTTGAACGTTTCATTTAGCTTTGCTTTTCCATCCTGATGCCCTCCAGATGTTCAGGAGTTCAAGACTCTGGAGGATAACATTACAACTTCAGGGATTTGTGGAATCTAGAGAATAAGTACATTTTGATTTCCACATTAGGCACATATTAGGTCAGTTAGTGTCAGAATTCACAAACATCCCATTGGTTCATTGAGTAGAGAAGGGCTGTAGTGGCTCTGTGGCAGAGCCTATGCTTCCTTCCCCCCCACCAACCGCCCCAAGAGATCCTAGGTTGTCTTTGGCCAATCTAGGGATGAGGACTTGGAAAGTCTCCGGCCTGAAATGCATGAAGGCTGCTTGGTGTAGCCAATACAGAGCTAGGCAGGCTAAAGATCTTGCCAAGGAGAAGGCAGCTTTCTACATTCCTATCCTTTGATTTTCTCCCACAAACTATACTTGGGTTGATGGGCAAATGGCACCAACTCTCTTGCCCATTCATAGTAGAGTCCTGCTCAGGATTTTCTTTCTTGAGCACATTGCATAGCAATATTAAAGTGGTAAAGAAGAAAGATAAGCAAGGAAAAGTCATATCCATAAGGACTGTTCAGTGAACATGCAAGAGAGGAGTGTGATTCTGCACACCCGCAAAACCTCCAGGTGTCTGGCATTAAGTTACATGATTAGGGCACTTCCGTGTGAATGGGAGTCCTGATCAAACAAGAATATTTCCCTCTCTTTTAGGATTATTTGGTGACATTTGAGAGCCAGTTTAAATACAGTCAATAGGCAATCCTTTTGAACACTGTTGATTATACTCATCCAGGCTAAACATGATATCCAGTAGCATAAATGCCCCTCCCCCCACCAAGTGCTTTGTTTTGATTCACTTCCCCCCCCTTTTTTTTCTTTTGTGTTTTGCCTGAAGTATCTGCAGGAAGTTGCAGTAAGAGTCTACTTGTCAAATGAAACCAGATCAGTCAGCCCCACTGTTTTTGGGTCAGTCATGGCTGTGGGGGCCAGGGTTTTAATCTAGAAGCCAGAGACTGTGGTAATGCCTCCTAAAAGTGGCAAAGGGAGGCAGCAAAACCTGGTCTGTTTCATCATGAGTTGAACTCTTAATAAGATGAAGAATTTTGTTTTGTCAGGACTTTCCCATGTGGCAAGGCATGTGGCAAATGGGCTTAATTTTGTTTCTGGCTGATGGGGGACCATGCTGAGCTTTTGCAAACTAAGTTTAAAAACACTTTAATGATTGAATGAATCACAAAAGTGACAGGCATTTCCCCCCACCCCCCCGTTTTCTATGCACAGTCCCACAGCACTCTCAAGAAGAAGAAAATGGTAAGCCACTTTTGAGTATTCTGTGAACAGGGCCTCCAGAAGCTGGAATCAACTTTATGACACATGATTAAATTTAATTCATGTACTGATTGGGTTGTAACCTGCCAAGCTTCAAAGAAGTGCCTGCATCAGATGCCTTCTTCTGCCCATGTTCTGTCATTCCCTTGGCAGTGCAGGAGCTATTCCTTTGGGTGTTGCTGCTGCTCCAAGGCAATATAGAATCAATACAAAAGGGCATTTATTAATATAATGGTGGCCTCAGGAATGCCATGTTTATTATCAAGCATACTGATGAGATATTGAATGAAGAAGTCTTATAGCATTCGATCTATCCTGGAAAGTAGTACCAAATTCTAAATCAGAGCATGAAAAAAGTTCCTTAAACTCCCCCAAATCCCCCTAGCCAGCATGGGACTCAAAGATTCGGGAATTTATTGGTTTTTTTTTTTAATTCTTCTAAACTCTTATCCACCCAGAAAGTAGGGAAACTAAAATTTTGGGAGGTATTAATTTGGATCATACTTAATGGATGCAGTGATTAATTTTTGTTATTATAATAGCAAAGCAGAAGCCTATTGATGTCACTTCTTCTCAATGAAGAAAGCAAAGGGAGACTGCAGACTCCCCACAGTAAGTGAAATATAAATGCGTAAAAATACAGTTATTTGTAGTTTTTCATCAGGATATAGGGCATGACGGGTATGTCTGCTCATGAAAAAATGAGCCACAGAGCCCAGTTCTTTTACTTCTGTTGAAGAAATAAGTATGGCTATGTGAGCAAGGAAGAACAAACCACAGCTGGATTCAGCTGAAAATATCTCAATCCAGTTAAATTAGCTTCGACAGAAATATCACTGCAAGCAGCCTTGTGCCTTTCAAGAGCTCTTGCTCGATACCTTTATTTTTTTTTTCTTCTTTTGATTTTTCCCCCTCATATTTTTAAAAACAAATTTATTGAAATTTCTACCTTTGACTCCTCTGGTAGGAGGTAAGCATCACTATTCCCCTTACTCTTGCTGTTACCTTCATTATTAAACTGTGAGACTCATAAAAGAACAACAACAATAATAGTGTCTGTGCAGCATTTTTGAGTGTTCAAAGTGCTTCCAATGCATTCATCAGTAAACCACATCAAAGGGATGGGAAACTTATGGACCGCTGAATGTTGCTGGATTGCAGTCTCCCATGTTCCCTCACTATTGGCCAGAGAGGCTGGCAAGCCTATGGGTCAGAGTCTGAGTCTTTGGTACCATGTCCTGAATCCCAAGCCACAAACCCCAAGTTGAAGTCCCTATTAAAAACAAGCTCTCCCCCTCCCGAAGAAAACAAGGGAGGGATGGGTGGGTTCTGAGTTGCAAGTCAAGTCCTGGTCACCGAAGAAAAACCCAAGTCAAGTCTGAGTCGAATCACCGGTGCAACTTAAGTCCAACTTGACTTGAGTCCCTGCAAATTATTGCTGATGGGAATTTCAACCCAACACATTTGAGAGGGTCACAAGTTGCCCCCCCATCTTATGGGAATAAAAGGCCCATGTTATGATTGCCACCCCCTTACCTTGGTGAGGGAGGACAATGTGGAAGTTGAGAGAAAATATATTTTTCCAATGCTACCTGACAATGTAGTTATGACATTTCCCCTCCTGTTTAAGGTCACTTGATGCTGTAGAGTGTGTGTGTTTGAATAAATTCTGAAACCTCTCATGAACACAAATGCCAAATGTTAAATGTCATTTCTCAAGATGGAGAATTCAGATCGCACTTTCCACTTTCTGAAAAAAATTGGAGTTTTAAAAAGCAGGCATCTGGATGACCTGTTCTTGGTTCCTAATTCCTTCACCCTGTTAGGTCAGGAGTGGAGAAAAAAAATTTGGGTGGCAGGCCAGGTACTCAGCCCTCCAGCCTGGTATTGATATCATAAGCATGATCATAGGGTAGCATTGCAGGTTCCTGTGTCATATGTCCAGCTGGAGCTTCCAGATGATTTTTTGTTTTTATCTTTCCTACATTGTGGAACAGGAACTATGCACATAGAGAGTATGGTTGGAAAGCTTCATCCACCCCACTGCTTTTCCCCCATCAGGAAGAACGTGGGGAGGGACGTCAGGTCAGAGAGTCTGATGTCTGTACATGTCCCTTAGAGCTTTATAGATCTCTAGGGAAAAATTAGCAGCCTGTATTTGTCACAGCTGGCATTTATTCCAGGAAGGGATAATTCCAAAATGAAACCAGATCACAATTTCCAATAGTTTCAAAAACTCTGTGTATCAAGATCAAAGTTGCTTCATTGTTGCAATAATTACAGGCAACACCAGCTTTTCTATTTCTTTATGCTTTACTCATCTACATTGCTTCTACGTTCAAAATACACATGTATGCACAAAATACTGTACTCAGAAGTTGCTGAGAGTCTCACAGCTATGGAAAAACTGGAGGCACAAACACTTAAAAATATATGAAAACTAAACTAACATTGCAGGCAAATACTTAAGTCAGATTTCAATCCAAAATAATAGAAACACCAAAAAGAATGTTTTAATTGCATTCTAAAAATGCAGAAGCATTTTAAAACAGGAATCCTACAGAAGAAGAAGAAGAAGAAGAAGAAGAAGAAGAAGAAGAAGAAGAAGAAGAAGAAGAAGAAGAAGAAGAAGAAGAAGAAGAAGAAGAAGAAGAAGAAGAAGAAGATATGGTACTTCCTTTCCCTGTGAGGCTGTCCCACTGGATCCAAATTGAAAAAGTAGCTGAGCAAAGCTGATCACACCATGATTTGGAGGCTGCCGTAAAAGTCTCCAGCAGGTGCAAATGCAGTTGTAGCAGGCTCCTTTAGAATCAGGACCATTCAAGAGTTGTGGTTGGAGTTGGAAGCCCAGAATCCAATAGGCTATCATCAGTCATAGAAGGGAGAGGAGACAGAATGAATTAAGGAGCAGAGACAATGTAGTTTCACAAAGTTTGAATTATCAGCATAATATGCCAGTTATGCACAGTTGTTTGCCACTCACATGGCACAACACAAAGGATTATGTGCTGCAATAAGAATTCCAAAATAAAATAAAATAAAATGTTTATTTTTATATATATAATTTCTATGCCACCTTTCTCCTGATTCAAGGCAGCTCACAATAATTAGAATATAAGTAGTTAAAATACAGTTAAGTTATTCAACTGAAAACAATTCAGCATTTGATAGTATAAAAACAGTCATCTAAAAATGGACCCTTAAAACACAGGGCCTCCCTTGAAAACACTAGGAGCTAAGAAGGCTCATATGGAGAGATACTGTCCTCCAGATAGCCATAAAGTCCTGTATAAGTCATCAGCACTTTGAACTGAGCCTGAAAATAGACTGATATCCAGTGAAGCTGTTATAACAGGAAACAACACGTTTTTTATTGCAGTGTTGTTTCTGCTGCACAAAGAGTAAATCATGATTTCGGGTGATAGTACTAAAAATTAGTACGTAAGTCTAATTAATAAGGAATCTGGACCTCCAAATGTTGTTGGACCACAAATCCCAGCAGTACCAATTAACACACCCAATAGTGAGACTTTGTGGGAGTTTCAGACTACTACTAGAGATAGGTCTGACTCACTTTGTGCTTCATTGTTGCCAGTTGTTGTCGCAAGTCACCGCCGCGGCACCACAGGTACTGCACGTTCCCTTCTCCTACCCTCCAGCACATTCTGTTCATCTCCTGCTCTTCATGTGACCATCCAGTCACAGCAGGAGCACGGACTTTCCTTCTCTGCCTCCTCCAGCAGCTGCCCACTCAAGGGCAGTGCTGCAAGAATCCCTGCCCCATCTCCTCATCTGATGCAAGGTTTGTCCCACATGCCATACTATACCTCTCCACAAGCTCTAGCAACCCTTTTTAGCCTGATCCAGCCCGTTGCAATGAGCCTGTGTAGACAAGCCCTTAATAGCTGCCAGATATTTCGGACAATGACCACAAATCCCATCATCCAGAGTAGCATGCAGGGACTGTGTGAATGGTCATTCAAATCATCTGGCAGGACAAAGGGGACCTCTCATTTGTTGTCTGGAGGATGCTTCAAATATTAAAGGGGCTCAACCCTTTTCTGCTTCTCTACCAATAAGCTATTTCTAAGAGACCTGCACGTTAACTATCCATTCACATCCACTAGGCCACTGTGTGAACAGAGCAGAGGATTATACAGACCTTTGCCCCAATCGAAGAGGGCTTTTCTAGCATCCTCTAACAGTGCACTCTGGACTCAGAAGGAATCAACTTTGTTTATTGGTTGGGTCAATTGACTATCAGTTATGTTTTAAACAGTTATTTGCAAAAACAAAACATAGTGGGCTAAATCCAACTCTCAGTCCAACTAGAGTAGACCCATTGAATGAATGGGGCTTATTAAGTCAACGCTTATGAATATCCCATTCATTCAGTGGAACTCAAGTTGGAACTTACAATTGGATTTAGCCCCATATACCACTTGTATTTTTTTAAACCCAGGGGCCCAAATCTAATTGGGATTTTGTGTATGTGTGTGCTCACCAGGGCATGTGCAGAAGTGCTTTTTGAATTTTATGAATGGCCCTTCTTGTGGCATGTCAGGAGAGTGGTTGTGTAACCCAACGAAAATCTGGCATGTGGTGGCTGAGAAAACAGCTCATATTGCTAGAGTGGAAGCCCCTACCCAATCCGATAAGCCAACAGGACTGTAGCAAAGGTAATATTATTTCTATTTTATCCAAGTTTGTCAAAGCTTTGACTAAAGCTCGCTAAAATTTTATCCCCCAGAGAGAGAGAATATTTTTTGACCAAAAAATAAAAGTCACATTTTTTTAAAGTCACATTTTCTCAGCCTCTAGCCCACAGAAAACTTACTTTTGCAAACTCAAGAAACTTGTCAGTGCAAGCTAATCATCAAACTACTAAAGTTACTGACATAGAGTGTTAAAGTCTTTGTAATTCATTACATTCCACAGAGTCACTGAAAGCTGGTCAGGAAGCTCTAAAGTGCTGATAGCCAGAGTTAAAGCCTTTCATAATTCATTTTATTATACAGACAGTGTGTATTAGTGAAGCCATTTTTCATTTTAAAGTCATGTAAAACCTTGAGAACTTACCAAAACTCTGAAAAGATCTGCACAAGAGGAAGCTTATGGAGAGAGACAAAAGGAGTGACTTTTGCATTGACATGCATAGAACAACATCCATCAGAGAGGACAGAAAGACCCTTCTCCATTCTTACTCCAAGAAAACACCAGTTGACAGTTACGTTGGATGTCAAGCCAATCTAGGACTGAGCACCCAGGCAATGGGCCAAGACACCTACCCCATATTCCTCTCACTGCAGGCATGTTCCTTTAAAAAAAAAACTATCTGGCTGGCACATCAGTGGATTCCTTTTTTTGGCACAGAGAAGGAAGCGGCAGGAAATATGTAGGTGGCACAGCCTGTGGGTTTCTAGTTGTTTCCTGTCATCCATCTTAGATCTGAGCAGAGTTCAGTTAGGAGCACAGAAGCTTATTTCAATGACCACAATGGTGTACATGTGTAGAGGGTCCACAGGTATCACCACAGGCTCAGACACAGCTCATCCGTGGTAGAGTCATGCTTTGGCTATTAGAAAACCCCATGATCGATGTGATGGGAAGAAAGGATGTATATTTGGAAAATCATCTGAAGAATAAGAGCAGTTCCACAGTGGAACTAGAAGAGTGGTGGCCTTTTCTATCCTGGAGATCTTCAGGCAGAGGCTGGACACCCAGAGTTTGGAAACATGATCTTTTTTAGACTACAGTGGGGTCTTGACTTGAGAACTTAATCCGTATTGGAAGGCGGTTCTCAAGTCAAAAAGTTCTCAGGTCAAATCTGCATTTCCCACAGGAATGCATTGAAAACCATTTGAACCGTATCTGCTCTTTTCCGTCCATAGAAACTAATGGGAAGCTGCTATTCCGCCTTCGACCACTAGAGGGGGATATTTTGTTTCTTTTTTTTCTTAGGTCAAGAAAGGTTCAGGGAAGGCAGGGAAAATACAGTCCAGGCAGTACCGTACCAGGCAGTCTGAAGACTGTCTCCCAATCCACTCTCTAAACGCTGGGAGGAGTGAGGAAGCAGACAGGCACCCTTTTCACTGGCCAACAGTTAACTGAAAGTTCAAATTTTGCACTTTCCCTGCCTCCCACGTGGTTTTTTTTTCAGTTCTTAACTCAAATCTAAGTACTTAACTCAAGTCAATATTTTCCTATGAGAGTGGTTCTTAAGTCAAAATGTTCTTAACTCAAGCCGTTCTTAAGTCAAGACCCCACTGTACAACTTCCAGAATCCTAGCATCAACACGCCCACTAGTAGTGCTAGCCAGTGGATTCTGAGAGCTGTTGTCTGCAATGTGCCTTTTCTAAGCTTCTGGATCTTCTAGCACTGAACAGCACATAGGATTAGAAGGGTTCCTAGGCCACTCTATGATATCCGACTCTATGATAGCATGCATAATCTATGTATGAGTACATGTAGATCTGTGAGTGGGCCCATATCCATATGTTGGGGTGCACAACATGTATTCATCTCTTTTAAAACAAAAGAAAGACAACACTGTACCAAATCTTCTCACATAACTAAGGCCAGGAACAGATGAGACAGCAGCTTCATCCTAAGAAGCAGAGCTGCCTTAAGAAGCAAAGAATATGCAGTTATCCTCCCATGTGTGTTGGTGTGTGAGCTCACACAGCATCACAAATGCAAAAGGGCTCCTTTTCTTTGATGATTACATAGCAGCACCAGGCATTGTTTGCCTATTGATTTAGGAAACATGGCAACCACTGTGAAGAAGAATGTATCTTTGGAGTGCCAACAGTTTTGAAAAATCACTTTCAGCTTGTGAAGCTGCCATCACCTCTGCCTCTGAACGAAGAGCAATTTCAATGCTTTCTCACATGCCATTGCTTGTGCAACTTCTTGTTAATATTTTTAGAAATCCTGGTCAAGCATCTCAGCCCTAGTCCTTTTCAGGAAGAAACGCTCCATTTGGATCCTAGGGTGGGTTACCATACTTACTCAATCTGCATGATTGACAAGAGCACTAGCTGGATCTCCTGGCAGTTGTTCCCCTTCCTACTCATTCATTCTTATTCCGATTTCACTGCTCAGTCAAATCCATAAGGTTGCTTGTTATTGTTGGGTTGTGTTTTTTTTCCCCCCCCAAAAGAGAGACTGCAGTGTGCTGCCAATGTAATATAATAACACTTCAGCTGAAACACACACTCATTGAACTGCAAAGGAGATGACAAAGTGTGGGAAAAGCTGGCTTTACAGGGGACAAATCATGCAAGGCATGCAGCAAACAATAAAAGTTTTATGGACTATCCAATATAGCCTTGAGGACACAATAAGAAAGCTTGAGGATTAGCATGGGAAGGAGGAGAGGAATCACTGAGAAGCAAAACTGATAAGCTCTGAATGATTTTTGAAAATGAAATGGCTCCATAGTCAAATACCCTGCTTTGCCTATATGGAGTCCCACATCCAAAGGCTGAATAAGTTAGCATGAAGAGTGCTGGGAGATTCTGAGAACTGGAAACCAATTAAAAAGTAGCCTTTTTTTACAGTTCTGACATTCTTAGATCAAGAAGCTCCAATAAACCAGGACTGGACAATACCAGCAATCATTATGTTAGACTACATGGGGAAGACATTGAAATCCACAAACATCAGCATAGCTTCAACAGAAAAGAAGAAAGTCTAAAAAATCAACAAAGCCTGGCTCCCAGCACTGAAAAATACAGTCTGCAAAAGGTCACAAGAACCGGTGATCACTGCACACAAAAGACTAGCAAACAGATCATCACAACAAAACACCTATAACAAAAAAACACCCTGATCACAGAAAACCCTCGATCTCCTGAAAAGAACAACAACAAAAAAACCCTTATCCCACAGCTACAAATACACAACAATCCCGCACACTACACCAGAACATAGACAGAGTTCTAGCTCCTGTCCTCTGAAGATGCTGGCCACAGAGACTGACAAAACATTAGGAAGAGAAAGCTCCAGAATGTCACCTAACAGCCGAAAAGAACGTATAGATAGAGGATCATTCATATATATTTTAGTTGACCCTCGGGCTGCATTATGCTTTAAATGCAGGCTTTTAGAACTTCCATAGTTGTCTTGATTTCTTTAACTGTACTCCTCCTTATTTTGGAAATTAGATTAGGCATCCTTCAGTCTCGAGGGACTATGGTAACACATTCTGTATGGAGGACTTGGAACAGCGTCTAGTGTGGCTGAGAAGGCCAATTCGAGAATGACAGTCCCTTCCACACTGAAGACAAATACAATCTGTCCCCTGTCCAGCTCCCTGATTTTTGATGCCTCTTTTCCTTGGCCTGCTGGACAAGTGTCTCTTCAAATTGGGAGAGGCCGTGATGCACTGCCTGCCTCCAGGCTGAATGCTCAGAGGTCAGGGTTTCCCATCTGTTGAGGTCCATTCCTAAGGCCTTCAGATCCCGCCTGCAGATATCCTTGTATCACAGCTGTGGTCTCCCTGTGGGGGCGATTTCCCTGCACTATCCTCTTGCACAAATTACAGCAATGTAAAATGAAATAGCATAAACTTCAGTGGCATCTTGCTATTAATTAAGGAGTCTCTGCCTAATTCGTCATTGCTTAACTTTAACCTCATTGCATGTGAGTCCGGAGCTTTTCTGTAAGGGACTCTTCACTTTGTGGCAAACTGATTAATGCAAGAATGCAAAAGCCAGCTCCTCTGCCCAGTTTCTTCACTTGTCTCCCCACTCATCCTATTGAAGTAATACAGATGAGAGAACCTTCGATTCTCTGCTCCATAAATGCTTCCTTCTGTTCTCCAGAAGGTGCCTCCCAATGGTAAGAGGAAGGCTGTGGATCATGTATTAGGGGAAGAGTAACTTAATTTCTATATTTAAGTTTTTTCTTAGAGAGAAATGAAGGACAAAATACTGTAAATGGCTACATTGTGTTCCTCTCTACTTGCAGTGAGATGAATGTGCACACCCTTAAACAGAACCAGCAATTTTAAGAAAGTGGCAGGTTTAAAATGTGAATTACTGCTCCTAGAGGTTTTCTAGACCTGCAGTTCTCTTGTCTCTGCAAAAGGAGTGGGTTAGGAATAAGTTGGGAACCACAGACACTGTTTTGGGGGCTGTATTTACCTTCACTTTTGCATTTTGCCCAGCCGGGCCTGGGCATTCCAATCAACAGGAGGAATATCTCCAAACTTATTTACAGAAGAGCCTAGAGCTGGCTTCCACGCCTGCAGATCTGCTTGCAGTTGTTACAAAGACCTGAAATGAGTCTTCCTCGTGTAGCAAAAAGAAGAACAAATAGGAAGTGACCTTAGAGGAAGGAGGAAATAAATCACCTCAAAAGTAGCAAATCAGAAGTAGTAAAAGATAAGCAGGAAAAACACCTGTGCTATATTTTTACCTTTCTATAGTTGATGTTGCCTATTGCCTACTGATTTGGGTCAACTGCTATATGTATCCATGCTTTATTCGTACAATGAGCCCTTATATTAACATTTTTATTATAACATTTTTCTCAGTTCTGATAGAACAAGAAACCCCTACAAAATACTGCTTCTGTCAGTCCAGTTGGACTCACAATAAATCTCGTTCTCTTTGGTCATTAAAGTGTCAAACTCAGCTTATCTCCACATTTAAATTATTCTTACTGTCGTATTTCCTGAAGGGAAACTATGATTCTGTGAGGCATAAGAATGCCTATCTCCAAAAAGTGCTTAAGACATAATTCTGGACAAATAGATTTTTATTTATTACATTTCACCTTTCATTCATTGTGAAACCCAAAACCGTGTGCCCAGGGATTCCTTGGTGGACTCCAGGACTTTCAAGTAACTGGTTGCAAATGATGAGTTGCTTGTAATGAATTCTTCTCCCAATAATAACAGTAGAAATATTTTGCATTACTAAACTTAATTAGACAGGATTTCACTCCATTTGCAGTGCAGTTATGACTTTTGGTTGATTCTATAACTACAGGGGACATGGAGGCGCTGTGGGTTAAACTGCAGAAGCCTCTGTGCTGCAAGGTCAGAAGACCAGCAGTCACAAGATCAAATCCATGCAATGGAGTGAGATCCTGTTGCTTGTCCCAGCTCCTGCCAACCTAGCAGTTCGAAAGCATTTAAATGCGAGTAGATAAATAGGTACCACCTTGGTGGGAAGGTAACAGCCTTCTGTGTCTAGTCGCGCTGGCCACATGACCATGGAAACTGTCTATGGACAAACGCTGGCTCTACGGCTTGGAGACGGGGATGAGCACCACACCCTAGAGTCAAACACAACTGGACTAAATGTCAAGGGGAACCTTTACCTTTACCTTTACCATAACTACAGGGTTTCAGATCATTAAATGGCAGAAGAGGAATACCATGTGTTCTTTCATGGTGATGATGAAATAGGAGAGTGTAGCTTAAATAACTAAAAAGTAACAATGATAACTACTTTTAAGAAGTACTTATACTGTACTATAATTATAACTGCAACTAATTCCTTCTAGAAACAATGTCTTAAACTCTTGCATGCTCCCTCTGAGGCTCTGATCAGACCCAGGCTAGCACAGCTGCCATAACCTTGCTCATCATTAGCCTTCAGACCATTTCAGTATCATGCTGAGAATTGGGATCTAGAACTACGATGCTTACTTGGGTAGGTACTATTGAACCTCTGGGCTCTCCAAAGGCATCTGATTGATCACAAAAGATGGACCTTTGGTCTGATCCATCAGGACTGTTCTGGTAGCCTTGATGTAATGGGACTTAACTTCTGCAGAAATATGCATAAGGTAGCACTATGAAGATAATTAAAAGGCCCATCCGGTTGACTAGCTACAGAGCTGCAAAAGATAAATACAGGTGGGGAGTTTCAATAATGTTTGGAAGGGAATGGGAGAAAGGCTTATGGTTATTTTCAGAAGTCTGTTATTATTTTTTTTAAAGTCGTATTAATTGCATGGAGCTTGCTGACAAGACAGATGGAAGGAGCCCTTAAAACGGCATAGCTTTCCTGACATAGCAGCCTTCCACAAAGATTGGCACCTTCCAGATCCTAACATTACAGACAGCAGTGCCATTCACCATCTTTGTCCTTAACTAAGGACAACAGGAGTCGTCCAAGTTGCAAAAGACTGTACACCAGCATGGGAATTAGCGGGTGTGCACCTAACAGTGCTGGACGACCTTTTTATTTATTTATTAACAAGTCTTATACATCTTGTTGGCAATTCTATTGCTTTGGCAGTGGATCTGCTGTTTTCTTTGCCCTGGGCCGTTCTGAGGATTTTGGCTCCTATCACTGTATGAGACTTTAATAAGACAGTTTTTCTCCTGCGACTTGAGCTGATCTTTGTTCCCGCAGCCCCCTGGCGATTTTCACAGATGATAGATGATGCTGTAAACGAAGTGTGCAGAAAAGAGCAACCTTCCTGTTGCAGACAAATTACTTTCTCGGTTCCATAAGCTGCATGCTTGTTATTTCCTCCCCCCCCCCAACCTCCTTTCCCAATCTGTATTGGGGCGAAATGTTACATAATAAGTGATTAAAGATCAATGATGACTAAGAAGGTAAGTGATCAAATATTTCACCGGATAGACACGTCCACATCATTTATCTCACTTTTCGCAGGAAAGCATACATTCCAAATTTCCCACCTATTAGGCTAAAGCAAATGTAACTTTGGATTCAATTAGTGATTTTCCCTTAACATAGAAATGCATCGGGGCTCAATTTAAGCTAAGATTTACAAACCATGAGCCCAAGAACATACTTGCACTGTTAAGACTGTTTGAAAACACTGAGACTCGACACCTGAAAGTACACTTCTACGACGTGCAGAGTGCTTTTTGTGACCCCACTCAACAGCCACAGTAAGTCTCCATCCATCTGGGACAAGGACACAAGAAATCTGAGATTGATCTGTGAAATTAATCTGGAAAACCTGCCATATTTCTGTTATGTAGACTATAGATTGCATTCCTTTATTGGATGGAACAGGCGAGCTCAATGAAAGTGCACTGGAAACCTCAGCAGCATCTCTGTAAATATATATTCAAAGGGCCCATCTTTTATACTACTGAGGAGCTGGAAAAGTTTTAGAGTTGAGGAGTACCAAGTTCTTTCAGTGGACCTCAGAATCTTTTTGATGCTTCAAACGCCATGTTTGTTTTTAAAGCTAATCGCCACCTACCAAACCTAAATGGTTCATGATGGTTGAATCACAAAGTGTAGGGCTGAGGGACAGAGACAGAGCTGAGGCCCAAGGTTGCTGGAATCCATGCCTTTGCTTACTGAAACCACACTCTTCTGTCCACCAGGGGAAAATATCACCTGGGTTGAGATGTTTGAGCTAGTCAGTGCTGAAAGAAGACACACTGTAGTATGATCATGCTATTTGTCTTATTAGCTTATTTGTTGTGACATGGAAAACAAGCCAAGCTGGCCCATGACACTTCCCTGCCTCAGGCAAAGGACATGACATACAGAAATAGACGGCACACACAGGCATTACTTCAACAAAGTTATGATGAAAGTTACTTTTTTGCACTACTGCTCAGAGACAACAGCAAAATCTGAGGCTGCGCCTGACAGTGTCATTTTTCCTGTAAATGAAACATTCATGACGAGTTGACCCTGTGAAAAACTGGCCTTATTCTGCCACTATGTAGGTCAGTCTTTGTCAAACGCTGCCACTACATCTTAAATACTGTATATCCTTCTTTCTGAATTTGATAATCCACTGGTAGCCTTTTGTTGGGCACATAGTTCTTCAGAACTCTTGCACGTAGCTGCATAGATTTGTTCCACTCCATTCTGTGAGTCTAAGGATCTAATGGTAGTCTTGGGAAATGACTGAAGTAAAACAACACGCAGGCCCAGGTTAGAGGTTACAGTTAGAATGTCATTAAAAGCACAGCTTCCTTAGGAAATTATTGAAAAGCTCACCCTGTTTATTATAGCAGGAGCTTGTCTTATTTTCCCTCTTGCACATTATATTGCTTTGTGATTAGTCATTGGGAGACAAATATATTCATTTGCAAAATTTTAGTAAAATTTTGAGGGAATTACATTTCTTCAATGAGAATGTTGTGATGGCAGAAAAGTGCCTGTTTCTTGCAATGTGTGATCTGACCCTTAGAGTCCCTCCCTGAACCAGACAACCAGGAAGAGGGAAGAGGAGGAGAAGAAACTGTGATATGGTCAGATGTTTCCATGTTTGCTGTTTGCACAGAATTTTCATGGTAAGCACAACAGATTTCATTGATGCAAGGCTAAAAAACAGTGGCTGTACCTTTGGCCGGATTTTCTCCCCTTGTTCTACCATGTAGTTTGAAACTGGGAAGGAAGGAAGGAAGGAAGGAAGGAAGGAAGGAAGGAAGGAAGGAAGGAAGGAAGGAAGGAAGGAAGGAAGGAAGGAAGGAAGGAAGGAAGGAAGGAAGGTGATTTGGTGAAATGAACTTCCTATAACCAGAAGAACCTACGTAGGATATAAATTTTTAACTCTTTGGTAGTAATAAAACATATGTTGTGTGTGGAAAACAAAGTTTATTCCCTTTCCAGAAATTTGAAGTAATATAATACAAGGAATGATGTCACCTGACAAATGGAAACTAATTAGTTGGAACTCTTCATGAGAATACAAGACCCACTGGAAAATACAATAGCACTGGGAAAAGTTGAAGACAGCAGAAAAAGAGGAAGACTAAGCAGGAGAAAGATTGACTTCATAGAGGAAAAAGATGACCTTACTTTGGAAAACCTAATGGTGGGATGCTTTGGAGGAGGCACTATTTTATAATCTCATCATGAACCAGAAATGATTTGATAACACATAACAACCAACAGTACAGCTCTAGCAAGACCTTTTTCTAATGGGTACAGATGAGAGATGGGCACAAACCGCTGGTTCATTTATCAGACGAACAGGTGTTTGGCACTTCAAAGACCCTTCTTCTCTGTGGGCACCAACTCAGAGGCAGTAACCAGAAGTGGCAGGACAGGAAAGGAAGGCTGCTGCCTCCAAGTGGGTGCTCACCACCAGAGGTGGCAGGTCTTTGAAACGCCAAACACCTGTTCGGTTGATAGACAAATCAGCACAAACTGCAAAAACCAGCAGTTCATGCCCATCTCTAGTACTGATAATTCAATAGCCAGTTAGGCATCCTTCAGTCCCGAAAGACTATGGTAACGTGCTCTGTATGGAGGACTTGGAACAGCATCTAGTGTGGCTGAGGAGGCCAATTCGAAAGTGACAATCCCTTCCACACTGAAGACAAATCCAATCTGTCCCCTGTCCAGTTCCCTGATTTTGTTGGTTTCGGATCTGCCTCTTTGCCTCAGCCTGCTATACAGGGTCTCTTCAAATTGGGAGAGGCCATGATGCACCGCCTGCCTCCAGACTGAACGCTCAGATGTCAAGGTTTCCCATCTGTTGAAGTCCATTCCTAAGGCCGTCAGATCCCACTTGCAGATATCCTTGTATCGCAGTGGTGGTCTGGGGTGCTTTCCATGCACTAATTATCCATACAGGACATCTTTTGGAATCCGACCATCAGCTATTCTCACGAGGTGGCCAAGCCAACGTAGACGTCGCTGTTTCAGTAATGTATACATGCTAGAAATTCCAGCTCATTCTAGAACTACTCTATTTGGAACTTTGTCCTGCCAAGTGATACCAAAAATCCGTCGGAGGCAATGCATATGGAAGGTGTTCAGCTTCCTCTCCTGCCGTGCATGAAGGGTCCAGGTCTCACTGCAGTACAAGAGTGTGCTCAGGACACAGGCTCTATAAACCTGGATCTTGGTATGTGTTGTCAGCTTCTTATTGAGCCATACTCTCTTTGTGATTCTAGAGAACATGGTAGCTGCTTTGCCAATGCATTTATCCAGCTCGACATCTAGAATTGAACAATCTCCAATTCTTGTGTGGAGATGGTAATAGAGGCAGGTGATTCCACGCCCTGGCCTATGACTTGTGTTTTCTTCAGGCTGATTGTTAGTCCAAAGTCTTGGCAGGCCTTGCTGAAACGATTCATGAGTTGTTGGAGGTCTTCAGCAGAGTGGGCAACAATGACTGCATCATCTGCGAAGAGGAAGTCCCGCATGCATTTCAGTTGGACTTTGGTCCTTGCTCTTAGTCTAGAGAGATTAAAGCTTTCCGTCTGATCTAGGCCGGAGATAGACACCTTCTGTTGCAGTTCCAAATGCATGCTTCAGCATACCCTGAGGAGTTTCTGCTGAGCAGAAAGGCCAAGCAATATTGTAATACAGGACTGCTCCACTTGTATGCTCACAGCCACAAGCTTTGATGTTCATAAAACAACTGGCCTTGCATCTGCACAATGCTAATACTTGTGCAGCTCACTTCGATGTTATCACCATGCTGAGATGTTCCACTTCGTGAAATCTCAGTAGGAAACTGGCCATCATTTTTAGTCACAGCTTTTCATTCTTTTCTTTTTCATCATTTTGGATAATTTTAGCCATTTTGATATCTTAAGATTTTTTTTTCCAAAAAAGCAATGTGATCCTCACGTGCTACTAAATGAATAAGCTTGGTTTATGTTCTCAGAAAGTAATGTTAATGCTAACTTCTTAAAATAATGTTCTGGGTTCTAGGAATTTCCAGTTAAGAGTTAGGATGCAAGTAACTGTGGAGACCTCTGCTTAAGTCTGAAAAAAAAACCCTGCTAGCCAGAGTAAATACAAGGCTAAAAGGTCAACACTGGTCTGACATACAGCAGTCTTCTGTTAAGCCACAGAGAGTCATATAGTCTTTTTTTAAAGCATCAGCTGCTGATCATGATGTAAATTCTAAGGTAAATAGCATAAACAAAGAAGATTCAAGTCTTGTCTTGTCAGAGGCTCTGCGGTTTTAAAGGCTACTGAGACAACCATCATTCAATAGATTTTGTTTTTTTCTTCCACAGTGTCTCCATGCTCAGCTAGACTCTCCACTAGGAAAAAAAAAAGCTGACAATTCTACAAAATACTATCTACTGCATTATACAATTATAGCCAATTTGACATGTCCTTAACTGCCATAGATCCATCCTCTGGGATTATGGGATTGGAAGTTTATTGGGGCATTTAGAATTCTCTGCTCCAGAGCTCTAGTGCATGCACTCGCCTGAACTACAGGACAGACAGTGAAGTACCTCACCAGAATACCAATCCCAGGATTCCATAGAAACTGAGCCATCTCAGTTAAAATGGTATCAGACTTCTTTTATTGTCTAAATGTAGAGACAAAGTGTCCATAATCACGAGAATAGATGGTAAATGCTGTGGTCTTTATAGTAAATTCAGAAGTCCCAATTCCTACTCATTTGTGAAGCAATAACTTTGCCACAGGTAGGTGTCATTCATTCCTGCTGGCCAGCACAAGATGAATTCTTCAAGGGGCTGAACCGCTAGGTGGGTTGTTAGAATCAGTTTAGTCTTAAGACTTAGACCACAGACATTGTTCCTTTCTCCATTCTGTCTGCGTAATCTTTTGGTACATTTAACAAGTCCTGCCTTCTAGCAGCAAATGAAGGAGACTGGGGGCAGGGAGGGGATTTAGAGACACATTCATTATGCCATAGGAAAAGGTGGAGAACATAATGTTATCATTCAAATGTTTATTCAACAATTCTTAAATAACATTTTAAAATAATTAGAATAATAAAAATAAAACTGCATGCTTGTAGGTGCTTTGTTAGTTTTATATCCACACAACATCCCTCCTAGTGTGGACAGGCACACATACGTACATACATACTTAAAATGCATAATGAAATGTGAAAGATCCATTTCAGTTCCAGATCACGTTGAACACCTGATTTCAGATTCTAAGAAAGGTTGAATGGGAGCCTACCAGGGAAAACTAGAAATCTCCAATCAGGGATGAGAAAAGAATTGTGCATGAAACCCTGGAGAGTTGCTGTCAGCCAGAGTTGTCAACACTGAGATAGTTAATGGATCAATAATTTGACTCATGTAGCTTTTTATTTTCCTGTGCTCTATACAGTCCAAGAACAGTGAGTGGGTAGAGCTGAAAGTTGTAGAGTCAAAGTAGTGTTATTATGAAAGAATAATATGGGGCTTTTCCCCCCTTTCACTTGTCTTAAAGGTCCAGTCGAGAACCTGCCGACAACTGCATCCACAGGGGATCAGAGGAAGTGTTTAATTTGCCAATATCCTGAAGTGGATCTGTTCCTAGGCATTTCACAGTATGGTAAATTGACAATTGAAGGAGCCAGACCAAATAGGATTTCCTGAGGCACATATGCCATTTGGACCCAAAGATCACCCCAAGTAGCACACTGGACCTCTCTGTGACCTCTAGCCAGCCCTATTGAGCACGATCTAACCCACCCATCTAGACAAGTCTTGAGGCAGTTTCGAGTTGACCTCCTAAGTCCTTTCAATGTCCAGGGCATCCATGCATGAAAAAAATCCCATTTTTTTTCCTATATCCATGTATACAGGGAAGGGGAAGATGTGGCCCTTAAGATTTTGCTCAGTTACAGTTCCTATCTGTTCTCACATTGTGATGTACAAGGTAGGGTTGATGGAGGTTGCGCTTCAATAACACCTGGAAAGCTACACACTCTTAACTTCTGATTTAAAATACGTTTGTTCTGGCAAATCGCAATACTGGAATTCGAAATGCCTTAAAGTTCAGAGGTAACACCATTCTTTTTGCTTTGTCCTTAGACAGAGGGCTACCTGAGGCAGTGCAGAAGATAACTTACGTTTACTTTCTAGTTTGTATAGACAGACTTCAACAGTCATCAGTTAAGAACTGAATGTTAAAATGCCTCAAAATAGACTGAGTTCAGCAGCAGCTTTTACATAATTTCTTCTCAGTAATATTAATTATACCCAAGAGTGTATATTCATTAGAGCTTTGATACTGGAGCAAAAACACTATCTAGTAATCATTCCCCAGAGGTAAAAATTTTGTGGATGATTCCTTAGCCGCAAAACAGGGTAGCCAGCAGCCATCTAGAGATTACCGTGGCACTAGCTTATTGGCCAATATGTTCCAAATACCCACATCATCCATGTTTATCTGATCCATTAGTTTTTACTGGTACTAGAAGTTTTAAAAATTTTATGAATGGCAAGACAACGGAATATGATACTGATGTTCTTTTTTTCGGCAGTACTAAAAGATACTATGATTTCTCTCTCTCTCATACTTGAGCATGCACACAGCACCCTTGCTTAACCCTGGTATACATCTAGAAATGTTATGCTGATTCAACACAGAGATAATGAATGTTGATTGCTTAAAAGACCTACCAGGGTACTATAAGCTACCGGTGTGAATACGCAAATATCTTGCAAGCATAATCCAGTCTTATCAGCACTACATTTAAAACCCTCCAGGGTACATGTCAGCAATCAAATTAAAAGATGCACAAACAAGCAATAGCAGGTCACTTTCCAGATGACTCATATACTTCAATATTGCTTAGAGTGAGTGCAAGGACTCAAATAATCTCTCTAAAAATTGGTCCTGAGGATTCGGCAGGAGAGGGTCAAGGGAAAAGAAAAGAAGTACATCTTATTCTAGTGCATAACTGATAAACATTTCCTGATACATTTTTCTGTAAGATATTTTCCTCTAAAGGTCTTTAGTTATGAAAAATTAATAATACTTTCATGTTATTACATGGCACCTGAAATTGTGTTATTATATCTGACAGAACAGCAGGTGTTAACAGCTGGAAAGAACAAGAGCATGGGGAGCTGAAAAGAACCAGATGTGGCACCCACTTGGCTTTTGATATTTATTTGAATGGGCCTTCAATGAATGTGCTCAATATTAATGGATCTCATATCAACTTTTGTTGGCTCTCTATTGCAGAGACTCAAATTATATCCTTCCAGCTAACCCTTTTTTATTGTACTTCCTCTCGTAAAAAAAAAAAAAAAAGCACATTTGTTAATACCTTGGGAAACAGCATTTCATAGACAGTAGTTGTATGATTTTTTTGGAAGCCAGTTTTAGCTATTGGCTTCATCAAGGAATAACTACATTAGCAGGGGCTACTTTGAGATATTGGGTTTGTATACATATAAACCCTGGCATTAAAATTTGGACAATAAGACTGCTTCAGATCTAGTTCTTGTTTTTTTTTACAAAAGGAATAAAACTCCATAAGGTGGTATAGATAAAGAGGTGTTCTAACTTATTTGACATTCCTACCACACTTGGAAAGCAAACGTGAATATTGCCTAGGACTGGCAGATCTCAAGCTTTGGTCATAAAACTCAAGTTATGGGATCCATTCCCAGGTCTTGGGTTTTGATCCTGGAATCTCCAAAAATGGCATGCTGCCAGCCTGGCAGCCCTAGATTTTGGGGGTTCATCTTGTGGCTTCAGCACATGCCATTTAAACATTTTGAAATGCACACTTGTCTTTGTTGGTGGTATCAAAGTTTGCTACCTCATCTGTTTAAGAGTGTTAGAACAATTATGAGGGGGGTATAGAAAATTGCCCTAAAACTGCCTTAAAAGTATAGTAATTTTAAACTTGTTGCATGAAAACATTTTTTACTACAATCGGCTCCAGCAAAGCAAGGTCATGGAGCTTCACTAGATAATGGAATAATATCACTTAATTCAAGTTTTAGTTAGTGCTGTGCCTCATTATCCACTGAGATAACAATAATTACAATTTATTTATTTATATCCCACTGTCCCCACTAATAATGCCTAAAGCATCTCACAATGTATCAAATAACAAGAAGCATAACAATAGCAAGTCACCATTACTTCAATAGATAGATAGATACATAATAAAATAACAATGTGTTATTGAATAAAACACAAATAAGATAACAGAATTTATACTAAACAGGAGAATGATTAAAGTCCAATGCAAAGTCAATATAGATTAAAGACAAGCCCATATAGTTACTAAATACATGGAAAAGCAACATGGGGCTCTCTACTATTAAAATACGCATATTGGTTGGTAGTCCAACCTCTCATTTCAGGTAGCCTTCACTCTCCATCTCTCATTTGGAGAGGTGAAGGTTGCCAGTCCTCCTTCAAGTCTAATATTTGTTCATAAACCACATTACTTAATTTTTCTTGAAGACATTGGGTGTGGTAGGCAAACCAGGTGGACAATGCCCTGTTCTCCTACAACAACCTGCTTCCAGCACCCTCTGCAGCCAGCAGCTCAATCAGGCACTGAGGTGGTGAGGGGCAGGGCAGGTGGGAAATGCTCAGTCCTTTGACATTAATGTCTTCATTAACATCCTTCTCTCTCAAGGCATCAGAGAGGAGACACTCAGGAGGACGTGAGAGTGTGTTTCCCCATAAACCTTCAGTTTTTAATGTGCACATTACTTTTTTAGAAGCAACTAAAAATTAGCTATGCTGTGTCTTTTTAGAAATGAGTACTTACAGAATTACTTTTAAAAAAAATGTAACCAAAGCAGTGACTAATGATGGTGGGGACTTGGAACTATAGTTGTTACTAATTATTTTTTAAAAATAACTTCCACAGTTTTAAGGAATAAGGATGAAGTCTGGAGCAAGATCCGCAAGGCTAAGAATATCAGTCCAAGACTGAAAGGAAGGTCAGTATGAGGCCTTGTCCAGATGGGCTTATCACTCTCTATTTCGATCATTTTCGGTGCAGTTGGACTTGAATCTAATGACAGTGTCCACATGTCTTTTGACTTAGAGCGTCTTGACCCTTTTTAGAGCTGTCCTGCTCTTTTTTTGGGACATCACTAGGGTTACAGTCTTTTTGGCACAATTTGGAGCACTTAAATTATCCTGTTCATTAGTTTGCACCCAAATAGAGTTGTGGGCAATGTCATCTGAGGAGACAACCTTGTGATGTATTTGGTAGGTTGCTGCATTTGAAAGGGCTTTCACTTCTTCCAGCGAGTCCACACTTCCCCCTCACTTGCTCACAGTTTGGACAAACAGGCCCAGGGGTGGAGAAAATGGAGGTAGAGGAGAGGGGGATTAACAAATCTCAGCAACTCACCTTGCTTTAATCTGGACTAATCTCCACTACAAGCAGAGGGTGAATAACTTTTAGTTTTGCTCCAGCAATTGACACAGCTGTTGCTTTCCTTTCAGTTTTGCATCTCTTGACAACCATGATAACCTTGAAGAGTACAGGTAGCATTAGGGCATGTGCTCAAACCCATGCTTGGATCCTGGGTATGCAATTCCCATGCATTCCTTACTCCCAGGTAAGTGCATAAGACTGAAGCTGGGGTGAGCAACCATGGAATATATGCTTTCCCTACCCCAGCAATTAAAACTTTTTTCCTTTTACAAGTTAAAAAACAACCCATGATTCAGTGGGAAAAGCAATGGTGGCTATGCTAGAATGAAAGCCCAGACCACAGAACAATGCATGAAGCTGTCTAGTTGATCTTTGAGTGAGGATGATCTCCCCTCCACTGCCCCCCCCAACTGCACTAATGTGTCCATGTCAAACATTTCACTTTTAACAGAGTCTTTTCTGTGAGGATCTGAAAATTAGTCTGCAGAAATCCTGGGTTGGATGAGAGAGACAACGGAGAAATCCTCCCTCCTCTATTTTCATCTACTCTACCATTTTAATTTTTAATATATCGTTTCCTATTGCTGTAGCACTATGCTAGATAAACAATATATTGGAGGTATTATGTTCACCATGCTAGGTAGATATATTGCTGCTTTGCTCTGCCACTTACTTGATTTAACAAAAAGAAAGAAAAGTTGCCACAGCACATGAAATGATGGCCACAAGAAAAGGTGGGGAAGGGGGTGGGAAGGGAAGTGTCCTTAATCAAAAGGGGGACACATTGGGGCAATCCAAAGACCTGTCTGGACCCTTCTCATGGAAGAAAAACCACTGAACAGAAGGATCACTCAAGTAAGAAATAAAAGAGATCAAACTAAAGATAAGAACCTTAGAAGCTGTTCCAACTTCTCTTATCTGGATGTGTCCTAAATCAACAACAGAGACACTTGAGGTGTCCAAGACCACTCTTTACCTGCATTGACCTTCCTTCCAGTCATAAATCAATGTAGTTGGGCTTACTAAACTCGCTGTCTCTTTCTTCTCTGGCCTATTTGTTTAGAGAGATGATATTTTTTTTTGTTTTACCTAAGACAGGCAAATGTGGCTTCCTACATCTTTCCCTTAGTTAACCTGAAATCGGGGTTCTATGCTATTTCTATCACAATGTTTTTCCTAAATGAACAGTCATTTTCTTATTGTGAAATGGGTAACCTTCTTAATTTATTGAAGCACAGAAAAAGACAGAGTCTTGTGGCAGACTATCACATTTTATTTGGCATATGCTTTTATGGATTGCGGCTCATGCATCTGAAGAAGTGGGCTGCAGTCTATGGAAGCTTATGCTAAATAAACCTATTAGCCTGTAAGGCGCCACAAAACTCTTTGATGGTTCTTTTTTGATTGACTATGGAATCTCTGTCTGCTTTCTAAAGGGTTCTCCTCCAAAAACCCTTATATTTCAGGGGACTGAACCTACATTTGGTGCCGTATGTTCCCTATGCAAACATATTGGATCATGGGACATTCTTTTGTGCTCATGCTTAGATGGACAGAGAAGACAGTACACTGTTTGCTGATCTCATCATATTCTTCTACTCCACAGCATTGAGTGGGTCCTGGTGGGTCTGGCTCATTGACTTCCGCTTCTATCGAAAGCAAACCAAGCCAGCAGATGGTTTGCAGTAATTCCACACGTGGGTAAATTTGGGCTATTTGCTTTCCAAGTTTCTCACTCTGTGCAAAACTCACATAGAGCAGCATAAACTGGTGTGTGTGAACCTGAACCAGAATTTATGATGAGTGAATTTGGGCAGCATGTTTAGGGGGCGGGGCATCAGGTGGTGTACAAATTCTTTCGTTAGCAAAGAAAGCAGTGACACAATATGCAGGGCCTTCTGCTACTGAGTTAATTTCCATGAGAAAGTCTTGCTCGTAAAGGGAAGACATTCTCCAGGACAGATGGTGCTCAGTTTTCAGTACTACCGCTCAAGAGTGCAATTACCTTTGACACCGCAACAATAAAAACAACTTTTTTTTTTGTAAATAGAGTGGCTGAGATTCTTGTTTGCAAAATTAAACAAGGCTTTTTAAGGCTAGATTCAGCCTCTAATTCTCACCGTCTTAAAAATGGCAGCTAATGCACTGATGTTTCAGCTGTCAGTCTTCTTAGTGTGTGAGCCTTGCATTAGATCTCCTGAAAGTGTGTTGTGTGTTGTGGTTGCTTTCCTCCCAGCAAAGCTTCTGTGACACAACAAGGCCAAATAATACACAATAGGTAGTTCTCTGGCGGACATATCACATTTAATAGGAAATGCATATTTCCTGTTGTTATTGCCCTTTCTCTCCAAGCACACAATTCTTTCAAAATCACATACCTAGGAAATTAGACTTGAAAATGAAGCCTCAGTGACTAAAAACAAAAGTAAACTTATTAGCAACATGTGGATTTAGGCAAGCTCATGCTACTATAAGCAGATGAATATTTGTCTATTAAGGGAGCTCTGCTTACAATGTACTGTCTAGTTGTACCCTGCTGGATTTTTGGTAGTTGTAGTGGCATCAAAATAAATAAACATGTGAAATAAGCAAGAAAGTTGAGACTCCTAACTATTCACCCCACCCCCTGCAGTAAAAGGTATACTACTCCTTCAGTGTTCAAATTATATGGGAAATGGCAGACAAAGTGCGATGTTTTGAAGAATCCAGAAGAAGAGAGGCTAAGAACGCCTCTTCCTCGAACTTCAGCCTCTGGTGATTGCTTGTAAAGGGAAGACATTATCCAGGACAGATGGTGCTTGGTTCTCCATACTACTACTCAAGAGTGCAATTACCTTTGGCACTGCAACAATATTTAATTTAATTATTATTGTTTTTGAGTTGGAGCAAGTAATTACAGCGCACGTGTAATTTGCTCCACACATCTACATGTTCCCAAAAAGCAAGTAACACTTTGCTAAAGTCAGTAATAGCTATCTTTATATTTTATATTTTTAATGCTACCTTGGAAAAAAATTGTTTCTCTTCCACCACATAACAGGACTGCAGATTTTATTAGATGACAATCAATCTTCCTTTTCGCTTATTTATATTCTCTGTGTGCTCATCTTTGTCTGAAAGTTCCAAAAGTTTGCAGAAAACTTCAAACAACTATGGTCAATTTAATAAAAGAGACCGTCATAAATTTATAATCATTCCTCCTACTGCCTGAGCAACAGAGCCATAACACTGCTGAATTATTGCTCTTTTTATTTTCAGACAGCTGTCCTTAAGAATTCCCCCCCCCTCAAAGCAGTCTGAAAAGTGTCACAGAAAAAGACTGTGCCTCAGAGCAAAGTAACACAAAGAAATATTTCTTTGCCCAAAAATACACTCCAGCTTCTTGTATCCTGAGAGATTTTTCTCTTCCTTGACCATAATTTATCACATACTCTTTGGAAGTTTCATGAGGAAAAGTTTTCACCATGAACAGCTACTACCCCTGAGAATTCACTGACTTTATGGCAGCATTAGGTATCCCTGTCACCAGAATATACTGCTGTAGAGGAATACATTTTAAAGATGGCAATATGCCATTCACTGCCTGTTTAATTCTCTTGGATCCTTAATCGTTCTATTCCCATGATCCCAATCTGCTACCGTCTTCCTTATAGTAACGGTACTTCAGGAAAGTCATTGGGTAAGGACAACTTTTTCTGGTGATGTCAGGAACACACCCGCACAAACATCCAAAGTAAACTTCAGTTGTGAAGGTAGTTCATGTAGAAGATATTAAATCTGTTTTTAAAAGTAAATATACAAACTACTCTGTTTCCTCAAAAATAAGAACTAACCTGAAAATAAGCCCTACTATGATTTTTCAGGATGCTTGTAATATAAGCCCTAACCCCAAAAGAAGCCCCAGTTAAGTGAAACCCTGCCCTCCATCATTGTGCAGCAACCAGAAGATGACATGACTGTCTTTCAATAAATGTAGATAGTTGAACATTGAAAAAATAAAATATCCCCTGAAAATAAGCCCTAATGCATTTTTGGACCAAAAATTAATATAAGACCTTATTTTATAATTAAATACCTTATATAGAAATTCATGAACTGATTTGAGTTGTGTTTCTGAAAAATAACAAAAATTGTCAACAAAAATCGCATCCAAGCTGCCTGGTTAAACAATAGCACTTACTTTTGCTTACTTACTTACTTACTTACTTGCTTGCTTGCTTGCTTGCTTGCTTGCTTGCTTTTTCTTTCTTTCTTTCTTTCAATTTCTCCAGAGATAAATTAAATTGTAGTAAGATATTATGCAAACACTCGGCAATATGTTATGACAGCAGATGAATCAACTGCTTTCATTTGGAAATCCAATCCTTCCTACAAGGAACTACAGTGGCATTTGCTCCTAACAACTTGGCACCAGTACATTGAAATAAAAAGACATACAGTATAAACTGGAAAGCCAGCACACTTTATTTCTCCCTTTAAAGGAGGAAAACAACAAGAAAAAGGTTGTAGAATTCATTGTGATGTGGCTGTTTTCATCTTGCTACCTCAGTAAGGTTAGTAACTTTTCAGGCCCTTTAAGGGCAGAATGGAAACAATAGCAGCTGTTTTAATGTACGTTGTTCCAGCATATTGTCAGGAGATGCTATGGCACTCTGACTGGCACTGATGCTGCAACATGACCTTCATGGATGGCTCTGGGAGAACCATAAAAGTGGCATAGTATAACGGCTAGAAGTACGGCGTATGGTGCATGAACGCTCTGGCTTGAATATTGCTCCAACTATGATCTCATGTGAAGGCCTTAGACTTCAGCCATGCCTTCCCACAACTAAGCTAATAGTTTCCGACAACCTTAAACAGTGCCATTGTGACTGTCACTGAGGGGTAGGCATCAACCACATTTGCCTTACGAAACAATAATTATATTTATCTATTTTATATTGATTTGGTTTTACTGGTCTTTGACCATAATAAAGTATACTACTACCACATTTGCTTCAGATAAAGACCACCCACCCACCCAAAGTGAGGCAGAGTGGGTAACTGACCCAGGCTTCACAAATGAGGGGGACTCTTGCAAGACGTGGATGACATCAACGGATGTCCACAAAGGGCTATGAGAAGGAAGCCAAGAGGAGGGACCTCAATGAATATACTTCCCTGGGCTTCTTGGTGTCTTAAACCTGTGGCTTCAGAACTAATTTGGAAAACTGTCTTATTTAAAACAAAACAAAACAACATAAACTACTATTTGAAGTTGTCCTGTATGACCATGGTGTAATATGAACCTCAGTGCAGAAAACCTAAATCTTCACACTTTCCATTAGAAACTATCATTCTTTGTTAAAAATCACGAAACAACTATAATGTTGGTACTCTTTGGCGGAATGGGATTAAATTTGGAGGCATCAAAGCCCCATAGTAGCACTTGCCATACTGTGGAGAAAGCAGAAAGGGTGCTTGGTTTATTTTTAATTGGGTTATCTAGCTTTAAAGTTGGACTTTTTTTGTTTTACCAACATTGAAAGTCTTGCTAACATTTAAATATCTTGGTAAGGTAAAGGTAAAGGTTCCCCTTGACAATTTTTGTCCAGTCATGTTCGACTCTAGGGGGCGGTGCTCATCCCCGTTTCCAAGCCATAGAGTCAGCGTTTTGTCCGAAGACAATCTTCCGTGGTCACATGACCAGTGCGACTTAGACAGGGAATGCTGTTACCTTCCCACCGAAGTGGTTCCTATTGATCTACTCGCATTTACATGCTTTCGAACTGCTAGCTTGGCGGGAACTGGGACAAGCGACGGGAGCTCACTCCGTCGTGTGGATTCGATCTTATGACTGCTTGGTCTTTTGACCCTGCAGCACAGGCTTCTGCGGTTTAGCCCGCAGCGCCACCACGTAGACCTGGATAAAATTTGTAGGGGCCATTGCCCCTTCCGACAAGGTCAAGCTTACTAAGCTAGAGCCGCATTGATGCAGGATGCTTTGCTTAAGAGCAAAGTTTTGGTGTTTCAAAAAGAATGTGTTTCTCCACCCGCAGCACCACCCCTTTTTGTGGGTAATTGTTATGAAAAAGACATAAAGAATAGGTAAAGGTAAAGGTTCCCCTTGACAATTAGTCTAGTCGTGTCCGACTCTAGGGCACAGTGCTCATCCCCGTTTCCAAGACACAGAGCCAGCGTTTGTCCATAGACAGTTTCCGTGGTCACATGGCCAGCACGACCAGACACGGAACGCTGTTACCCTCCCACTGAGGTGGTACCTAGTTATCTACTCGTATTTTTACATGCTTTAGAACTGCTAGGTTGGCAGGAGTTGGGACAAGCAACGGGAGCGCACTCCATCGCATGGATTCAATCTTACGATGCCTGGTCTTCTGACCTTGCAGCACAGAGGCTTCTGCAGTTTAACCCGCAGTGCCACCCCATCCCATAAAGAAGTTGCCCTAAGTAAGAAATCTTCAAACTTTGTGTAAGAAAGGCACATTAATTTGAATAGGATCACGCTCCAATGTGGAGGCAGCTGCTACTTCTTAACTTCCCACTCCCACCAGACTTTTTGAAAAGTAATTTCAATGGAAACGGCATCTGTCATAGAGTTGCCATGAAGCAACAAACCAGCAAAATTTCAGATAAAGTTCAGGCTAAGAAATTGTCAGGGGGGGGGGGTGTGGAAATGAAGGCTTTTTTTTGTTTTCTTCTCAGCACCAAAGTCATAGAAAGCGCAACGGGACAGGGGGTGATGTGGGGCATGCAGTGGTTTAGACAAGGCTTGAACTTCCGGGATTTTCCAAACAGGCCTTGAGTGCTCCTCCCTCTCAGGGCCTACAGACTTCACCCAAAGATTTAAAAGAACTAGGGAAGAAAAGCCACGCCTCATTGAACGCTGAATCAGTAGAACATTCCCAAGAGCCTATACAGTTGGCTAGAAAGATCAGTGTGTTAAATATCTGGTTGCGGAGGCAGAGGTAGGGAGTTCAATTTCCCCACTGTGCCTCCTTGGGAGAAGACCCAGCCTGTGTGGCCTTGGGCCAGCGGCACAATCCCAGGGCAAGCTCAGAAGGGAATAGTCAACAACTTCTGAGTTCCTTCTGTCGAGGAAACCCTGGAAAGGGTCACCATAAATCAGAATCATGACTTGACAGCATACAGTTATTATTATTATAGAAACAGATTCTTAGATTGTGTTTAAAGTGGATCCTGTCTCTCAGGACTGGGAAGAGAATGAATGATTCAATATCGCCTCACAACAGAAAGACATTTCTTTTTCTGTTGGCATACTTGTGAAATTGCTATGACATATCCCCACTCTTAATAGCAAGGATGGAAGAAGGGATAGATAACTTCTGGAGTTGTCGGTCTCAACGCAGTTGCTGGCAAGTCTTTCAAAGGAACTCACCTAACATACCGCACCCAGATGTTCAGGCTAAGGACTGGGTTCCCTTCTGTAGGCCTGGGCACTACCCAACATCCACCTTCATTGTACGAGTCCAGCCTCCAATGTCCTACAGAATACAGTAGGTTATAGGCTTCAGAGTCCCCACACCCCAGCTCTGCTCCTGTTTCTTGCTGCCTCCTGGACTTGCCTTAGTCCTACCCATTTATCTCCTGCTTCTGAGGTGGTCAACAACACCTACCTCTTCTGGTGCTCATTTCAGCTGACAGGCTGTTTGGAATTGTCCCAACTAGGAAAGGATTTCCTCTAAGCTCACCAACATTCGTACTGGTATGTTAAAGTCCAACAAGCTGTATTCACATTTATATGAAAATAATTTCTTAAAAGTGCTCTCTTATTGAGGAAACTTGTGTCAGATCAGCAGCAGCCTTCAAAGAGCCAAAGCCGTTACCACGCAAGGGGCTAGTGCCTGACAGAAGGGACATGCAAGCCTTGATGTTCCATGTATTGGGCACAATGGAAATGTTGGCACATCATTTATACGTCTGAGTGAGCAACAGCAGTCAGCTTCTGGCAAATGAACAGTGGCCTTAAACATGTACCACTTCAAGCAAGCAAGGATAGTTCAAACAGCCTATATGGGAGTGTTATATTTCCAGTTGGACAACGAAGTAGAAGGCTTGTTCCTGCCATTCCAATTGCAATAAGAGTTGCCTGGTATTATGCAGTGGTCTGGAGAACCTGTTCCCATTCATGAGGAGGTCTATATCATGAGGTGCCACCATTTGTCTCGTTAAAAGTAAGTTTTACAGTTCATATCCATTTGTCAAGGGCAGCCAATTGAGGTTTAATCACACATTAAGAGAAACATATTTCTTGCTATTACGTTTTTTTCTCAAGGGTACATACTTCCTTTATAATTCTGTCTGAGCAATCAGACTTGGAAATAACACCTTCAATTATCTCCCACTGAACAAGCACAAAAGAAAAGCAGGCTTCTTTGCAACAAGCTTATGCTGGGATAAACAAACACACATCTTTCACCTCTTAGTGAAACTTTGTAATTATATGTTGATTATATTGTTTAATCTGGGCCTTGGTCAGCATTCACAGAGTCTGTCTCAGAGGTGACTGTCCCACTGCCTTCAAATCCTTAAAATAAATATCCTTTCTTAGTTTCTGCTTCAAGTATTCCCTCCCATAACAGCAGTTACAAGATCCAGATCTTAAAAGGCCTAGTCACGCCAAAAATCATGTTGACTCAGTAAAACTAATTTACGTATATTAAAAGGCTTGCTTTCATTTAGCATTTTAACAGGTGCTCTATAACCATTATGCTGGCTCAACAGCCAACATTTTAATTTGAGCTTTGAAGTAGGATCACTGTGTTACCATTATGAATTATTGCTCCCTGGAAAATGAAGAAAACCAGTTCAACAAGGTTGTAATTATATTTAATACATATTTTGCTTTTAAGGGCCATTTGAAGAAGTAAACATCATCAACTTTTACAATTCACAACTAGTGAAGAGTTTATAGTGCTTATAAAGTTGTATCTAAAATATACCTTATTCATCCTCTATAGAACATTTTGAAGACAGTCTAATATTATAATTACACATTATACAGTAGCTGCCTCTTGCCACCACTGTAATTAAGGCATTCTCATTTTACAAACCTCTCCTCAAGACTCCAGTACTGGCTGATAAATACATAACATCAACCAAAGTTTTGTTAAATAAGAACTTAACAGAAAACAATAGTGCACCAGAATGACTTTGGGATAATGAGCAGGTGTTCGATCACTGGCTTAGAAACAGGAAATGTCAGTCAGAATATTTCACATGGCATTTTCAAAATGACCACATGTTGTCCCTGATGCACAGCAAAACATGACTCCCAATGATGCCTGGTGAATGGCTCAACATACAACGGTGCTGATCTCAATCTTCAAATTAATAGAAAAAGGTTGGAGCTATGTCTTCATGCATTTAAGATTTAGCAACACATTTATACTGCCTTGGGAGTTCTTCAGCAAGTTGAATGAATCTGTTCTTTAGAGCTGGCTGTAAAGATCTTGTGATAAGTGACAATGAGCTTCAAAATGTTCCAAAGTTTATGAAGTCCACTGCGAGCTACAGTTATGTGTAACATTCACTTGACACAACCGTGGGTGGGCATTCAATGTAGCTAACAAAAGCTCCACTGTGCGTGGCCCGAGGTGTTCCACCATCCTTCATAGTCCCATCCACATTTGATGCCAGCTATATTCAGTAGATTCTGTGGTTAAACTGGAGTCTTGCTCCACTCCAAGGCAGGTTAGTAGTGGAAGAACCTCTCTAGACTTCTAACTAAGCAGAAGATGTTAATCAAAGAACACCCCTGTTCTTTGATTATTCACTCCAGGTCTCACCTTGAAGCACAGAAGTAGTAATCAGAAAAGTTTCAGGTAGAGATTTCTGATGCAGCTCCCTTGGAAGCCACACACATTATATTTTTCTGCTGTCAGGAGAGATATATCAATTTGATAACTATATTCTTTTGTTAACTGCCAGATCAAAGCCTTCAATATATTCTCATGTCACAATTTTAATAAAGTTAGACAAACACTTGAAACAGCTGGCTTGCATCATGAATATGACTCAGGAGAATCACATAGTTATGTTGCATCAAATCAGAATATGCAATTCTCCATTGGCTTAAACTTAAAGTATCTCTGTAATTCCAAGTGATATTCATCCCATTAAAGAAGATGTTTTTAAAACTGGATCCTGTTAATTTATGCTGTACTTTATGGAAATAGGCATATAAATTGTTGTACTAACACTTATGTGCTTTTTAATAAGTCTTGGATTACAATCAGGCTACAGTGCAGTTGCTACAGCTAGTGGGAACTTGGAGCTACTGATATTTTACATGTTACTATTTTTATTTTCAGATGTGTTATAGATTGCACATATTCCTCTGAAGAGCATTTTTGTTCAAAGCATCCATTGCATATTTTTCCTCCAGAACCAAGCAATCATTGAAACCACTGCTTAACGTGCCTGTTCCACATTTTTTGTTTACGTTACATATTAATAAAGAAAAACAAAGCAGTTTACCTAAACATATTGGCTCTTTGGACCAATTTCAGTCTCTCTCTGACTGTAGACTTTAAAAAAAAGGTTTCAGAGGGGAATTAAAAAAAAAAAAGCAGCAGCCCATTTAGACTAAATGAACTTATTGACAGAAATAATGAAGGTGGCCATTTTAGTACAGATTCAGCTTTGTTCCTGTTAATATTAACAACTCCTGTACTTCCTTACCCCCACCCATGCATACATCCTCAAGAGTCAGCTCCAGAGTATTGACGCTGTACCGTAATTTGGTCTCCCAACAGTTGTGGCCATTTGGAATCACTAATGTATGGCAAGTCTACAAGAACACTCCCATTCATATACAGTATTTCAATAGAGCCTCTATAGAAGAATTTCACAAAAGAAGAGTTCATCTTCTTAGTAAGACTGCATGCAAGTTTGCAAGCTTATGGTTATGGACTGAGGTGGTAAAAGTTGCACGACACAGAAGATTATTTCACTAAATGTAACGCTGTTTGGATTTTCCTATTTCCAAAATAAAGGTGCATCATCCACAAAGGAACTATTTTTAGCTAAGCTAATGGCAGTACAGCCCCTTCACTCAGCCCACCTCTCTCCACAGAGCTCTGTTGCCACTGGTGTTCAGTGAAGAGTTGTGTAACACAGTGTGCCTAATCAGAGAGGTATACCCTTCCTAACATACTACAGGCACACACACTGTGACCACAGTGGTAATCTTAGTCATCTGTACTGCAGACAGTGCAGGGTGATTTTTCATATCTCAGGTGCAATCAACCCACAACACAGAATAGCCAGTTCAAAGTTGACTATAACACACCTCATGTGTAACAGGCTTATGAATCTGACCAGTCACAGCATCTGGCTTATGTTTTTGATTTAACTTCTGTGATTTCTCAGATCTCTTTACACTACTTTGACATGAAGAATAATTAAAAAAGTGAAACTCTTAGAACATAACTTATCTCAGGCTGCCCAGAAGTAAGTCAAAAGGAACACAGCCTGAAAATAGAGACAAAAATTTGAAATGAAATAAAATTTGGTTTGGCACAGGAACATTTATGCAAAGAACAGGATGGCATACAGCAAGCCTATGTTCAGAAAGTAAAGGCTCTGTTCTATACACCAATGTCTTGTCCAGCATGTCACATATAAGCACAATTTCATACTGATCACATCCCAAGATGCTAGGATCTCAAGTGACCTACAGATAAAGCAATCACAGATTGCAATAATGAGTGATTTTTGCAAATAGAACAAGCTGGGGGTACAGGGTGTGAGCAGAAGAAGAAACAGAGAGAAGGTGCTATATGGCAACTTTATAGTCAAGTACTTCTTTGCGTGTACTCATCCCAGTCTGTCATGCATCTTCCTTCAATAAAAGTATGTTTTGTTCTTCTCAGTCCTGATGAGACTTTTCTGAAATAACTTTGCATTCATACTGCAAAATAAACACAGAATTTAGGGGTAAGTGTCTTTGATACTGATATGGCACACATAATCACAAAACTGTAAAACTAAGGAAGAATAACACAAATAGGTGGGCTGAATAGGTCCACTTCCATTGTTTTCCATGATACCAACCGCCCATATTATTCCTATGAAATGCATGTCTGTAGATGAAACCCTGTAGACAATCTGAGTGTCATCCCGTCAGGGATATCCCTTCAAGTCACTATAACTTGCATTCTGTACAGAAGGAGAGAAGAATGAAAGCCTCTAGATGTGGTCCTGTGAAGAAAGGTAAATCATGCTAGCTTTTTAAAAGGGATGTTCTAAGCTAAAATAGGGGTGGATTCATTTTTCCCACTTGAAACTGGACTAACTTTCCAAAGGCTACAAACCGGATGGGGTGGAGGATAAATAGAAATGTCACTGAGGTCAAACCAAAAGTGGACAGGGTTATGTCCACACATAAATCATTCCCCCAACCCAACAAAAATTAGATTTGAAAAACTTTCCCATTTGGAGTTAACCCCATCTAGAAATTGCCTCCCCCACATGCCCCTTCCCTCTCCTATCTTCAACCTCATCTCTAAAAATCTTCAATCCTCCATGCAGCAATTATAGACTTTTCAAAAATTTGCACTAACACAGATAAAACCTTTTTTAAAGTCCCTCATTACTTCATGGGTCTAGCAGACAGCACCTATGGACTGGTCAGATTATGCACTCCAAATAAAAGAGGCCCTGTTGGCTCAAGGCTTCCCATACCTGTTGAAGGATTACATCTATATATGAAGTGATTTGAACACTCCCAAGTTTTTAGCCATGTTTCAAGACACAATTGTCCAAAAATCTATAGCGTATCCTGAAACATTGCTAGAACTGCTGGTCAAGAGGTTATTCAGGATTGGGCTCTTTTTACCTTCATTACATGGACTTTTTAAAGACAAGGAACGATTACAGAAAGAGCATGCTGCAAAGGAGGACAATATTTAACACTGACAGGGTGTAGAAGACTTAAACTAACGTACAAAGGGTCGTGTTATAGCAATGCAATTATTTGGAGAAAGTCTGCAAGGAAAAGCTGTGCGGTTCAAAGTAGACTACATTGTTCATAGGGACTCTAAACCAGCCATTCTGTAACTTTTTTTTGCCATGTCCATAAACACAATATGAGGAAAATACAGGCTGAATCAGGATTCAGGATCCTGAATAAAGGATTGCATAAGTCACATAACAAACCTTATAAGGTGGTTCGTCAAGAATTGTTTCCAGTCTGTGGTCTCCTTTAAATGTGCCACGGCCCCCGTTAAGAATGGATGCTCTAAACCACTGGTTCTTAACCTTGGGTTACTCAGGAGTTTTGGACTGCAACTCCCAGAAGCCTTCACCACCAGCTGTCCTGAGTGGGGTTTCTGGGAGTTGCAGTTCAAAAGCATCCAAGTAACAAAGGTTAAGAACCATTGATCTAAACAACCAAGAATTGATAAAATAAACTTACCATAGCCAACTGCCTGCCAATGTTTCCCATTGTTATTCCACCAGCAAAAAATATACAGGGTAACCACGAACGCACATACAGAAAATCAGGAGAGGTGTACCTGGGAAGACATAGGGGTCATTTTTAGTTCTAAGGTCTAATACAATGCATAAGAAGCAAACAGGATGTATTTTGATAGCTCAGCAATTAGGACTTTCTGTATGGCTCTAATTTGTATTTTTGGTTGCTATTACCCAAACACCATCATGTTCTGAGATAACCAACAAGAACCTTGAAGTCACCCATGAATATGAAAGCCTGTGTATTAGGGTAGGACAGGAGACAGTATATAATTTTCCATGGATTCAATTCCAGGGCATTTATTTATTAAACTTTTAGATTGCCCAAAAAGCATGGTTCTATGGGTAGTATACTCTTTTTTCCCCTAGAGTTAGTAGGATGATTACTCTGTTTTAAATTCAAAACCAAGATACAATTCCAGAAGGTAACCTGTGACAACTGGCACATCTGATAAACTAGGAACTGTGTGATCTCCTTACTTGAAAAAAAAAAAAACTACTTACCTTTCTCCTGATATTCCATCTGGCCTATGTGAACACAAGGAAAATACCACTTCCAGAAGCCTTCCAAAAAACTGCCTTTCCTTTCCCATTAGTGCCTCCCTTATTCATCTGATAAACGCAGATTCCTACACTTTCACGTCTCTACTGGTTTTGACAATACAATCAGAGCTATTGTATCCGTCTACAAGCTACGGTATTTGCATACTGAATAATAATTTTGCTGAACTACTGATGATAAAATAAAGCTTTTATTTTTTTCATGAACAGTTGTTCTTGAGCTAATTGTCCTCATGTGAAGAAAACATGACCTAACAATTTTCAAGCCCTGTGCACTGCAAATATATCATGCACCTGAGAAGTCCCCTTTAACTCCTCTCTCCATAACCTTGGAAGTCAGGCCAAAATGTCTGATTGCCAGAAACAACCCTATCCCAATCTTTGACCTAGTGCTGCACATCCATAGCAAGACTCCCATGTCCCACCCATAGCTCTCCTCTTGGGTTTTAAGAGTGGAGGCTTACTATTTTGATCTTATGTCGCTCCTACCAGATTTCCTCCCAAGCTTGCTTTTGAGAAGGCAGAAGATGTTATCATCCAACGCCACAAATGAGCTCCACTGTCTGCCCAAATTCAAAGGTGGGGAGGGAAACTGTGGGACCTTGCTTGTTTAAAGTATTCACCCTCGCCTTTTCATGATATGTTTTAAAAAGCAGGAAAACCTAGAAGTGTGAGCTCTCAAGGGCAACCCAAGCAATCTCTTTCTACTATCTGGGCTTCAGTCTTACATGAAATAAAGTCACATTAATTCCAGTGGCATTTATATATATTTCGCTGTTGAGGGAAGGATGTTGAGCGGTTTTTTTCCCATGTTTCAGACATATTTACTGTAAATATTTTGGACACCAGTTTTAACCTCCTAATTAAATAAACATATTTTTCCATGCGTACAACACTTACTGATAAACTCCATTGTAGACCAGAAGCTGAGTCACCAGGGTGGCTAGAAATGCAATTCCTATTCCCAAGCCAAAGCCACTTCGAGATCTATCGAATGTCCACCACAGTCCAATTGAAAGTGCAGCAAGTGTGAGGGACAACTGGATGTTGTTCGCAAAATCAACTTTCTGTGAGCATGGCTAAAGATCAGTTTCAGAAGATCCATGAAGAAAATAGGCATTTGAGGTGCATGCATGGTTAAAAAAGCTTTGATTTACCTCACACTTACTGGCTCAAATCCCGTTGGTTAACATAGTAAGAGGCATCAGAGTGGGCCTACTGAATCAGTGGGATTTGGGTGACTCAGCTGCTCCATAAATACCATTGATTCAAGTGGGTCTATTCTACTTCCAATTTAATATACTATAGTCAGTTGCTCATAGAGTAGACCCACTTGAATCAATGGAGCTTATGGAAGAGATGGTTCACCCAAACCCCACTAATTCAATAGGCCCACTCTGGTGCGACTTACTGAGCTAAGCAACAAGATTAAACCCATGAAATGTCTGATATTGAGGTTCAACTCATGCCCCCTCTTCATCTACCCTTCACAAAGTTCTCAGGGCAAAGCCAAGTACTGTTACATTTCAAATGTTTTTAAAGAGCAACAAGGATGCAATTAGGTTGCTTTATAAAACTTCTTCCTCGAGGACACCCACTTCAGCGTTATTAATTCTTGTTTCACAGGCATTTTAATTCTTAGTATTTCATAACTTCTGCTGCTGATTTATGGATATTTGGAGCCGTGTCACATTTCTATTGCGTTTTATCTGTCAGACCACACAAGTACTTCTCCACAGTTAAAACTATGGAGTGGGAATCCAGCAATGTACTTTTGCTGAACACTTTCATACTATTCCTGCCAGAATCAGTTACCTTGCTTCCTACTTCAGTGCTTTGTGTAAGCTAAATATCTGCCCACAGGGTAGATTTCTAGCATTGTGGCAGGTTGGAGCAGGAGGAGGAGAGGGAGGAAGAGGGGGAAACAACGTTCTAATTTTGCTGTGTTGGATACTTGAGTGCACAGTTAGATCTTTGCCTAGAAACTATTAGTATGAAACACTACCAAGTTGGATAGCTCTAAAAGGCAATTCAACAAATTAATGGAGAACAAAGCCATCTAGGGCAATCAGTCATAATGAGCATATTTTACCTAAAGCAGTTACTGGGAAACACAAGCAGCAAAGTGCTATTGCACTTGTGTCCCATTTGTAGACTTTCTATAAGTGTCTGGTTGTCTGCTGTGGGAACAGAAAGCTAGACCAGACCCATCTTGGCTTTAACATTCCAAAGCTCCATCTTATGTTCATATATTAAGTATGTGTTTTTCAATAACAGTACATCACTCTGAGTTAATGATGGAAGAGCAACTAATAAATTGACAGCCATGTCAGGGATGTTCAAGGTATACAACCTCAGAGAAGTGAGTAAGGCAGCTCTTGTTTACCTTTTGGCCTCCTAGAAAGTTCAGATATGATTACTAACATCATTACAACAGAGAAGGATACAGCACTGGCATGATTTATGCCAACAAAGACTGCTACGCATCGCATCACACTGGACCATTCCCTCTTAAATTTATGTGGTTCTCCCAGATGTCTATCCATGCAAGGGTACAATAACCCAATCACAGCTGTAAACAAAAAAAAATGCAAGAGAAACAATTAGCAATGAATAACTCATAATTGCTTTTCTGGCAGACTTGATTAGAACTTTCCCCCCCTATTTCTTTGTCTGCCTTTGTCTGACATGGAAAAGCTCTTTAGTCTTTTTGCGATTTCACAGTCCTGAAATATTAAGAGTCACTTCCAAGTTTAAGGCCTCTTACTCCATAGTCTTACGCATGCAGGTTTTTTAAACATGTCCCACTCACAGTAATTGTCCATCTGTGAATCTTTCAAAGCTCCTTCTTCTCTGTTCTTCTTTCCTCACAAGCACAGTTCTTCATTTATTTAATCCAGGGCTCAGGGAACTTTTTTTATGTTTTACCCCTCCCCAAAACATTTCTATACGCCAACATTACCTCGCCCCCTCCCAGCACTGCCCCTCCACTCTCACCATCCGCGGCCGACCCCCCTCCCCGCCTCTGCGCTCGCCCAGGACCTGCGACCGCCACGCCACCGGGAAAGCGCATCCTTGGTGAAGAGAGGCGGGCACCGCAGGGCCAGCAGGTCCACCGGCCATGAGCTCAGGTGAGGCAGGGTGGGAAGGGGGCCTCCTCGCCAGCACTCGCTCTCCCCACGACAGAATGCCTGCCTACACACAGCATTGTCGGAAATAAAATGCCTGGGGATAATGAGGAGGGTCAAGCTGCCACAACCGTCCTCATTACCCCCAGGATTTTCATTTATACCCCATTTGGGATAATTTACCCCTGTCCCCTGACCACTGTTTTAATCCTAATCCTTTTCCCCCATACATGTTAGTCCATATTCTATGCTGTTTAATCTCACTCATTTATGCTTTGGCCAACAAAGACATGGGTGACCACTGCACTTGCAGGCATGCCAGCAGTTCATACTCTTGACATCCTAACTGCACATAAATGTTTTACTGGGATTCAGAGAAGCATTTCTAACATCAAAGATTTTCAAACAATACAAAAAATATGGGGATAACAAGGGAAAGGAAAAAGGGAAAGAAAGGAGAAAAGAAAAGAAAATGAAATAAGGTCAGGTTATCATACTCAAGAATATGATAACCTGGCTACGGGGGGGGAAAGGAACTGTTACAGACAGGTAGTTTAGAGGTAAAACAAATATGTAACTGTGACTGAAATGTTCTAAGTGACAGAAGACAAACCAACATGCTCAGACAAGTAGGGATTCAAATCCAAGTCCTCTGTAAAATCTGTGGTGTTAACTCAGTGAAAAGAAAATTAGATAATGCAACCCTGAAGATTAACTTTAGCACAATCAAACAAACAAACAAACAAAAATAGCTTAGCTAGACAAGAGGTCATTTATTGACCTATACCAGAATACAACAAAAAAGAACCTCAAGAAAATGCTGTCTTATTGTGGAGGTTTACTTTCAACAGAATTATGCCTCAGTGTTGCCCTCTCACTTCTCTGCCAAGAGGTTTTTCCTGCTAAAATGATCTTACACACCAATTCATCAAGTGAAATTTCCAGATATGGGGGAAGATCTACCTTACCAAGAAAATACAGAACCTATCAATGAATAGCTGCTAACCTCAAGTAAAAAGATATTCAATACATGATGCTTGCCACTTATGAAAGAACTGCATTATGCTACTGAAGAACTTGCACCAGCATCTTCACTACATAGTATCATATTTTTAAAAGGAAATGCTCTGTTAAATTACGCATCTTAAAACCAGGAAGAAAAAACTCTTTGCTACTGACAGACAACAGAACTTCAGAGATTGAGACAGACTTGGTGCAGGAAGTTGGAGGATAATGGAAGAGGACTTTGTTCACTGGCGCCACAAAATCCTTGATGAACTAGATCTAGCACACAACACTTTTTCCTAGTGTCCTCCCATTTCAGCTGTTCTGACATACCTGATGCTGTTCCACAACCAAGCGGTACCCACCAAGCTGAAGAGAATATACTGGTAATCACATCAGGTGGAAACAAGGTGACGTTTCTCTGAATCTGCAGCAAGTTTAATACTAATGCAAGAAAGACGCCAATTAAAAACAGGACTACTCCACGGATCACCAAGTTCAGGCTGTGGCTGGTGACGGAAGAAATGTATGGGCCGCATTTTCTTGGTATGGATGGTTGTGCATCATTATCTGCCATGGCCTCACTTATTTCCAGCAGCATTCAACACGAGTGTTTGGAGCCTAAGAAGGAGGAATATCAAGGCTGAAGGAATCCTATTTTTCTTCTCAGGACATACTCCAAATCCTGTTCAAAAAAAGATAACATAATTATAGAACATATATTTAAATGTTTGCTTTTATTTTAATATACAAACCTGTACATATAAAGAACATACAGATTCTTAAATCAAAATAATACTATGGGTCAAGTTCTACAAATTTCAGTATTCATGTATAGCCAATATTTGGCAGATCGCCTCTTCCCACCCAGATCTACCCGAGTCACCCGACAAAGCCAGCAGGGACGGCTGAGGGGACTGACGCCGAGGGAGGCCCGGAAGGAGAAAACAAGAAACCGGGCCTTCTCGGCAGTTGCCCCTCGGCTGTGGAACACACTTCCCACTGAAATTCGGCTGGCACCCTCGCTGGGTGTGTTCAAAAACCAACTAAAAACATGGTTATTCAGACAGGCCTTCCCCCCAGTCACCTAAGTTCCTTCCCTTTTTTCTGGTTCTTAATGTTGCCATCTTGGATAATATTAATTATAATAATTATGTTAGTTATTTTTCTACATTGTTTTAATGTGTTTTAATGTTTGTAAGCCGCCCCGAGTAGACGTTGTCTAGAGGGGCGGGGTAGAAATTGAATAAATAAATAAATAAATAAAAATATCTTCACCCACTATTGTATAGCTCATTATTTATATTAGCAGGATGATCCTATACATTCTCAACTGAATCTCAGGACATCCAGTGTCCTTAATACATGACTCAATTGCCCATTTCACCACAGAGGCATCTGGCTCCTTAATGTAGCAGTCCTCAAATTTATGTCCCATCAATCATTTTGTTGAAGACCCTGGGGCCCCACTGTGATAAATATAAAAACCCACTTTTAATGCTAAGTATAGCACAGGTATTTTGTTATTATATTCATCATTCGCAATAAATATTAAGTCCCATATTGATTACTTCTGAATCCTACTGGTCCCGCATGTACTACTGACTGAGAATCACTGCTTTAAAGTGATCACCAAAGAGGGACCTTGGTCAGAGTACTCTATAAGGTCAATATGGTTCATATGCTTCAAAGTGTATAATGAGAAAAATATCTAAAGAAGTCTGCATCCAACCAGAATTCAAGTCAGCCATAAGTTACTTTCTGCTCACTAATCTCCCCTGTGTCTAAGCCCACAGACTACTGAACTCAAAATGCAGGCCCTAATTTGTCTGTATTTTAAGCTGCCAACAAAGAGCTCCCTACCAGCTACCTCCTACTCACTACACTTTGAAATGGTACAACACATGAGGAGGCCTGGTTCTTGATTTCTAAAAGTATACAAGTGTACCTAAATGCATGGTCTCGGAATAAGATAGCTCTTTGATCTTCTAAGGAAGCAACCATTGCAACATGCCAATAAAATAACAGATATAAAATCCAAGTTCTACAGGGTGATAACTTAATAGAACTCATTTAGAAATGTGATGGCCTGGGGTGGAGGGGAGAGATTATTATTCCTCCCAAATCTCTGTCATCCTATCCCTCAATGCTTTTTTCATGGCTTCAGAATTTCTGTATACTTTGCATCTCAAAACACATACAGCAATTCACGTGCAATTCATAAGAGCCATGTACAAAAAGTGCATCTCAGTTTGGAATTCAAGACACACAAATTATGACACACTTTGAAAAAAGAAACAAAGGAGATAATAAGGGAAGACATACTTCAATATCACCAAACAACATCCATGAAGATACCAACAGCCCAAATTAGCTGAGAACAGAGAGACATAGAGTAATGTTTGGCAGAAACAAGTTCTACCCCATCAAAACAAAATACTGCCCAATAATTTAAACCGACAATTACACAATTCCAAAATTCTAGGTGCAGAACTTTAACTTAAGGAGAAGTTTTAGACTAATTTTCAAATGTAAAAATGGGCCACATATTACAGCATCTCATAAAATCCAATCCTGTTTGTTGCTTCAAAACAGCAACAATATGCCATGAGGCTACATAGACTGGCATACAACCTTGCTACTGAGTTGTGAAAATAAAGGAAGTGACAGGGCACTACTGCAGGAAATGCACACAAGGAGGCAACTGACACAGTCAAAGTCTGATAGCTATCAGATGACAAGATCAGTCCTTAGGCTAAATAAAGGGCTTGCCTTTATCCAAGCTGTACAACTTGGATAAGTAGTACTGTGCTCCAAGAGGTCAGTAGAATTCCAGTCCACCCACCAGCAATTCCTTCTACATACCTTCTGGATGAGAATGGTGGAATTCCCTTCCCGGACACTCTTTTTCCAACCTGCCACTCAGACCTCTTGTTTTACATGGACTCAGTGCCACATTCGTGTATAACAAGTGTTTTGACTGACAGCTCAGTCATCTGGAACACTAAAGGAGGCGAAAGCCCTAAAATGTTGTTTGGTACATTCTGAGACTGCCAATCATTTGCATCTTTTGATAGCTCTTATTCATGGGCAAGTGGAAAGGATGTAGCAGCAAGACACTGCTTGTTCCTCCTGCAACATCTCTTATTCAGCAGAGGCACAATGCAGACTGAACTATCTGTCACTATGGAGCACTGTACTGCTGGCCTATGCTTTTGCACTCAAAAGATCTGCCAGATGAGCCCCATTTTGTTTCTTTCAGAGTGAGTTTGCAGGCATTTCCAGTGACATGCTGCTGCAGCTCCATGCCAGGTGACATTTACAAATCTCCAAGATAATCCTGGCTTCTGTTAGGATGGGGCCTGTGTCATCTTCAATTTATATCCACAAATCAGCTCAAGGTGCTGATTAAGCCATGGAGGCCCCAAATAACTTGTCTGGAATGGTTTGGAAGGGCACCAGGTATATACTATGGTAGCCATGAGACTGGGGGTATATCTCCTCAACTATCTAGTGTGCAAGCTGGGGGAAAAAAAGATCCAACAATCAAAAATACTTCAGTGGCTTCTTTGGCAGTCCTGCTTGACTGGAACTAGGAAATCATTACTAGTAGGATTTTGGAAAGTTGATGGTCAATTTGTGAAGAAGGCTTGGGGAGATTGGAGAATGGGAGTAAACAACTGAAGGACAGAGGCACGGAAGGAAGATAAAAATAGAGAAGTCAAATGCATATGAATTGTAGTTTTGTACTGTTTTGTTTTTTGTTTTTTTTTAAATACAACTTCAAAAGGAAGATTTTAGATATTCCACAATCAGGCTGAGGTCTTGTCTGCTTTGGAGGGCAATGAAAACAGATGGGGAGAGTTAAGCTTAGGAACTCTCTCTACAAAAACTACCAAGGAAATTCTCACTTCATACGGCAAACCTAGCAACAGACCCAGGTTTTTAGTATCAAGTCCTGAGTCCCCAGCCGGGGGGGGGGGGGGGGGCAAGCGACTCACGACTTGGACTTGGGACTCGGATCCAAAGGCTCAGACTTGGAACTTGGTATCCAAAACATGAACTCAGGATTTGGGACTCAGGTCCAGAGACTCACCAACATCCCTGGTAATAACTAGAATAGACTTACCGGGCCATATTATTCATAAGGCTGGCGCCTAGAAGCCTACAGGGACTAGGGTCAGACTGTCAGCTGTATTGGGGTGAAGTGCTGGAAGGGATCTGAAATACATGAAACCTCAGGGACCCAGCCATGGGTTAATAAAGCCTTGTACATAGGTATTGACTCACTAAATCCCCACTGATTCAATAGGCCTACTCTAGTTGCAGCTTACAGAATTTCAGCCATACTGTTGCTTTGTTTATTGTCCAGCTAACGTTAAGTGTCACATGCTTGAGACTCTGAGCAGGAACTCTGCAACTGCAGGCTTGAAGTGAGTGAACGTTATGCCATTTGTATTCTACCTGCATAACAAGGCAACAGAATTCCAACCATAATTTTCATGACCCTTTATTTATTGACTGATAAAAACAAGATTTGATTCAGCATGCCTCTTCTCGATAAACTGCATGTGCATTGTACAGCTGCTGAAAGCAGACTACAATAGTCGAGACATTCTTCCTACTTCCTTCACTTTCAACTAGGTACTCGTCTTCAGGCTCCTTGGAAGGTTTACTATGTACTTGTGAAGCTTTTAGCTGTGAAGAGGAGAATTCCTGAATGGTAGCACATCCTAAATTTTCTCTTCAGGAAACACTCTTTGCAAATAGGCTGCTAATCTACATCTAGCTGAAAAAATGAGTTCTGAGATAAGAAAAGGAAGTGGCACATCAGTCTCTGTCTGTGCACCACTGAAATCATTATGATCTTTTGGGGAACAGCATAAAAGTCAGAAGCAAGCTGTATCCAAACAATGAGTGTTAAAAAAAATCTGAACAATACAATGCAACTTCATTCAAAATACTCTTCAACAGAACACAGTGCCAAGTATCTACCACATTCACCATGTTTCTGGAAATCTTTTGGTAGTCAATGCTAATGTGACAAGGACCTGACTCATATTTACACCTTTCCCAACAAGGGAGAAAGGAACCCTCCTCGCTTTTGTACTTTAACATCTGTGCCCGACACTCTAGCCTCTCCCCACCCCCCACCCCCAGCCGCTTCCAATACTAAGTCCACATAAAATAGCAATAGAGCAAGGGCTCACCCAAACTGGGCAAAGGTTCCACTGAAAGAAGTGAGTTCTATACTGTTAGTTTCAGTATAAAACTTGTCATCCACATGATGCATTACACTGATCAGTGCCTTTCTCTTTGTTTTTCATGCTCATATTGGAAGGTGGAGATTAGCACTATGCTGCTTCAAATTCCCTGGAGTTACAGTTATTTATTAACATTATAGCCACACATTAATCTGTTCCACTGCACATAAAAAAATCCAAAAGTAGAACAGACTTATGTCAATGTGATCTTTTTGTGGACTACAATCCACTGCTAAAGTGACAGTATGAATTTATTGTATTTACTGTGTATTGTAATTCTGTATTATATTGTTTGTAATGATGACCTGATGTGCTGTGAACCACCCAGATGATATTCAAAATAATGGGGCGATGCAGAAGTGGAAATAATTAATAAATAATAAATAAGTTAAAGAGACACAGCTTCCCTGGGGAACTTGATTTATAAAAGTTTCTTCCAGAAACAAGTGATTTTTGAAGATGTGCCTTCTGAAAGCTTATGCAGACACAAATACTGGTAAGCCCTGGTAAGAACCACGACCAACCATGATCAGGTAGAGCAGAACATTTGCCAATATGGATACACCCTAAAGCACAAACACTTAATGTTAAAGGAGCCCTCATCCTTTGCCTTACTTATGGACAGAGCAAATTCATCACTGAGACTTGTAGGGGAGTATGAGTGCTTTTCTATCTATCTTTCTATCTTTCTTTCTTATCAATTCACTTACTGGCAACCCACTACTCTGAACATAGAAAAGGGAACATGAAGCCTCTATCATTCCCATAAATAACAGTATATCTTAATAACTCAATATAAGAAACAAAAGAGCTCATATGAAAACACTGGAATATAGGCCCTAAAATTATTCTCTCAGGGATAGTATGTTTTCAAAGGCTTCTTTGTAGAGTTTCTTTAACAATTTTAAAAAATATATATAAAAGGAGGCAACCTGGCACACCTCCAATAGAACATTTCATAGTCATGTGGCCACTATTAAGACATCCTTTTTTATAACTGACATTCTTTTGACTTCTCTTGGTATGGCCACACAAAGAAATGAGGCCTCAGAGGAATGGGTGAACCGGGTAGCTATTCTTTGGGAGAGATGCTCCAACAGGTATTAAGGCCCTAATTCATTTAGGACTTTGTATATCAAAAACTATACCTTAAATTTGGCACAGAAGCTAATAAGCAGGCCAGGATTAGGGAGATACAAGTTTAATTGGCTTTGGAAATCAACCTTGTTTGGAGCTGTTGAAGTCTTCAAGGGCACCCCACATAGAGACTGCTGCAGTAACCGATGTTTGAAAATACCGGTGCATGAACCAACATTGTCAGGGAAATAAGGGCATAACTGAGCAATCTGCCAAAGTTGGAAGGAGTCAGCTCTGGCCATGGCAGATATCTGTTGTTCCAGTGAGAGTGCTGAATCAAGGATCACTGCCAGGTTCCTCCTAACTGGCCAGGAGAACCTCCCAATAGTAAGATCTCCCTTCTCCCTTCTCAGGGTTCAGTTTCAACATGTTTGCCCTAATCCAGTCCATTATTATAGTCTGGTAGATTTACAAATGCTGGGATTTTCAACTGTGTCCCAAACAATAAGGGACACATTTTCTAAACGAAGATAACCAAATGGCCATGCAAAGAAAGGACATTCATAAAAGTAATTAGCATACATGGCAACAATCATACTGATTTTAAATGAAGCCTGGTTGCATGAACATACCCTATATTCACACAGTACTGTACAATAGGTGGTCTCATGTATGTTGGTTTGGCTTACTAACCAAGATTTATTTGTGATTACTGCATCACTATATGTTGTTTTTCTTTCTTCATGAGCTTTACTAATGTCTCTTCCAAAAACCTAGTGGGAAAGGAATCTCTATACTTATGTACAATGAAAGAAACACGAATAATATAAGATATTCAGAATACCATCTTACTGGCAGAAAGCAGCAATGACTTGAAATGACTTTTAGTGAAAGACATGCCAAAGCAGGAGTGCAGTCGAACGTTACGAAGACATACATAATGACTATAGAAGAGCTACATAACTTTAGTGTTGACAATGAAGAAATTGAAATAATTAGAGATTTTCTATACTTCATCAATCCAAATGGGGACTGCAGCCACGAAATCAGAAGAAGAGTCTAGGAAGGGCAGCAATGAAGGAATTGGAAAACATCAAGTGTAAGGATGTGTCACTGGAAAACAAGATCATTCACATTATTGTATTTTCGATCATCATGCATGGATGCGAAAGCTGGACAGTTAAAAAAGCTGACAAGGAAAAAAACCCTGATCCATCTGAAACATGGTACTAGAGGAGAGCTTTGCTCTGGACTGCCAGAAAGACAAACACATGGGTTGTGTATCAAATCAAGCCTGAACTATCTGGAGAGGCAAAAATTTTGAAACTGAGGCTGTCCTACTTTGGGCATATCATGAGAAGGCAGAATTCTCTGAAAAAGACAAGAATGCAAGGTGGAAGGCAGCAGACAAAGAGGAAGACGAAATATAAGATAGATGACTCCCAAGGGAAGCCACAGGCTTGAATTTACAAGAGCTGAGGAGGGCAGTTGTGGACAGGTCATTTCGGAGATCACTCATTCATAAGGTCAGCATAAATTGGAGGCAACTTCATGGCACATCATAACAACAGGGGTGGCATTGGTTCTGGAAGCATTGTGATGACCATACTAAAATATACATTAAATCTAACTTAGCAAGCTGATGATACTGCCACTATTATGCCTGGCAATCTAGTAAAGAGCTGTAGTGTTGATATCTTTCAGTTCAGTGGTGGTGTCTGCACATCATACTAAGCAATTGTTTCTGGTAGCCAGGGTTTATTGTTTTAGCCATGAATAATCCTGCAGATGACCAATGTCCCCGTTTCTGCTCTATTTCCCTCCTATGCCTTTTATTAGCTCCTGTTTCAAGTTTGATATCAGGGACAATTTGCAGTTGTGGATCCAACTTTAACTACAAGGTGTACTTTAAAAAACAAACCAGGTTAAAACAAACAGTGGCTTCTTTTTGTAGTTTGTGACTGGATAACAAATAACATTCTGTTGCCGAAATGGGTTCCAGCATAAGAAGCTAGAATTCAAAGAACTACAGCCTGGATCATCATTATGTGTAAACATGGCTAGTGAGTTGACAGAGAGAACGGGCAATCAAATCACAGATGTCTCAAAACATGAGGCCCTATGGTTTACGTGACTTTGCTGCAACATGTTTATGCTACACAAGGCCCCTTGTGACAGACAAGCAGGAACTATCTAACACTGCAGACTAACCCACAGAAACAAAGAGATCTACAAGTATGCAGGAGGGATTTCCACACTGCTTTACTACTGATTTTTTCACTTCTTCAGCACAAGCAAAACAAATACATTCCTCTTTAATTCATACCACCTTTATTTATCAGAATTCTTCAATAGAAATTAAGAATGTTAAATGCACTACATGCACATTTATTGTTGCCTATTTAAATGGCAACATTAGAATTAAGTGCGTGAGAGGAAGGCGAGATGTACAAAGTACAATCAAATCTGTAAAATATTTCTATCTCTTGAGGACAATCACAAAATAAAAGTATGAATGTGTTGAGGCAAGCTCCTGCATGAATGCCTCACCATCTTTTTCTATCTTAAGATTTAAGGAAACACAGTGTTTCCCCGAAAATAAGACAGAGTCTTATATTAATTTTTGCTCCAAAAAACACATTAGGGCTTATTTTCAGGGGATGTTTTATTTTACAGTCATGTCATCTTCTGGTTGCTGCACAATGCTGCACAATGGTGGTGGTTCAATTAACTAGGGCTTATTTTGGGGGTTGTTGTTTAGTCATTAAGTCATGTCCAAATCTCTGTGACCCCATGGACCAGAGCACACCAGGCCCTCCTGTCTTCCACTGCCTCCCGGAGTTAGGTCAAATTCATGTTGATACCTTCGGTGACACTGTCCAACCATCTCATCCACTGACGTCCCCTTCTCCTCTTGCCCTCACACTTTCCTAACATCAAGGTTTTTTCCAAGGAGTCTTTTCTTCTCATGAGATGGCCAAAGTACTGGAGCCTCAGCTTCAGGATCTGTCCTTCCAGTGAGCACTCAGGCTTGATTTCCTTTAGAACTGATAGATTTGTTTTCCTTGCAGTCCAGGGGACTCTCAAGAGCCTCCTCCAGCACCACAATTCAAAGACATCAATTCTTCGGCGGTCTGCTTTCTTTATGGTCCAGCTCTCACTTCCATACATCACTACAGGAAAAACCATAGCTTTGACTATTCGGACTTTTGTTGGCAAGGTGATGTCTCTGCTTTTTAAGATGCTGTCAAGATTTGTCATCGCTTTCCTCCCAAGAAGCAGGCGTCTTTTAACTTCATGGCTGCTGTCACCATCTGCAGTCATCAGGGAGCCCAAGAAAGTAAAATCTGTCACTGCCTCCATATCTTCCCCTTCTATTTGCCAGGAGGTGATGGGACCAATGACCATGATCTTAGTTTTTTTTGATGTTGAGCTTCAGGCCATTTTTGGCGCTCTCCTCTTGCACCCTCATTAAGAGGTTCTTTTATTCCTCCTCACTTTCTGCCATTTTGGGGGTAGGGCTTATATTACCAGCATCCTGAAAATTCACACTAGGTCTTATTTTCAGGTTAGGTCTTATTTTCGGGGGAACGGGGTACTGTTTGTTATTCATCCTAACTGTACTGTATACATGGACCTGAGCCTCAAAGCTCCTGGTGTGACCTTATGCCAGCTCCTAACTTTAAACACAACCTGACTGACATGAGTAGGCCAACAAAAACAAGAAAGCATCCTGCAGTGCCTTAAAGATTAAGCAATTTATTACACAGGATGAGCTTTCAGGGGCTATGTAGTCATACTGTACCAAATCTGTTCGCCTTTAAGGTGCCACAGGATTCTTTGCTGTTCTGCTACCTCTCAGGGCTGCGGTGAGAATAAAAGTTCACAGGACACACACCACAGATGCCACCTTGATCACTCTGGAATAAAAGCCGAGCATAATCAATGTTAACAACATCAAAACAAAACAATTATATTCTCTTATCCTTCACAGGCGATGCTGGGCCATAACTGAGTGCTGGAAAACCCTGGCGCATACTTCGAAAAAGCATTACCAGTGATCATTAATCTGCTTTGCCCCTCCCCCCCCCGAACCCCGCTCCCGAAGTTATTCAAGGCGCTTCAAAAAGAACCGGGAAAAGAAAGCAGCAAAGGAAAACTGCGCAAACCCCACATTCTCGTGAAGAGTCAGCGTTGAATCCACCTTCCCCCCGCCGCCGCACAAACACACACAGACCTTCTAGTTGCGTGTCGCATCCTCGGGGTGACACGCGTTCACGTCCGTGCCCTGGCCCCACCGCGCAGGCACCCGCCCGCCCGCTCGCCCCGCGCCCCACCGACATGGCCCCACCGGCACGTCCTCCCCGGTCCCGTCCCGTCCCTTCGCCCCGACGCCCCAGCCCAGACTCACTCGGCCTCCGCCATCTTCGCCCGCCCCTGCCTGCCTGCCAGTCTCCGCCTTCCGCGCATCCTCTCCAGCGGGCCGCGGGTTCGGTTTGGCCGACGACGACGACGGAGGAGGAGGAGGAGGAGGACACCTGACTCGGGGCAAAGCCGCTTCCGCCGAGCCGCGGAGGCTGCAGGGAAGGCCGGGGAAGGGGAGCTGCGGATCGGCTGGGAGGGAAGGCTTGGCGGGCAGAAAGGGGGGGAAAAAAAAGAGAGAGAGGAATAGGCTGGGGCTACCCCGCGGGGACCCCCTATGTGTGTGTGTTTAACTTTTACTATGACTTTACCTTTTAACGGAGGCAGGAAGCGGGGGCTCCCTGTGTGTGGAGTTTCTTTTTCCTAGTGGAAATGTGTATTCGCGTAAATTACAGTTCAGTGTCACTCCGGTGTCAAAGTGGGAAGGGAGGGAGGTAACTGTCTGTGGGCGAGGAATTGAAACCTTATGTATCTCTAGCAATTGAAAATAGTGGTTATAAACGAATATGTATTCATTTATTTTTATTTATTTAAAATATATTTTCTCCTTAAAAAGGACCCAAAGCGAGTTACATCATTAAAAACACAATATTAAGAGCGAAGAACAGTAAATTAAAAAAAAATTGGAATTTAAAAAAGGCACATGAATCATGTAGGATTATTACTGGCTGCCTGAAACCTACTCCTGTTGAAAAAGTTCATTATTTGGCTAGCATTGCCCCTCCAGAAGTATGTTAGAGATGCTAGCAAATAATGAGCAAAATAAGCTTAGTATAGCACCAAACCCCTCCACTTCATGGACATCAACCTCCTAGATAACCGCTAAAATTGAAAAGCTCTTGCACACATCTCAAGCTCTAAATATTAAACCAGAAGAGGCTAGGCTAAACTTTTGGAGAATAAAAATGACACACCTTGCTAAATGGATGAATGCTTAAGAATGTCTCCTGCCAGGACAAGATTTCACTGGACCATCTGGAATTCACTTAATTTAATAGACTTCCAAGTGAAGTAGGAAGATCAAAGAATAATCAAGTAAAATAAGGATATACTTGGATATAGGACAAATTTCCTATGACTGGAGAAATTCAATCAGAGGAGCAATTATGTGCATGCAATTTATGCCCCATCATAAAAGGAAAGAACTAGCACAAGATAATGTTATTGAAGTAGCCTGTTTCTGGTCAAAAGTAGTCTAATTATCCTAATATTTTAATTTGTTTTTACTTTTACCTATATTTTGTATGTGTGTGTGTGTTCTGTGCCATCAAATCAGAATGGATTTATAGTGGCCCTAATAGAGCTTTCAAAGTAAGTGATATATTTAAGGAGTGGTTTTACTTGTTTCACTACCCCAGTGAGTTCCCATGACCAAGCAGGGATTCAAACCCAATTTTCCAGAGTCCTAGTCAGTCACTATCCACTGCACTGAGAATCATATTTCCAAGTCCTGGATAGCTCAGTGGTTTATGTATCTGGCTGTGGGGTCACAGGTTGGGAGTTCAGTTCCCCATTTTGCCTCCTATTAGTAGAGCCAGCCTATGTGGCCTTGGGCAAGCCACACAATACCAGGGTGACCCCAGAAGAAGGGAATGGTAAACTACTACTGAGCACTGTCTTCTTGGAAAACCGTGAAAAGGGTCACTATAAGCCAGAATTGACTTGATGGCACAAGATTCATGTATGTCCATAATTTTAAATTGTGAATAAAGAAATAACATATTTAAAATATTAGGTAAAAAGCATTAATAAAACAGAAATAACTCTTTAACAACTAGCAAAAGTAAACGTTGAGACTGGCTGCCCTGTTTTATGGCTGTTGGAAGGCCCTTGAATACCTTGTCCCCACCTCTTACAACTAGATTGTTAGATCATTTACGTTGCCAAGCTTAAAGCAGCTGGAAATACAGTACTCATATTTTCCCCCCACATGTTTAATGTTTATAGAATTAGACCTAAATTGGAGTGGAATAACTGTACTGGAATGAGGTGATATCATGGCCAGCATCCTCTCTGCCCTGAGCTGTCTGAGGTCAGATCAGTGTAAACAGTTAAGGTAGGCCCTGTTGTGTTAGGCAGATGCTGAGGAAGATGGTAGGTAGCGGTGGGGGGTTAGGAGGACAGTGCTATACAGCTGTTTGCAGCCTGTTATATCCTTCCTGTTCTCATGTAGACTTAAGGATGTCATTCTCGTGCCAGTTTTGAAATAAGATTGAACTACCTGTCTGTGGAAATGTATTATGATGTCCTTTGTCTCATGCCTCAGGCAGTAAAACAACTTTGGCTTTCTCTTAAGTGAAATTTTCAGCCAGAGTGGCTTACAAGGAAGAACCAGAACACATGCAGTATTTAAAAGCAATATTAAAATCCAATGTAGCAAGTAAAATAAGTTTTAAAAGCTTAAAATAAGACAAGTGAAACAAAAAGTAACTCCATGTACACTTTAAAAACAGTTTAATGTAGGAAATAACTGTTCATATTTAGCTGTACAGTTCCTAATATCCCACTGAAGTCAGTGCAAAGTCCTCTTGAGTATAATGGGTCTGTTGCTCCAAAAGCTTATAGTATAGTCTGTGTCCATGTTTCCTTGTGTTTTATTTTTGTTAGATCCCTGGCAAATATCTGGAGGGAAAATGTCTCCTTTGCTTTTGTCTGCAAGAAAAAATTCCACCTGCTGAATAAAATCGTGTCAAGAAGAAAATAAATTCAGAACCCCAAAATGTGAAAATGTCCAGAGTAATCTGTAAAATGTTCCACAATCAGGAATGTGCTGTATTTTAAATATAAAGTACCACACACTTTGGGGGAATTGTTATTCATATGTGTTGCTTTTTAAAGACTGAAAAAAACTTGGCTTGCTTACAATATTTTTCCATCCCAAAGTTTGAGTATTCAATATTGCCTTTTTAATAAAATTACTTTTGCAAAAATTATAGCTTTAGCTATGGCTTTAATTGATTAAATTAGCAGATTGATCAAATGGAAAAAAATCTGGTGTTTAAAAAGCATGTATTTCTGAGGGTAATGGCACTCATTTAAGTAGTTACGGTCTTGTTTAGTACCTTGAGCTGCTGTTTCTAGATTTATTGCAGGATAAGAAAGTTCCTTTCTAAGGTGATATGACCTTTTCTGGTGAAGATAAGTTTTTGTGGACATCACTCCTCCTTAAGGCTAGGCACTGTCACACACAGGATAATTACATCTCAGAAGGCTGTGCACATCTTGTGAATTAGTCTGCCAGGCATTGACACTGTTCAGTCACTGAAGGCAGTGGAGTTGTGGTGAATCAGTGCTTGCCTCAAGGCCAGTTCACATGTAACTGCTAAAACATCAGGTTCACTGTACAACTCTCAACTGTTTCTGAGAATTTGTGTGTGGAGGAAATGAGTGGGTGGAGCCAAAGCATATTGTTTCCCAGACAAAATTTTATTTTTGTTGTTATTATATTTATACCCCATCTTACCTCCAGTGAGCTCAAGGCTTTGTATCCGTTTATTCTCCTCATGTTGTCTTCACAACAATCCTGTGTGGTAAGTCAGAGAAGTATGACTGGCCCAAGATAGCCCAAGTGGGAATTTATCTTTAGTCCAACAGTTTAATCACTGTATTTGTTAGCCTTCTTTCAGGATGATGTGACTGTGGGAAAAAGCCAGAACATTGTCTTAGTTTGTATATTTCATAACACTGCATGGAATGCTCCCTTATTGCAGCAAATGTGTGTGAATCTGGGAGGGACAAATAGATAATAGATAATCATATGACAGTATTCAAGTGGCCATCTCTTTTCCTGAATGAATTTCTGTTGCTCCAACAGCTGTTTGACAGGAACCAAACGTTGTAACTTACTCCAGACACACAACACAAATCTCAAGATTCCCAAACTGAACAACCCACAGTTGTGGTGATGGGAGCTGTAATCCAAAACATTGGAGGAGCCTGTGGCATAGGGACACAGTGGAGGACATGGTGGTACATTTGGTCAGCATATTCAAATCCAGAAGATAGCAGTAGAAATTGGCAGGGACTGCAAAAGTGTGACAGCAAAAAGTTGAAAGAAGAAGAAATATCCCAAGAGGTAGCCACGTTTGCATGAAGTCTGAGGAAGTGGAGTTGTCCATGAGAGCTCATATTAAAGTACAGTATAGCAGCCTTTAACGTGCCACAGTGTTTTTGCCTTCTTTATTTTTTTATTTTTCTTTTGTTTTTGCCTGAAATATTCCAAGGAAGCCATAGTGAGATGTACTTCTATTACCCTTGCTAAAAATGATGTAGGATATTCTATGCTGATAGTGACTAGCCCAAAGTTATCTAAAATTTTTGTGCAAAATTGTTACAGCAAGTACCTCACCCTCTAGTAAAAGGATAGGGAGTATAGACTGTTGAGCCACAGCAATCCTGACCAATGGTTATATTGTCTCTAGAGCAGATGGAAGCTGACAATCCAGCAATATCTGGAGGGCCACAGGTTCTCTTGTCTTAAATCTAGTAGTTTATAGGGCATAAAATTCTTCTCATTAATCCAGTTTTCCATAACTGATTTGACCTAACTCAGCAGTAGTAAATTATAAATAAATGCTCGTCCACGCACATTATTTACCACCACTGAATCAAATGAAATTGTAGGTTGGTTGGTTCATCCTATCAATCTATTGATCTATCACCATTATAGGCTTATTGAGGGCTTGCTCGCATAGGCTTGACCCAGATCTTTTAACAGCTGGACTCTAGCTGTTTCCTTGACTGCTTACTGATCAACAGCTCTTCAGTTAACAAACGAGCTGGGGTGCTTTTTATACATACGAACATTGCTTACAAAACTGTCTTGTCATGTCCATAGAAACTTCAAGTAGGTAATCGTACGACAGTATAAGTGAGCATAGGTAAAGGTAAAGGTTCCCCTTGACAATTTGTCCAGTCGTGTCCGACTCTAGGGGGCAGTGCTCATCTCCGTTTCCAATCCATAGAGCTAGTGTTTGTCCGGAGACAAGCTTCCGTGGTCACGTGGCCAGCGCGACTAGATAGATAAGATAGGACAAATAGCTTGATTTTTGTGCAGTTATTCAAAGAATTTGAGAGGCACTAGCTTTAAACCTTGTCTTTTGCATTTGGGGTCCTTTAAGTAGACATGAAATAATGAAAACATTCTGCACAATATGCAGCTCCCCACAGCCATTCACGCAACTGAGTTTGTGTACAGAGAGGACTGAAGCAATGTATTGATTGTTTTAGGTGTGCAGTACTGTCAGTGGAAAAGCACGATTGGTTTGGCATAACATTTCACAGAGCATAGTACTGGCTGTCTCTTTACACAGTCCACAGAATAAATAGGAACAAAGGTTAGACTGGGCTTGGCCCTGAGAAATATACACATACTTGTGTGAATTAAACATGAACACAAACCATTGCATTGCATTAAAGATGAATTGTTTCATGTAATACACCTGCAGGAATATCTGAGCTCTGCAGAAGTATCTGAGGCCAGGACATCACCACAGCCTTCTGTGTTTGAATTCTAAGGGCACTAGGGTAGTAGTATTGATTGTATTTTGAATGGATTCTCCTGCACCCCTTTTCTAACATAAAAACATTGTACATTTTTGTCAAAGTAAATTAAAAACTTTCTCAAATCTACTCAGCTCAGTTGTTACTTAATCAGTCTGCACTTTAGCCCTCTGTAGGAATTATTCCTATATGCTGCATGCTGGGTTTGCATATGTGGAGCTGCTTTCCACCTGCCACAAACTCAGTTGAAGGTCTACACATATTCTATGCATGCATAACTGGATATGTCTAAGAATTCCCCTGAAACTCCAGCCAAGATAAGAAAACCATATACAGTACAAGTAAAGAGCATTGGTCCACCTAGTCCAGTCTTGTCAACTCTGGAACGACTCTCCAGCATTCAGTTAAGGTTCTTCTTTAGACCTTCCTGGGACGTGGGAGATTCTTTGAAATGCCCACTGTTTCCTATTCAAGAATGAACTGAGTTCTGCCCTCCTTACCTTTTGAAATCAGATGATATCAGTGTGTTCTGGGTAGCATAGGTAGTAACATGGTAAAAATTAATCTGAAGTAAAACATCTCAAAAATAAAATTGTTTTTATAACTACTTGCCATAACCAGTTTTATAACTACAAGGCATTGGTTCAAAAGATTGAGGGCCTCTGTCTGCTTGGATGCTACCTTCCCCTCCCCAGATTAAATGATATCTATTCCTGGATAACTGTTCCCTTAATTGGCTGCCTAAAAGACATAAATGAAGGAGTCAGTCTAACCTTGGGGTGAGGTATCTGGACATTTTAAGCTTATAATTAAGATTGAGAACCAACAACATACAGTCATGGCCAAAAATATTGGCACCCTTGCAATTCTGTCAGAAAATGCAACCCTTCTCTCAGAGAAGACAGAGAGGAACAGTCAAAAGAGAGAAGGAAAGTCAAATCTGATACAGTCCCACACAGAAACCCAAAACTACACTAGCCAAAATTACTGGCACCCTTAACTTAATATTTGGTAGCACCCCCTTTGGAAAAAAATAACTGAAATCAGTCGCTTCATGTAACCATGAATGAGTTTCTTACACCTCACTACTGGAATTTTGGACCACTCTTCTTTTTGCAAACTGCTCCAGGGCCTTCAGATTTGAAGGATGCCTTCTCCCAACTGCTCTCCACAGGGGTTCTATGGGATTTAGATCCTGATTCATTGCTGGCCTTTTCAGAACTCTCCAGTGCTTTGTTTGTAGCCATTTCTGGGTGCTTTTTGAAGTGTGTTTTGGGTCATTGTCGTGCTAGAAGACCCATGACCTCTGGTGGAGACACAGCTTTCTGACGCTGGCCACTACGTTGCACCCCAAAATTCTTTGGTAATCATCAGATTTCATGATACCATTCACACAGTCAAGGCATCCAGTGCCAGAAGCAGCAAAGCAACCCCAAAACATCTTTGAACTTCCACCAGGTTTGACTGCAGGGACCATGATTTGGAAGGAGCACACATCTTGTCTTTTGGATTTTCACAAGTTGGCATGTACTTTAAAAGTTGGCATATGATTTTAAAGTGTCACAAACAAACTGAATGCTACTATGTAACACAATGTAGTACTGTTGAATTTGTTGTCTTCTACCTTTGCAATCTGACTATTGAGTCTTTTTACTGCATCCATTGCTCTAAACAGCATGCAAGAGGTTGATGATCAAAGATCAGAAATGCCCAGTCACTAACAACACAGTTGAACACAAAGAGCAATAGTGCACATTTCCAGCATCTTGCTAAGAGTACAACCTCAAGAAATAAGTCACATAAAATTGGTTTTTCAACAAGGTTGACATGTTGGAAAGTAAAGATAAAGAAACAGCTGTAGCATCAAATCATCAGCTCACGTCACTCAGTACAGAGGCAGAACACACATTTTGAGTTGCAGTGACTTATTTCATCATTTAAGAAAGATCACTAAATGGGCAAATAAAATTCCTTGTTTGTCTCCAGCATTTCTTGCTCATGCTGATTATATTTAATCTGGTATTTTGAATCTTCTTTTTTAAAACAATAAACCATTTTATTTGTTTTTATATATACACACTGCCTTTCATAAAGAAAAATGCTTAATGTGGCAAGCAGAATATATATTAAAAGATGTTTAAATATATATTTAAAAGCATGAGTAAACTGCAATTAAGAGAACAATGTTACGTGTATTTTCTCAGAAGTAAGTGTGTTCAATGGGGCTTATTCCCTAAGATGTACCTTTAGGATTGTAGTTTGAAAATGGAAACCAGAAGAGCAAACAAAAATAAGAATCTTTTTAAAAAGAAGAATCCATTTTATCAAGTATTTTTGAAATTCCTTCGAAAGCCTGCCGAAATAATCAGGTGTTCATTAAAAGGTGAACATTTGATGTCAGATAATATCTTCCAGCAGGATGTTCCACTGCCATTGTGCCATGAAAAGATGCTGCTTCATGTGCATCTACTGCTCCTTGGGAGAAATGAATGTAGGTGTTAATTACCATTCATTACCATTATGTTAGAAAAATGGAGATTAGTAAAATGAGCTGAATTAGGAATATTCATTTGCAGGATGCTTATTTATTATCCCAATAAATTCAGGATTTATTAAACAGGATAAAATTTTCAGGTGGCTGAGCTCCAACATGGAGACACTTTCATAGCTGGCATTCTATTACTGGTGAAGGAGAACAGTAACCAAGAGCTACTTCCTTGAAGAATGAGGGGCTCACCTAAAAAGCAAGTGATCACTGATCACTAACAAAGGTCAAGATGGACAAGACACAAAGTTCACTTAGCTACCTACAAATCTGTCTCCTCTCCCACCACTGACTACTTTAAATATAACATTACTGCACTTATTTTAGCAGTGATGTGATGGGGATGCTCAGCTGTTGGTCTCAAGGACTGGACAAAGCATTTTAATGTAAAAGATCAGTAGAGCTGCTTTCAGTTGAGATAAATAATAAATTTCTTTGTGTGGATTCTGAGAGCCAAACTATACAATATGCCAGTTTAGTTGTTGTTTAGTCGTTAAGTCGTGTCCGACTCTTTGTGACCCCATGGACCAGAGCACGCCAGGCCACGCCAGTTTAGAAGGTGTTAAATATTATCCCGCCAAAGCTCGATTTCCTCATAGCTGCCCTGTCTATACAAGTCAACTTACAAATGAAGCCTATTGTTTAAATCCCAATGATTAATCACAAAGCTAAACCAAACTAATTTGCTACTTGCAGAGCCATAGAAACCTCAGCATCTCCCAGTAGAACAAAGTATTGTTTACCTTTCAGGGAAGCTCTGTTTCTGTTTGTGGGTCTTATAGTGTGGCCCTGAGATTGATATTGAAAACAGCAACCCTACATCTTTCTTTGCCTATGTTAGTTAAAACAGGCAACATTCAGTATGATGCCAAATAATCTCATAGAATGTTTCCTTTGTCCTCTAATCTATTCAGTCCATATGCAGAACATACTGTATCATACGGAAAGCCAGGCTAGATTCAGATGGAGTGAAAATTGGTGGAAAAACATCAATAATTTAAGATATGCAGATAACTACAGCTGAATGTTAAGAAGACCAAAATCATGACTATAGAAGAACGACACAACTTTAGTGTTGACAATGAAGAAATTGAAATAGTTAGATTTTTTTATATCTTGGTTCACTTATCAATCCAAATGGAGATTGTGGCCAAGAAACCTGAAGACTTGGAAGGGCAGCAACGAAGGAATTAGAAAGTATCATCAAATGTCAGGATGTGTCGCCAGAGACCAAGACCAAAATAATCCACACTCTTGTATCACCATGTGTGGGTGTGAAAGCTGGACAGTTAAGAAAGCTGACAGAAAAAAAATGATTTGTTTGAAATATGGTTCTGGTAGAGACCTTTGCAGATACCTCAGAGTACCAGAAAGACAAACGAAGTGGATCCTAGATCAAATCAAGTCTGAATTACCTCTGGAGGCAAAAATGTTGAAGCCAAGGGTGTCCTGTTTTAGGCACATCATAAGAACTCAAGATTTTCTGGAAAAAGCAATAATGCTGGGCAAGGTGAAAGGCAGAAAGAGAAAAGGAAGACCAAATACTATATAAGATAGATCAATATCCTAAAGGAAGCCACAGCCTTGAGTTTGCAGGAACTGAGTAGGGCTGTTGAGGACAGAACATTTTGGAGATTGATCATTAGAGATGGGCACAAACCACAGTTTGGAGGTTTCTGCCAGTTCATCAGTGCAGCAGATGTGCCCCATGTTCCCTTCCTCCACCCTCAGCAGATGGCTCTGGCACTCAACTGCTGGCACATGCTGTTGTTCTCTTGCACTTCCCTTGATCACCCAGTAGTAGCAGGAGCTCATGTTTCTCTCCTCTGCCTTCTCTGGCAACCACCTGCTCAGACAAGGAGGTGGGGCAGATATTCCTGCAGCTCTGCAGTTGCTGGAGGAGGTAGAGGAGGGAAGTACAAGCTCCAGCTTTGATTGGGCAATCATGCAAAGAGCAGAAGAAGAGTAGTGTGTGCCAGCTGGTGAATGGGGGAGCTAGCCACTGGGGGGGGGATGGTGGAAAGGAACATGCGGCAGCAGAGGTGCCTTGTTGATGAACTGGCATGAACCTGCAAAGAGAGGTTTGTGCCCATCTCTATTGCTCATTTATGGGGTTGTATAGTCTTATTTGTTCAAGAACACTTTGACTCTTAATACGTTGGGGGGGAGGGAAGAAGTAGAAACATGGAAAGTTACATTAAACCAAGCCAGACCCTTAGTTTGGGAATGCCAACTCTGGCTGGCAGCATCTCTCAAGGGCTTCAGGCATGATATCTCTAGCCCTATTCTGAGATGTCTAGGATTGAACCCAAGTCATTCTGCACACAAATTGGAAGCAAAGAGTGTGCTCCCATTTGAATTTTCTTCTTAGCAATAAGTGGTAGGTTTTGTTTACTACATACAAAGTATTTCAAATGTTTTTGCTGTCTTCAAAATTTGTGGAGAGCAATTACTATACCTTTGGAATAGTCCCTGCTAGCAACCATGGAACTGGTTTACTGCCAGTCTACTGGTCTCAATATTTGCATTGCTCTCAATGTTTTAGTCAGGATGTAGCTGATAGGAGTTACAGACCAACATCATGTTGAGGGCTGCAAATACTGCACCACTGCATGTGTGGTTTTAGGTACTCTTAGCTCTGCATAGGATCATTGGGATGAGCCTTCGTGTCTTCTAAAATGACATTTAAAGAAAAAGAAAAAAGCAAGTGGTGCTCCCCCACCAGCCAACCCTAATGTTTGCCTCCAAAGCCTTCCATTTTAGGTTCAGCTGTGTCACAGCTGCACAATTTAATTTTAATTAATCAGTTCTGATTAATATGACCAAATGGGGCAGAACTATTTGAAATAAAAGAGCATATTGGATGGTGCTTGCATAGCTCCTGTTTGTTACAGGAAATGTTCAGGCTTTTTGTTTCGTGGAGAAAAGCTTCCCTTTTGCCAACAAGAATAATTGCAGCCATTTTGCATAGGAGAAATATTAGCAGTGTCATGCATGATATTCTGTAAGATTAAAATGTGTACATTGTATGCTTAAATCTTATTAAATTCAAGGGCATTAAAGCCACCTTTATCTAAAATCTGCCCCACGTTTCAGCATGGGAGCAATCACTGAAAAGGCACAAATTAATAAATGGAGATAAATGCAGGGAAATAGGCAAATGTCATGTCATAGATTTATCCACCAACAAGACATTGGCAAGGTTTAGGTCAGGGGTTAATGAAAGGCATCCAAAGGTCATTTGGTGATTATATGAGAGCATGGGTTTAATAGGGTACTGAGACGACAGACACTGACAGAAGATTTATACCAGAGGTGATGACACTACTTCGGATACCGCTGATAAAAACGAGCCCCAATATTGGACTGAGTAGAATGATGAATGGCATGGACGTCTATTCACACTTCTCATTATAAGCTCTTTCACTCTTGGTGGCACTTAGCTGCATTTATTTACTGTGGTTTGAAGGTGCAGGGCAATAGCCCAGTATATCTAATGCCTTTAAATGGAGACTTGCCATAAAGAAAGAGAAAAAAGGGTGGGGGGGGGAGAAACAAGAGATAAGATTAGACCATTGAATAATTGCACAGCTTTCCTACAGAGATTATATTCACTAGCGCTAACATTATTTCCCCCCCCCCTTATGTTCTGAGTGTGAGGAGAGCTCAAGTGAATTAATTTTCTACAGCAGAAGGTCAAAGGAAAATAAACTGATAAGCATTATGCCTGGTATAGAATATGACTTTACAATATTCCCTCATCCTCATTTGTCAGATAGTGATTATGAAATAATATGGTAGAAGTACGTATATAAGCATACTTTTCACCACATTATATATGCTGGTTTATTTGTCCTTGATGCTATTTTTCTTTCTGTACATTGATTGGCCACGAAGAGATCGTCAGCTCAAAATGTCATTGCTAGGTATAGATATAGGTATATACCTATATATATACCTAGCAATGATAATACTAAAAACAACTTAGTGCACTGATGAGACGGGAGGAACCTAAGACCTGATAAATAACACACAATGTCTAGAGAAACTCCTTCTCAGATTGTCATGTATTTATCAAACTGATGGACTGTGTCACCTGAATAAGACCTTTCAGCTTTCTAGGAACAGAAGTTCTAATAAGAGATGCAAATAACACAAATGGACATTGTTAGCAGAAGGTTACTTATTTTATTTATTTATTGGACTGCTTTCCCATTTTGCCAGCTCAAGGCTGGGAACACAACACTACAAGCACTAGTAAAGGCAATAAATTAGAGCTATGTCTTGGATCCAGAACTAGTTATACCTAGGGTTGAAAAACAAAAAACAAACAAACAGTAGCATGCTGTCAAGTCCATTTTAACTTATGGCAACACTTCTTGTGATTTTCTAGGGATAAAGTACTTAGATGTGGTTTACTAGTCCCTACTTTTGGGGACATTCTTGGTCTGTGCAGCTTGCCAAAGCACACACAGGTTGGTTGTACTCATGGGATATGCACTGGGGAGTTGAATTCCTAATTCTCCGTTTCTGACTCACCGAGGTATTCAGCTACCTATACTTAAGAACAGATTGCCATAAATTTCAGGATTTCATTGGATTTACAGTATGTAAGTCTAATACAGTATGGATCTAACTCTGACTTGTATTTTCTGAATCAAAATTAAGCTATGCCCATTTAACCACAGACATCAAGTGATTTGCTCTTTCTAAATAGGTAGGCTTGTACTTTAATACAGTATATAATCAAAGAAAGAGAGTCCCATAATGAACAGCACACACCCAAAGGTACTCTTTCAAGCTGTATAGGAAGTGCAGGGCCATGCACTGATTTTATCAGAAATTTCCCCAACATCCAGATGACATTAATCTTCTCTCACTTTGTATCTCTTCCTCCCTAGCAGTTCTCCCCCCCCTTATTTTTTTGTCCCTTCAAAACAAACCTTTTTTTTTTTTTTTTGCATCACTTTGTACCAAGGCAGTGTTTAATGCTATGACACTTCCCAAGCAGCTTTGTGCTAATTTCCACCTTTGGCTCTTGCCTCAACTTCATTTGCTTGCCAGATTTAGAATCCCCTGCTATTGTTCTTGGTAGGAAGTGTACCTCTTTAGATGTCAGGGCCTGGGCCACAACTGAGGAAGGACTCAGCTGTTACCCAAGGATAGCAAAAATCAAGGCATGAGAGGAAAGGTGTGCAGCAGGTGGGAGGAAAGGAGAAAGTGCTGGCCAACAACAAGGTGAAGTTTGCTAGGCATTGTCTAATAGAAAGACACCCCTGTGGTGATCGACCTTGTTGCCCCTGTTTATTTGGTCCTCACAAAGGATCACACCCTTGTTCTCTTCTAGCTGCCACCAGGTATTCTCCTAGTACCTGGTGGCAGCCACATCTCCAACTGTCTCTCTAACTCCGCCCTTCCTGCTCTGTCCTTGGCTCCTCCCCTTGAGCTTCTGTGATGGACAGGCAAGAATGACGTCACCTTTTGGCATTCCGCTATGACCCCTGAACCACTGAAGCACTGTAATTAACAGTTGCCATGAAATTCCATGTAAATCTAATGAACTTTCATCATCAAGCAACAAAAAAGAGGTAAAACAAAGGAAAATAAACACTGCATCTGGAAGACACCTCAGTTAAAATATTCATTCTGTGTGTAGAAACATCACATGTGATCATGAAGAAATGATTGAATTCCCCTTTCATATGTTTTGTTTTATATGCATTGAGAAGGCTGCCAACATAGTCTTCATTATGAATGGCCATACTTTAGGTCCAACAGTGTCAATAGAGAACAAAGCCATAGCACAGCCTTTGTGTGGATGACCATTGTCAAGAGCTCCCATGATTAGAACTAGGGAATTAAATATCTAAATATGATTACTGCCATATATAATAATGTTACTTACTGGAACTGTGGAGCAGAATGTTACCTGGGCTATGAAAGGCCTTAGCTTAATAAATTCTAGAGTCACTCAGTTCACTGAACCGGCCAATGGCTTCTTCTGACTGGGAAAGACTCATCTTGAGAAGACAGACCAAATATAAACATTTTAAATAAATACATAAACAAAAAAAGGCTTCAAGGTTGGGTGGGATTTGATTTGGGCAATAATAGTATTATTGTGTTTAATAAAACTCCAGCTCCTGTTCCTGGTTTGTGATTCTTGGCTTCTGATTCCTGGCTCCCGCTCAACATCTAGCACTGCCAGTAATTCAGGTTGTCAGCTGATTAACATTTTAGCTTTTAGCCAATTAAATAGCTTGTTAACTGACGGATATAGATGTTATGATATATCAATAAAATAATATTTTGAGGTTATTTTAATGAAGAGTTCTCTTGATTATCACACTAGAATAATTTGTTGCTGGATAAGTCATCTCAGGCACAATGGCTGAATCAAAACAGTGTATGTATTGCTTACGAAAATGCTATCAAAACTGATGCGTCCAGTTTTGAGCTAATTTAAAATATAGATTGTAAAATGAGCAGTTCATGACTTTTTAGATGATCCACTGTTGTTATATGCTATCAAGCCACTTCCAACTTATGTCAACCTTTGTAGAGTTCTGAGGTATGTGAGATGTTCAGGGAATCACTACCTGGTCTTTAACTAGGGCAGCAGGAATATGGGACCTTTGGCTCCACCACAAAACTCTGGCTCTTTCCGTAAATTTTCCACCCATGCTTGTTGTTAAATCATATGCTCAAAAATTAAACCCTAGCAGTGAAATCAGTCCCCAAAACTAAAAAAGATCCCAAAGTAAGCCGCAGGTTCTGTTGGCCATCTAATTGATATTTTCAGTTTGAGTGCAAGGCTCATGGTTTTAGAAATATCAGAGAGAACTCCACTCAAGCAATTTGGCATTCAGTTATACAGAATAGCTGTTTTCTCTGAAATAGATACTAGTGAGTCTAGCTGTGCCATGTGCCAACAATACTGCACCAAAATTTGAACTTTTCTAAGGGAGGCATTTCCAGCTTCAGTCGGGAGAGCTGGATAATTTATAGGTTAGCATTTTCTTTTTATGCAAAAAGCATTTTTTCTCATTTATAGTTAATTAGGTTAAGCATGCATGGGGAGCGAGGGAGGAAAGGCTTTCAGATAGGATCTAAATGATTAGTAATTTGAATAAAGTAAAAGAAACCTTGAAAAGATGTAGCTCTTGCATATATTAAATATGTTCTGTAACGAGCATGGGCATCAGATAGGAATTTTAAAAAGCTCCATGTTAATTATATTACTCACATAAGATACATGGCACAATTTTATTGATTTTGCTCACTCATTTTCCCCCTTTAAAGCAAGGAATGATTAGACATTACTGTAATAATGGAGGATATTTCTCTATATATCTTTGGATGAAACCTTTCACATACAATTCTGGCCCCAAGAATGCAATTCATGTGCATGGTATCACCATACAGGGGAATGGAGATGGTGGAATTGTGCTGATATTTTACAAGAGACCTTTACTCAAACTGGGAGACACATACTCAGGTTCCCGTACATATTTAATAACTGAACATTGGGCTGACTCAAGACATTTTGTGACCTAGAGGATAATACCACATGGTGTGTTTTCCTTTCTATGTACAAAAGCCAGCTGGACTGACATCTTCCCTCACAATGACAGGCCAGAAGACTGCCTGAAGGAGCACAGGAGCATATGGCATTCCCTCTTACATTTTCTTGCCATTCCCTGTTCTGAACTGGAAAGTCACACTATCACTTCATTCATTTACCAGTGGTTCCATCCATTTACCAGAGTGCTCCAGCAGATGACATATTTGCTCCAGCTCTGGGGGGCAGGGGGAAATCCTTTGGTTATGTTCCACCACATTGCCAACTGTACTAGATCACTGTTAAGCCTCCCCCACCACACACTAGCTCTTTTCAGCTACATATAGAATCATGGAATCATTGAATAATGAAGTTGGAAGGAGTCTGTAAGTCCATTGAGTCTTCTCCTCTTTTTAAAAAATTTTGCTGTTCACAGGACTCTGTAACCTGTAGTTTCATTATACTCACCATTATATTCACACACCTGTTACAAGGAAAAACATGTACAGGGGGAGCTGCTTTAGCCAACTAACCTGAAAAACAATAAAAAGTCTTAAGTCACTTTAAAGACTAACATTTGGCATAGTTTTTTTGTATCCTTTAGCCCCTAGGTTCCCAACCTTTGTTACTCGGGATGTTTTTGAACTGCAACTCCCAGAAACCCCAGCCAGCACAGTTGGTGGTGAAGGCTTCTGGGAGTTGCAGTCCACAACTCCTGAGTAAGCCAAGGTTGAGAACCAGTGCTTTAGCCCAGTGGTCTCCAACCTTGGGCCTCCAGATGTTCTTGGACTGCAACTCCCAGAAGCCTTCAACACCACCTCTGCTAGCCAGGATTTCTGGGAGTTGAAGTCCAATAACATCTGGAGGCCCAAGGTTGGGGACCACTGCCTTAGCCCACTTCTTTAGACATAGCTGAAGAAAATAGCTAAAGCCAACATCAACGTATAAACTCTTCACAGATTCCATGTCACAGATTCTTGTGAGCAAGAAAGAAAAATATGTTTGCTTTTAGTATAGGCTAGCCACGGGCCACAAAGGAGAGTAGTAAACTTCTCACCCCAGCCAAAGATAAAGAAGCTGAGAATTTCACCAAGTGATTTTTTTCCCTCACCATCCTATAGAGGTTACTGCCTGCTTTGTTTTGTTTTAACCATTTCTAAAATGGATTGATAGCCTATAAAATCCTTAGGCTTGTAGCTTTCCTTGTAGGTTCTCACTCTCGGATACAAAGTACGTACATGGATATTTGGTGAAACAAAGTTTCCAGGCAGAACTCCTCACAGTGAGGGAGCCCACTTCCCTGACAATGGCATGTGGATTTGTGAGCTTACTTTTGCTTTCGTTTTATCTAATATATCCATTACTTATCACTAATAAAATTATTATTCCACCATACAAATGGCTTGTATTATTTTAAACTCCCTGCAAATCTCTCTGATGTAGGTTCTGAGCGCACCAGGCCTAAAATAAGAACCTGTCAATTTGTTTCAGCTTCTCTCCTTGCCCCATGCTCATGAAGTTATTATCCCATGCTGATGGGTTTGACAGGCTTTCCACTCCTCTCAAATATTATACTGGAATGTATGCTGCACACTAAAAGCATCAGAACTTAATCAGAGCCAGGCCTGATCAGATCAAAGATCTATCTGTCTAGGACAGCATTCTGTTCACAACAGGGATAGGCAAGCTCAGAAGATCTTGTGGCACTTATTTTGGCTGAGGCTACACCAGCTTTCACAAATTAAACCGGGGTAACTAGAAGGTCACCTGGTTTGTATTCCCTCCAGGCATCATCCCCTCTATTTGCAGGGATTGGGAGGGAGGAAAATTAGGTTTTTCACCCTTCATGGAGCATAAAAATAGTCTTGGTGGGCTTTATATAGCTTATGAATCCCACCTCAGTTTACACAGTGACCCACTTCTCTTACTGGAAGACCATCAAGAGTGCACAACAATTGTTAAACAACTGCATACTTGTTCTGTTCCCCTGCCAGACCCAATTTAAGACATGCTGCTTCATCAGGTGAAAGAAGAAAATGTGCCTTCTCTATTTCACATTCAGAGGGTAACAAAAAACCCAACCAAACACAAAACAAAACCCACAGGCATTGGGACTGTAGTGCTACCACAGCTAAAGAGAATAACTGATTCAGGGGGCATATAACATCCGTAACTCCATATTTCAATACCTTACCACTGTTCTGCCCCACCCCGGCATCTGCTGCCTGAGACAGCTAATTCAAAGGAGCACTGGCTTTGATACTAGAAGTGATGTACAGCCACCAGGACTGTTAGCCACATGTAATAGGGACAGCAGGGTGAATAACTTTTGCTTAGAGGTACAATTAGTTTTGAAGTGACACCAGTGTTTACAATCAGTGAGAATCACCATGAGGCAGTGGTGTTTGGTTGGTTGTGGGGTCTGGTTGTGGTCATTTCTGGTATGGGTGGTTGGGGGACAGACTTAGTGGAAGCTTTTATTATGCCATTATCTTCCCTCATTCATTTAATTTTAGGGGGCTTCACACAGCAATCTCTCTGTCTCTCTCTCTCTCTCTCTGTTAGATGCAATATTTAGTTACATCAAGTGCAGAGTCCAGATCAAGGGAAAGAACAATATCCTTTGATCAGACCTCACCTGGAATATTGTGTCTGGTTGATTTAGGATTCTTTGCTGAGATGAAAAATGGGCTTTGTTTGCAAGTCTCATTATTCTTTGAAAAAAAATTATGTCTGAAAGAAAGATGTAATAGTAGGAAATAAGCACTTTGTCTCTGAGTTTACTTTCTATATAAAGTCTATTTTTTTGTGGAAGCATCTAAACCCCACTAATTGCCCAAGTTGTGGTAGGGTTCAGTTGACCTTTATGACCAATATTTTCAATTCGTAAGAAGTAATGCCTTTTCTTTCTCTGAGGCAGGCTACTCAGTCCCGGCTTCTTTTTTACCCAAGCTGAATGGACAGGACTATTGCAAAAAGAAGGCACTATTTGGCAAGTTGTAAGGAGCCTTCAGTCACCATTGGTGCAGGATCATTGCCTGTCTGTACCCCCTCCCTTCTTCCTCCTTTGGGCAGGTGGTCTAGCAGAACGACAGCTGATCTCTCCCCCTCCCCCACCCTCCAATCCCAATCTTTTTTTTCAAATTTAATTTTAATTGAATGCACTGCTAGGGATGCCTTAAATTGACTCTTTTGGTTTAAATTTCCTAGGGGATTTTGCCCCAAGATCTCTATCCTAGTGATAACTTATTCCAGCCAATACACACACCCAAGTCCATGTTTATTATATAGCTTCCGGGGGGAGGGGAGGGGAGCTCTCCAGCATGTGCCTCTATGAACAGGGCCACTGTGGATGCCTTGAAAGTTACTCAACTGTGAACTCTTCCAATGTCTGTCACTTTCCTCATTAAGCTGGTGGGGAGTTGGGGGTGGGGAGAAGGAGGAGGAGAAAGAAATAAACCTATGACCCTGTCTTCCAGTCCTCATTAAAGCCTAGAAGGCCAGAGGGCTAATTTCCTCTTTTAAAGACGTGCATAAAAATGGCTGTTTACCAGAGAAGGCTTGAGCAGAAATGGCTTCTGTGTTGTGAAAGCAGCCTCTGCTTTACTGGATCCCGGAATAATGTTGTTTGTTTGCATTGTCTAACTCATTATCTCTCCCAGGAAAGGTTTGCAGGCAGGTAAGAGGAAGATGTGCTGTCTCTCATTTCTTATTCCAAACTGATATTTTGGCAGGAACAAGTTGCTAGCCAACAGTCTTCTGCTAGAATGCAGACAGATGTTTGCCCCATGGAGACTGCTAGGTTTGCCAGCTGACCAGGTAAGCCTGGCCAGGCCGGCTCCTTTGCTTTTAACAGCAGTCTGACAGAGAATTGAGGCTTTTCATAGGATAATGAAGATAACTACTTACTAATTTCTACACATCAATCTGCTATTCAAGACACTGCTTCAGAGGTGAGTTGAAAAGCAATAAACTCAGATGGACACAAATAAAATCAGTCTGGGGCAACTCTCAGTCATGTGGACTCCTGCAGCATTTGATGGGGGCAAGTTTAACCACCCAGCTCACACTGCCTCAGGGGATATTGCCCCAATATTTCTGGCTAGTTGCAAAGATATTGTAAGATTTACCTTACCACGTGGCAAAATGTTACAGAGAACCTATGCAAGCACAAAGCTAATGCTCATCTACATTGGGGCTTAGCTGTGACATCTCTTGTCTTCCAAAAAATTGTCCACTCCAAGTATGATTCTCGACCTGCCAATCCTTGTGTGACACTGGCTGGTTTTGTTTTTGTTTTTTTGGCTTGTGTTGTGGGAAATTTAAATTGATACTTTGTTCTTTCTTAGTTTGTTGTACGCTGACATGCTTTCACTGAGTCATTTCTAAGGAGCAATTAGTAAATACTGGCACAGTTATCTGTTGCTTGCTTGTGACAGAGCTGTATGCATACCCTGCCCTTATAAGGCCACTGTTAACTACTGACTTCCAAGTGTCAACATCTGATTGGTGGGTTTCATCTGAGGGGAGATTATAAAAGGTTCCATGACTCCTTTAAGAGGCGTGCTTCCTTGTAAGTGGTTGTACCTATCTACATGCAAATGAACTGAGTTTTACCTCACTCACTGTGAGTTTATTTTGATGCCTCTAGTTCCTTCACTAACAGAATGAACTTCAGGTTCTTTAAATCTTAGGTTACCCCCCACTCCGCCTGTGCTGCCATTTCACTTGATCGGAAGAGAAAATGTAAAAGAAAAGGGAGGGCACACGTCTCAACTCAGACTCTGCACAGATCTAATTCTTCAGCCAGCCTGATTGTTGGATCTGGGAATCCAGTTTTCCCACATCATGTCAGACCAGACTTGAGACCCAAAAGGCATCCTCAATGTTTCTGGGCTGGGCCTTAGGTGTGCACACACTGGAAATATCATTGACACACCCACTGTATGTAGTGTGAAATTCCTTGCAGGTTCAATAGGAGGCATTCTGCTGCCTGGGGCAAAGGTCAAGAAAATATTCTCTCTGAAGGCTAATTTCAGAGGCTGGCTGGCTGGCAGGTGATGCTTACTTTGACCCTGCTGTTGGAACTGAATCCTTCACTTCACCTGAGGGCTGCAAGCTGGCTTAGGGAGTGCAGGATGAGTTTGGAGAAACACACAGCTCTGTCCCAAGACAGAGGAGAAGAGCAGGCTACTGCTGCTCTGTACCACCTAATATCGGTTTCCTGAACCAACTGCCTCACTCTGCCTCATCAGTTCAAACCTGGTTCCCTGACACCCCCTTTTCTTTCCCATTCCCAGGCCAGATTATTGCACAGAATGGTTGGGATAACCCAATCTTTTCAAATTTTTGCACCACACAATGTGAGAACCAATGTGATGTAGTGGGTAGAATTTGAGAGCTGGGACTTTGAGACCTGGGTTCAAATTCCTGCTGTGCCATGGAAACACGTCGGAGAAAGTGGGAGATAGCAAGAGTAATTTACTTAAATACTGCAGTAAGTCTTCTTGAGCTTTTCATGATGTGCCTTAGCAGTTGAATTCTGCACTTAAATTTGTGTTGACACATCTAGTAAGAAATAATCTAAATATTCAGGAATAAGAATTGTTTGGGCAAATGACTACTTGGAGCAATGCCTTCTCACATAAAAATCAGCGCTAAGTAGTATAGAAATTTACAGTGAGTTTCCCCAACTTGCTTTTTATTTATTGATTGATTGATTTGATTTGATTTGATTTGATTTGATTTCTATGCCGCCCAATCTACCCAGAGGTCTACCCAGTTTGTTAGCTTCTGTTAAAAATAAGTACAAAGAACCTGGTCTAGCAAGGACCTTGCTTGAGATGTTAGAAAGCTGCTGTACATAAAGAGCTTGAAACAGACCAATGGTTTGACTCACTCAATAGAAGGCAGCTTTGTATGTTTGTGTTCATGGTGCCTTTCAGAACAATGGACTGTCATGGGATAACTAAACAATAGAATGCATGTAAAGAATACTGAGCGATCAGAAGAAGAGATTGTTTTGCATACTGATAGTGTGTGCATGTGCTTATGGTTTATAGGTGTGCACACATTATGTGCTTTTCATTTTTAATATCTTTCCCTGTGGGATTCCCTCCTATTCCTAATTTTTATTCATGAGAAGGAGGGAGGAGGAGTAATAGCCATTGCATAACACCAGCACTGAATCTTCAGGAAAATGTGTAGAGGCAATTTTTAGTTGCTACATCTGACTTGTAGTGTTTATGATCCATTTTTGTTCTGCCACATAAACGTTTCCCCATTAGCATTTGTATTGAGCACTGGAGAGAGAATGTGGCTGATTAGGTTCAGAGCAGATGTGTTTCCCCTAGAGAGGAGAGGACGATAAATCTTATAGCTCTTTCTGTTATTTAGAGTTGATATTAGATCCAAAATTAAATTGGAGAATAAAATACTTGACTTGTTCTGCATACACTCTACCTAATCCTTTCTACATATGATTATTCTAATTATTTACATTTACACACTCAAAGGCAATTAGCTTAGAAATAGCTGGAAATGCAGGGAAAGAAACCATGTCCCTGCCTCTGGAGAAGTTTGAGAACCTGTTTCTTTCTTAATTGAAGCTGGAAAGTCTACTACATTGCAGAATGGCTAGCAACACTATTGCTGAGTACAGTGGGGTCTCTACTTAAGAACTTAATCCGTATTGGAAGGTGGTTCTCAAGTTGAAAAGTTCTTATGTTGAATCTGCATTTCCCATAGGAATGCATTGAAAACCATTTAATCCGTATCTGCTCTTTTCCGTCCATAGAAACTACAGTGGAACCTCTACTTAAGAACTTAATCCGTTTTGGAATGGTGTTCTTAAGTTGAAACGTTCTTAAGTTGAAGCAAAATTTCCCATAGGAATGGACTGAAAACCAATTAATCCGTTCTGGCTGTTTGTTTTTTTTTATGTAGAGGTGTGTTCGTACATTGAAGCATTAGTTCCCATAGGAACTAATGCAAGGCTGGTTAATACGTACTCTACCACTAGGGGGAGAATTTTTTTTAACCTAAGATGACCTAAGGTTAAAAAAAGAGCAGGAAAGTTTTTTTTTCCTGTTCTTATCTTGGATTTCTGTTCTCAAGTAGAAGCAAAATTTAGCAAATGGAGCTGTTCTTAAGTTGGATTGTTCTTAAGTAGAGACGTTCTTAAGTAGAGACCCCACTGTAGATCTTTATTTATCTGGACACCTTAGTGACACAATGATGACAAGCTATGCAATAATTGATGTAGCCAGGAATACATGATAGAGTTCCCCTTTCCATGTGATCTTGCTCGGCTCTTGTTCTGGGCACCACACTTCTGGGCACCACACTTCAAGAAGGATGGCAACAAACTGGAACAAGTTCAGAGGAGGGTAACAAGGATGATCAGGGGTTGGAAAGCCTTATGAGGAAAGATTGAAAGAACTGGGCATGTTTAGCCTTGAGAAAAGACAACTGAGAGGAGATATGATAGCACTTTTCAAATACTTTAAAAGGTGTCTTACAGAGGAGTCGCAGGATCTCTTCTCAGCTGTCACTGAGTACAAGACACAGTAATGGACTCAAGTTACAGGAAGCCACATTTCAGTTGAATATCAGGAAAAACTTCCTAACTCTTAGAGAGTATGGCAATGGAACCAATTATCTCAAGAAGTGGTGAGTGCTCAACACTGGAGGCATTCAAGAAGAATTTAGACAACCACCTGGCAGTTATCCTTTTACTTGCATTCCTGCACTGAGCCTTATAGCCCTTTCCAACTTAATGATTCTGTGATTCTATGACCCTGCTTTTCATTGCTCTTCGGGGAGACTGTCTCCACCTTTGTGAAGAGATTTTACACGGTTATCAGATTTTCCGTATACCGGTACCAGTTCTAACTTTCAAAGCAAACACTCTCCTCACCAACGGTTCTCTGTGTAGAAGAAACTACCATGGAGAGCAACTGATCACAGTCATCATAATCTGGTGCCTTTGGCTATACATTAAATCTCTATTCTGGCTTTAAGGGAAAGATAGTAGGAAAACCAGAAGGAAACCAAGGCACAGCCAGAATTAGAAGACTTTTCAAGAACCTTTATGCATATGTGGGAAGAACAGTGTAAGAAACAGGAGATTGACAAATATTAGGTTTTATAGTAATACCAACACTGCAGTGAAGATTTATAGACCATATACCTTTTTGTGGGTTTTGACATGGTAGTTATTTTTTGACATCACATTGGTACCATTCTATGAATTTCAACGTGTGCCAGTTGTTCACATTCACCTTCCCCTTTTTAAAAAAGATAGAAAAACTGGCTTGTTAGTGTGTGTAATCTTCATAATGCCTTTCACAATTATTAAAGTAAGTAGCATTAACAGCAACACATAATGATGTTCTATAAAACACATCCCGATCCGAGTTTCGACTAATGTGTATATAACCCACTTTATAGAACCATAGCTTTAGTAGACTAAGTGGTTAATTGTTATTGATTGGCTCTGCCCACTGTTCCAATATCCATCATTATTGAAATCATCTCCATTCCCTTCATTAAGCATGCATCTGTTTCTATGGGAATGGATTTCTAAATAAGAAGTGCCATTTAAATCTTATTGGCTTCCCTGGTTGTACAGGCAGTCTGCAGTGTGGTTGCCCAATCTGTCATTGTTAATCAACTCTCATCTCTTAACACTGGCTGGAGTTATCAATGAGGTGAGGATTAATATTCTAGGCGAAACAGATGATAAATCATTTGTACATAATTAGTGTACAGCAAGGTTACAGCTGACATGAATTTTTATCTTAATTATGATAGAAATTTGTTCCATTAATTTAATTTAGTTTGCATGAGTGGTTCAACACCTAACAAAGTTAATCTTACACCTGTCATTACAACAGTAAGGAAAGTCTCATTCTCGAGCTGCGGGCACAGATAATTGCAGTGTGGGGGTATTGCACTAACCGTTTGGTTTCAGCAATAAGCTATCATCTTCCAAACACAGAGAATCCCCAGTTTAAACAAATAAAAAAGCCATCTTAGGAGGTTTATAACAAGAAAAACAAAACAATATTTAAATATGTTCTGTATAAAGCAGAGAAGGAGGGAATCTTTGGAGATTTTTTGACTTCAGTTCCCAGAAGCTTCAGACAGCCTAGTTAATGGTAAAGGATCATGGGATGGGAGTTGCAGTCTAAAACATCTGGAGGACTGAAAGTCCCAGATCCCTGCTTTAAAGACTCTGTCTCTCCCTGTCTGTCCAAGCCCCAGTAGATTTGGCATCTTTCTTATAAATCACACAAATAGATACAAGGAAACATGATACCCCCAATCCAGTAGATACGGAACAGCTGTCAAGATAGATAAAGTGTGTTTGTGCGTGTTTCTGTGAATAAAGTACTACAAGCTGCGTACTTCTCTGACACACATTGGGCACGCTGAGTTGACTGCTATGCTTTCTGATGCAATCCTGTTCATACAAAGTGATTTTTGAAGAGAAAAGCCATGATTCATAGCTCGCGGGATTCACTCCTATGAGTCTCCTTGTTCATTTTGTTTCAAAGCAGCTCCCCACTCACACATTAGGAATCCTCTAAGGGGTTTCCTTTCAGAGGAGAAAATGGGAACCACTGAAAATTCTTCTCTAGCTTAGGGCTGGGTACTATAAAAGATGTTATGATCTGTAAGACGTGTACTGGGTGTGGGTCTACTACCCCTTTTCCTCTTTGCCTAGGTCTTTAAACCATAATGCACATACTTGATAGCATGGTAGCTCATAGGCATGTACATTTTAATGAAATATCTTCTTCTAATGTGCATAATATGAAGGATGTTTGACAGGGAATAATGCTGAAATTCCTATTTGTATTGGGGTAGTGGATGACATACCTTCCCAAGCCACCTCTCTTGTATGGGAAAGAATAATTCATAACTTGAACGTCTCCACAAATGGTAATTACTCAGCCATTCCCAAAGGGTTTGGCATACCAAATTAACCTAAATCCTGTACTAATTATCCAAGCAATTATGAAGCTGGATAAATCATATGTGATGGATAGATAAGGTGGCACTGTTTGGCTTGTAAGACGGGGAGTTATTTATTGATTTTACTAATAATTAACTATGTACAGCACTTCCTGTAAAAAACTGTTTACTTTTATAGATTTGTTGACTGCAGTAGCTTCTGTTTGAAAAAATTGTCATGTGTGTGTTTAAAGAAAACTAACATAATAGCCCTCCTTGTATTTAATGAATAGAAACTCAACTTTGGAGAAGGTTAATTGAGAAAGTGCAAAGTCCACCCCCCACCCCCCCCACCCCACAATACTCATCACAGGCTATTTCACATTTGGTAGTATAGCGATAATCCCAGAGAAAGTAGCTTTAATTGCACAGTAACTCAGATTAATGTTTTGTGATATTAGTTCACAATTATTACTCCCCGATAGGGTCAAGAAGTATATAGTTGGCGATTCACAAAGAAATGACTGATTCAAAAACAAAGACCTCTAATGGAATTCAATAGTGCTTTTTCAGTCATTCCACTTGGCACCTCTATTACCTGAAATGATTCACAGTCCATTATGGGAGCTTCCATGCTAATAGAATGTCTATCTTCTGTAATACAGACACATCAGGGCACTAAAGGAGAACCTGTCACAATGAATTTCATCTAGATTTCACTTCATCTCTTCATGGACTGTAAAATTTGCTCTTGTACAAAGCCTAAATTTACTGTGGGTAATTGAGAGAGATCTATAGATAGAGTAGTACTCAGTATGGAGAGAGGAAATGCCTTTTTCACATGCATGCTTCTCTTTCCCCCTCCCCCCTTATCTTTCAGTCCTTCCTCTCCTCTCCTCTCCTCTCCTTCTCTTTCCTTTTTTCCTCCCCCCACCTCAATCGTTTCCCAAAAAAACTACATTGAATTATTGGACTCCTAGGTAGCAGAAGGAAAATAAACCTGTACCACTCTTTGTGTTCATTATGATATTCAGGGAGAGCTCTTGTTTTCTCCCTTTTTTTTACGATAGTAGGATAAAATTGCACCTTCACATTATTTTCTTAATAGCAAAGGCACTGCAGATTCGTTAAGCATGTAAGAACTGAAAAAGAGATTAGCAAAAGCCTTTGACTCTGGTGTCATTACCTCTTCAGAGTCCTACCAATCTTGTCACGTAGATGGATGTTTGCGCATTTACATTGAGTTTGAGCAGGACTTCACCAACAAACTCTTATATCTTGATGATCATCCCATCAACAGACCAATGAACCTGGATTGGATTGTGTTACAGATCAATGTTGTAAACCCTTGACTCTGGCTAAAACTTTTACCATTGACACCTAGCCTTTCACTGGAAAGCAATGAAAATTACATTTAATAGATGCCTCCTGGTCTTTTCACTCCCACTAATGAATCTAGATTCACTCTCCACAATTAGATATGCAACTTGTTCAGCCGTTCCCTCTCCTTTGCTTACTTTATTTTTTCCCATTGGAAGCTAAACAGAATTACCAGCTGTCCTTAGCAATCCCAGATGTCGGTATCTGTTAGCCAATTAGAGCAGTGCTATATTCTATAGCCTTCCCCCCCCCCCAAGCCACAAACTGAATAATAGCATCATGCTCCACTGGCAGCAAAGTGATCTCAGCCTTTACATTAGGAGAGAATCAGAATGGTATGACTGCAGTTCATTACTGAAATAGGTAACTGATGAACTGAAAAGACAAAGGGCATTGTTAAATGAAATGTCATTATTAGAGCTATTCATGTTTAACAAATGTAGAGTAAGTTAATTCAGTGGTGTTTTCTATAAAGTTCTCTGCCGAATGTTCACTTTTCTTTCTTTTTTTACTTTTTTCACATGTCCATAATATTTCAGAATTTTTTCTGGGGAAACTGCAAGTCAAGATCCGTTCCCCAAACAAAACAAAACAAAACAAAGCCCCTACAGGGCAAGATGTACACTCCAACAGCCTTGACTTCATGTTTTTAAATATCTTATCACTAGTCACATGCCAGCTACTCCATAATAATTCTATGAGCTTTAGTGGGACATACAGTATGTGAGATAAGGTATTTGATGATTAGAGATCAGCTAAAGCAAGATAAACATGGCCCTGTACAATGGGATGTCAGAACTGGAGACTGACTGACTGATTGAGGAGCCTTGTGGCACAGTAGTTAAACTGCTGTAGGGTAAAGGTTCCCCTTGACATTTAGTCCAGTTGTGTCCAACTCTAGGGCACGGTGTTCATCCCATCTCCAAGCCATAGAGCCAGCATTTGTCTGTAGACCGTTTCCATGGTCACGTGGCCAGCATAACCAGACACAGAATGCCATTACCTTCCCACTGTAGTGGTACCTATTTTATCTACTCACATTTCCATGCTTTTGAACCGCTAGGTTGGCAGGAGTGGGACAAGCAACGGAAGCTCACTCTGTCGCGTGGATTTGATCTTACGACTACTGATCTTCTGACCTTGCAGCACAGAGGCTTCTGCAGTTTAATCCGCAGTGCCACCACGTCCCACTGCTGTACTGCAGCCAAAACTGTGCTCACGACCCAGGGTAGCTGGCTCAAAGTTGACTCCACCTTCTATTGTTCCAAGGTCAGTAAAATGAGTGCCCTGCTCGCTGGGGAGGGGGGGGATCAATGTGTAGTCTCTACAATTAAACTGCCCATAGAGTGCTTGAAGCACTATGGGGCGGTATACTGTATAAGCAATATACTTTCCTTTTTTTAAATTGATTGATTGGTTGGTTGGTTGGCAGGATTCATAAACTGATCCATAACCATTTAATTTGCACCTGTTTTAAATCTTTTTGTGATGTGTGTTGCTCTCTCAGTTTTGGCATGATACAGATTTTTTTTTTTAAAAAAAGGGGGGTTTTGGAACTGTATACAATACGTTAAAAAAAACCGAATACAAAGAATTGCAATAAAAAATATACATTAAGAGAAGTGCAGCTAGGATTTTCGTTCTGGAAATGCTTGTCGGAAAATAAGAGTTTTCAACAAATGCTAGAAACAAAAGAGTATAGAACACACTACACCCTCCCTGCTCTTATCTGGGTCTTACACAGTATAGAAACCAATTCACCAAAGGCTGTACTCTTGGTGATGCTGATCTGGATCTCAGAATCCTTTAGGACAGAGGTGGGCAAAGGGCAGCCTTCCAGATACTGCTGGACTGCAACTCCCAGTCACCCTGGCCAGCATACCCAACCTTGGTACTTGTGCTGAAGCTGTTGCTAGGCCGCAGCGTTCTTATTAAGCACATGGCACAACAAACCTTATCACCAATTGTAGGCTGAAATTTGGTTTTGTTTGTGTGTTTCTTTTTAAACGAAAACTACAAGCATTTTTGTTCTATTGCTAGGATAAAGCACATGGTAGACATTCCCCTGACCTAACAGGAAAAAATACTTCCAAAACAAATGGTCTAAACAGAGGGATCAGATAATAAAGTGCCACACTAGCAAAGTCTATAGGTGACAAGGTGGCAAAATCCTACCAAAGGGATTAATTATTACTAAAATGTAATGATTACTAAAGTAGCAATATTTGATGTGCTCCATCAAAACTATCCTCCAATGTTTTTCAGTTAACCATTTCTTTTGTATGTGCGTATATTCATTTACCTCGAGTGAGAAAACATAGCAGTCTATAATTTTGTTTTTCATATGTGACTGAAATATCTTAGTTTCCTGTATTCTGTGTCCTTAGAATAAAGGATCTGTTCTTGATAATCCCAGAGTGCATGAGATGTAATAATGGGCTCAAACTGCAGGAAGCTAGACTTTGGCTGAATATCAGGAAAAACTTCCTAACGATTAGAGCAATATGACGATCAAACTAATTACCTCGGGAGATGTTGAATGCTCCAATGCTAGATCTGTCAGATCTGCTTTGATTTGGATTCCTGCATTGATGGGAGCAATAGACTCAATGGCTTTATAGGCCGCTACCAACTCAGTTATTCTATGATTTCTCCTTGGTCTTTACTCATTCATTTTACAAGTTATTTGTGGATGTCCTGTGGATCGAAGAAATTCTTAGAATTCTTCTATGAATTCATACTTCAAAAAGGTAGTTACAACTCAATGATTCCATACTATATGGTAGAACTGAGAATACTATACTGTATATAGCACCATACAATATGTATTCCCAAAGTAAATGTTAAGATTTTGTTGCATATTGAATTCTTCATCTTGAGAAAGCTCCTTTGGACTGTCTATATTCTGATATTTATTTCACAGCTCTGATTCCACTGTTAATTCAACCAAATTCCAAGCTGCTTGTATTTGTCCACAGCCTACATGCTTTCATTTTAAATTCTTAAATGCACTTGTTGAGCAAGGTTTTTTAATTGATTACAATTAAAATTAATTTTACACTGAAGTTTATTATTTACTTCAATGTCTTCACCGAGCAATCTTTGCAGATCATCTAACATGTCAGCTAGTAATACTATATTATCTGATATATATATTAAAAACAGAGAAGAATATAATATATATATGTATGTATTAGTATGAACAGATCAAGTTCATGGGTGAGGGGGTTGTATTACTTCACATTCCCACCATATATATATATAAAACTAAATTTTATTTTATTTGTTTTATTTGTTTACATACAACTCAAAACCAAAAAATGAAACAAAACAATAGCACACCCCTCACCCCAGGGACCATTCATTAATCAGTACATATATATATATTACAACAAAATGTCCTTCATCTTTTTTAAGCCCATCCCTTCCAGAAATACATATATTCTTGCCCCGGCTTTTGCCCTTTTCCTTTACTCAATATGCCGTTTATAAAGTCACTCCACCTCACATTCAGTTTATTAATCTTCATCACTGCTTTTTAAAACTTAAATTCAGATGTCATTTTCTTGTTAATCACACTATTCCAGATTTCATTATACCATTCATGTGGTTGAAAAATTCAGTTCTTCTTCCAGTTTTTTTGCTATAAGTAATCAAGCAGCTGTTATATTTATAATCATCTCTTTTTTGGGGGGGGGTTATTTAAATCATTATTATCTATTAACAATAATAATGCTGTTCTTGGTGATGCTTCAATGTTGACTTCCACTATTTCTCTAATTTTTTTAAAAACCTCCATCCAAACCCTTTGTATTTCTTCACATTCCCACCATAAGTGCAGATATGTACCTAATTCTTTATTGCATTTCCAGCACATCTTGGAATATTTAGAATATTTGGAATATTTAGAATATATTTTGTTTAATTTTATTGGTGTTAAATACCATCTCCAAATTGTTTTATAACCATTTCTTTTTATTCTGAAATGTTTTTTAAAAACCCATCTATTCCATATATTTTTCCATTCTTCTTTATTTTTCCTAAATCGGCCTCCCATATTATTTTTAACCCTCCTAACTGATCTGCCTCTTCTGTCAATATTCTATAAATATTACCAATTCTCCCTTTCCCTTTTTTATGTTCACCTCATTCTCCACATTCTTTGATATGTCCAAACTTTGTCAATTAACTATCCTTTAATTTATTTTTTTCTCCTTCTTTCAACCATTGTTCCAATTGTATCAAATTTAACTAATTCTTCTGCAAAATACCTCTTAATTTATCCTTATTTTTGATTTTATCCTTCCTGTTCTCTCTCTCTCTCTCTCTCTCTGTGTATATATGTGTTTTCTTTTTAATTTTTTTAAAAAAGGTTCCTGTCTATTTGACAGTTATTTTTATTTTTTCATTTTTTTCTCTCCATTCAAATAAGAATACAAGATAATCTATACTATTTTCTCTGTCATCGACCTCTTTTTTGTCATTTGAATTTCTACTTTTGAGACTGCTGTTAGTCACATCTACTAGTATCTCTAATTCTGCTAAAACCTACTATCTAATAATAATACTTGATCTGTTCATACTAATACTGTACTTCTATCAGTTTAGAACAAGTAGCACTATATCTGTGCTCCCTGAGTGTGAGATCATATTGATTCTTTCATTAATTGTTAACAATCCGAGTAACTGGATCACTCAGCTGGTGAATTTCTATGCTATTTCTGCTTTTACTTTCGTATATTTTCTTTAATTTGTGCCAAAATACAGTGATGACAGGATTATGAAGTGAATTTATGTTAACTCTAAATATGTCACCAATTTAACAGTGCCTCTGATTAACAAGGATATAATCTGATTTGTTCCTTGAAATGCTGTCCTCCAAAGATATCCATGCTTGAAAAAAATCCCTAAAGTTATGCTAACATGATTAAAAACAAAAACAAACAAAGAATAAATCATGACATCCAGCATTTTAACTCCTCTGTGGGATGTTGACACTGGTGGTCAGGATTAATTTTTGAAATGTGTGGACTTTTGTTATTTCCCACCTCATTACATGTAGAGAAGATACACAAACATACACAGAGGAAATGGCCTCATCTTTGGCAAAACTGAGATAGTGAAGCTTTTCACCAACATTTATAGATTGACTTGAGCTGCATGTTCTTTGACTTATACTTGAGATTTATTGGCAGATACATAAGTCACACTAAATAAGCTAAGAAGCAATTGATGTTCTGTGCATTGGGGGCATAAGGGCATAGACTGATTGACAGCTTGAGGTTGCAATTCCATACATAAGAACTACAGGCTGAAGACTCTAGGATTTGGGAAAAGCCTCACCATGCCTGGGGAACTGATGCTGGTGCCAGTATGAAATATACACTTGACCCAGAAATGTGAGCGGAACAATCTGCTAATGGAGTAACAAAAATTGGGAAATCAGGACATGGATGGCACAATGGAAGAATTTGGACTTTGACCTCAGTGGGAGATGACTTGGAAGCAGTACCTCCTCCAATGGCTGCTTATTCAGCTTCCCTAGTCAAGTCTCTGACAACACACAAGCTGGATGAGGCCTCTTGCCTTTCAGACTCCCTCCTATACAGTGAGACACTGAAATCTGCTATCAATATGTTTGTTGCATGTGCTTGTGCTTGTGCTTGTGCTTGTGCTTGTGTGTGTGTGTGTGTGTGTGTGTGTGTGTGTGTGTGTGTGTGTGTGTGTGTGTGTGTGTGTGTGTGTGTGTGTGTGTATATGCATGCTTGGTTTTCCTGCATTTCCTGGCCCCTTCCTACGGACGGATTTTGCCCCTTTCCTGTTAAGTTCTGAACTCTTTTTTTGGGCAGTCTATGTACTGTATGTGTTGCCTTCACAGGACTATTCCGGTGCTGTGTTGTGCATCCTCCTCCTTCCTCCCCTGTGTTTATTGTGCTCAAAAATAGTAATTAGGGGGATCATAAAATAATTTGACAACCCCCCCTACTGATAGAGGCGGTATTTGTGTTGCTCCTGGCAGTGCCACTAAGGCTGATAATGTGGTTTTACCCTGCAGGTGATTTGGTGGATTACACATAATGTATGCTATCTGTATGTGTCCCTCTGGCTCTTAGCTGCCGTTATATATGCTTGCAGTTTCTATACTACGACTGCATTTTCTGGCTGTGTTTTTCCTCCTCCCTCCTCAACTGAGCACATACTGGTTTCAAGAGCCATTCTGTTGACATAGTAATAGCAGAGGTTTTCCAAGGACAAGGTATCAACCACATCTGCTGAGCTACCTTCATCCATTTCACTAAAGCTCACAAAAGCATGCACAATAATGCACCGCAACAAGAACTGTCCCTAAAGTTGCTTGATCTGAAATGGCAAATCATTTGTTTTTAATAGCTATATTTTATATCTGTATTTGACATGGACATTGTATTGGAAAAAACAGGCTCCCAAATCAATATTTAAAGCTACATTCAAAGGGCAAATAATATCTGATTTTCCATTTCTCTTTTCCCCTTGCAGGATTTTATACTGTGCTGACAAATATCTTGCCCAGAACTTATAGAGGAGAAAGTATGGGGTGGAGGGATCTTCACTGTGTCTTAGTTTAAAAACACTTTATTACAGATAGTCTCTTTCATCTATTTCAGCCAATTGAAAGGAAAGGGGAACTCTTACAAGGTTTCATTTTCTTATGCTCTTATTGAAGGCACTTGGTCTACAATTCTGTATTTGCCTTACTTGGGAGTAAGTTTCATTGTACTGAATGAGCTCTCTCTTTACCAATCATGTAGAAATGTGCTTCTAATAACTTATACAGGAATGAAATGTAGAATAAGCACACACTTATGTGCTGCAGGGTCAGAAGACCAGCAGTCATAAGATCGAATCCACCCGACAGAGTGAGCTCCCGTCGCTTTGTCCCAGCTCCTCGCCAACCTAGCAGTTCAAAAGCATGCAAATGCGAGTAGATAAATAGGTACCACCTTGGAGGGAAGGTAAAACGGCGTTCTCTAGTCATGCTGGCCACGTGACAACAGAAACTGTCTTCGGACAAGTGCTGGCTCTACGGCTTGAAAACGGAGAGGAACACCGCCCCCTAGAGTTGGACACGGCTGGACTAAAAATGTCAAGGGGAACCTTTACCTTTACCTTTTATGACTAGAGATGGGCCCATACCACAGTTCGACGCTTCAGAGTGATTCAACAAATCACACCCACAGCTGTTGCACAGGTGCTCTGGATTCTACACCCTGCCTCCTACCTTGCAAGCCCCGCCAGAAGCAGCACCGTGGGCTTCCCTGCCCTGCCTTCTCCTCTGAGTGGGTGGCTGCGGGAGGAGGGGGCCGCAGAATCCGGATTGCCCGTGCAACACCTGTAGGCCTGATCTGCCTAACTGCGCCAAACCAACCTTCTCTATGTATGACATTTACATAATGGATAATTGACCTGTTCGGTACACCTTCTTAAATGTGTTTGTCTTTTATTAGTGTACTGTTGTTCTGTATTTTACTGTTACTTCTGTGAGAAAGGTAAACTCCTTCCATATGAACCTACCTGGCAATTAAGATCTAGCCAGGGGGCCCTTTTGAAAGAGCCATCCCTCAAGGAGGTAAGAGGGACGGCTTGTAGACAAAGGGCCTTTTCGGCAGCTGCCCCCAGACTATGGATTGCCCTCCTGACTGAGATTCGTCTGGCGCCGACGCTGATGACATTTCTGTGCCAGGTCAAAACCTTCCTGTTCCAGAAGGCTTTTAATTGAAATAATGTCAACTGTAGGTCCTGATGGCAATTTTTAGAGTATATTTTTTAATTGTATTTTAATTGTCTTATCTTTTTAATTGTATTTTAATTGTTATAAGCCGCCCGAAGACCTTTGGATAGAGTGGGCAGCATGTAAGTTAAATAAATAAATCAAGGAAGCTACAGCCTTCAGTTTGCAAGGGCTGTGCGGTGGTGTTAATGACAGGAACTTTGGGAGGCCATAAATGCATAAGGTCACCTAAGTGACTTGATGGCATTTAGCCACAATTAGCCTCTTTGCACAGGGAATGAAGGATTCATGCACACACTCTTTTTCCTTTCTCAGACACTAGCAATGACAGAAGTGGTGGTGAAAGTTGGCTAATTAAAATTTCAGAAGCCGCTGTGTCAAGCTAGATAATGCATGGCAACTACCAGACAGAACAAGCCCAGTATATCAGTAGCTAAGCTAAAAAACCACATCCAAATAAATAAATAAACAATAATTTTGTATTCACGAAGGCTTTCACAGCCGGGATCTAATGGTTGTTGTGGGTTTTTCGGGCTCTTTGGCCGTGTTCTGAAGGTTGTTCTTCCTGACGTTTCGCCAGTCTCTGTGGCTGGCATCTTCAGAGGACAGCACTCTGTGGTGGAAGAACAACCTTCAGAACATGGCCAAAGAGCCTGAAAAACCCATAACAACCAAACAATAATTTTATTCTTCCTGTTGCTGTTGTCATCTGGACATATATCAAGGCTACAAACAGGCATGCTATTAACACTGGTTGGGCTGGTGGGTGGGCTGGTCTACTATTTCAGAAAATTGAGTCCCCATTTCCACACAGGCACCAAATGCTTCCATCTGTACTTCTCCCACCAAGTCCAGACAGTTGGCAGGCCCCGCTGGTGCAGGCAGGATGGGAGCTCTGCACAGCAGGCTTCCTACTCTGACCAGAGGAGACATCCCTAGGGGGGAAAAAAGAGATTCGGCCCTTTTTAAATATGCTGGTTGTGTTTTTCCAGCTGCACACTGGGAGTCAGAGCAAGGCATTCCCACGTGGTGGTCCATGTGGCTGGAGTTGTTCTGCAGAAGTTCCAACCAGTGCTGATGCAGACAGAATGGAAAGAGATTTATGCTATGCGTGATGAAGAGAATTTATGTGCCATCAGGTCTGCATACATGACAGAGACTCATTGCAACCAGATGTGGTGATGGATGACCTCTAACTTTGATGACTTTCTAAAACTACCAGTTTAATTCCTGGAGGATACAACCACTAAAAAGAAACCCTCTGCATGCAGAGGCAACATATTCCTGATTATCAGTGGATGAAGAGACATTTCTATAACTTTCTGGCTGCAAACTTTCTCAAATATTAGTTTAAAAGTTGGATTAGAATAGGACTTCCGGCCTGCTGGAACAGTTCATGGGTGCTTCATTGGAAGAATACGTGAGGAGGTAGTGGGATAGTGAAGCCAGGGGCTGTAAGGTCAAAGGCCTGGATCTTTGTGAAGAGCAGGGATAATGACGTTATCTGCCACCCCCTTCAGGTTCTTCTCTTCCCTCTGAATTCAGCTGCTTTGGACAGATGTAATGAGTACTTAAAAAAAAAAAAAAAAGAAAAGCTTATTCTTAGTTATCTCCCAAGGCTTGCCATCCTGAAACTCCCTGCTGAGATTCTCCCTGCACTAGCAAGTTTTCCTAGCTTCCTGGGAACATAAGATCACAGTCTCATCCCCTCTCTTCACCTTTTTTTACTTTTTTGTTTTTCGCCCATTGCTCTGCTGAAGAAATGGCCAATTCCTCTGTGGCTTACTGGCTCTCTCTTTAATCCTGTGTGGGAAAGACACCATCCTGCACAGGCATTGCAGTACAGTAATGTTGCACAGTTTGGCATTTCTTCCAGAAAACATGAACATGTGGGAAAATCCCATGAGATACCTTGCACAATTTATCTGAGGGAGAAGTCTCACAAAAACATTTTGCTGGAAGAAAAAATGAATGTTTTCCCCCGTGATTTGTTTCTTTTTGTTTTCTTGAAGCAAAAAGCCATGATTTACATCCCTATTACATCCAGTCCTCTCTCTACTTGTAAGTTAGGAAGGTGGATGTTTCCCAGAAACAGTGGTTTCTTATAAGTTACCCTATTCGTTATGCAAAATATTTTGGAGTGGCTTGGTTGTGAATATGTAGTTAAGACACACTGGATTTCCAAAAGATGTGTCCAAGTTCTGATGGAAATGTAAATTGCTAGAAATAATTTATGGATATGCACCAAGATGGCTGTCTTCATTTTTTCCCCATATCCTTTTTTGAAGACATGGCTATGGGGACATTTCAAACAATTGCCTATAATATTTATCACTATACCACAGTGTATTTATATGAAAGCTAGGGAGGTTCATCTATCCCATACAATTTGGACTTTCAGGTATACATCTTCTAAACAGCATATCCCATTTCAAAGGTGGAGAAATCAAGAATATTGCTACTTGCAGGGCAATGAATAAATTTAGGAATAGTAAATAATAACACAAGACACATCTCAAGCAACCAAACTTAGGCATTAGCACAAACAGTGGAGAACAGAATGAATGAGAAAAGATTATTTCCTAACTCCAGATGTGTGATCAGTTTAGACATTCAATTGTGCATGCGTGTGTGTGTGTATTTGGTTTTCAAAAACAAGCATAATTGTTATTAATATGCACCAAGAACAGATTTATGTTGGTAATAAGCATTAGGGCAAATTCATTTGCTTTCTTAAGTTCATTCATTTGCTTAACTTCAGCGCCATCTGTTGTTGACTTAGGGGAAATAATTGCAAAATTTAAGGGGAAGCCATCCTACTGATGGTTTTTTAAAAACTTTCCATTTTGCATGTAATTGTCAGCACCAAAACCCAAACATGATTCATTGTGAAAAACATAGAGCTGTCCAAAGCCATCATTTGTGTCACATTTTTAACCCTCTCTGTTCCTGTGTTTTTAATTGACCTATAGATATTTGATGGCCAAAGTTTTTTTTCTGACATGCAGATGGTGATGGGGAAAAGTATCACCTCTAGAGATGTAAATCCTCATTTACCTTGTTCTCAAATATGAGAATGTGAAATGTCATTTTTTCCCTCCTTGTCTGTGAAATTTGTCTGTTGTTCTGAATTTAAATTTTCATACTCTCAAAACTAAGATTTTTAAAAATTGTAACAATACAAATCTTGCATACAATTGCTCAAACTGAGCAATTGTATGCAAGCTCAACATTGGTTTTTGCAGAGTAGAAGCACTGAATGGGGTTTTTGTGTCTTTTTGATCAATCTGTCCTCCTATGCTTAATATAGTTAGCTTCAAAAAGGGAAAAGGCGCTAGTGTTTGCATACAATTTTGTGTAAAATGCAAAAAGCTTAGTGGGGAAAAAACCCCACTCACATCATTTTTGTGCTGGGGACAACAAGAACTCCAGTAGGGGCTGGTAACACACCAGGTTGTCGCGACTGAGAATGAGAAATGAAGTAGAGTTCTTTACAGTATTTTTCACTTGCTTCATTTTGTTGATTAGGGTACTGATGAAGGTATCAGTTAAAGAACAAGGCCAGTAAACAGGTATGTGAATGCTCAAAGGACTACTCCTTGTGCATGCCATTCAATCTCTCCAGGGCAATCTCTCTTCCCCTTCTTTGCACGGCTGTTTCCCCAAAGAGTGGGGCAAGAGTCCAGGGCACACAATATATTCTCTCTTATATCAAAGAAAGCAAAGCGTTCCCAATGTAACATCGGGAATCACTCTGCCATTTGGCTACTCTGGCGTTCAAAACAATACTTAGCCTACCTTCCTCACTGTCAGTCTCCATCACAATCAATACCATATGTGTTGATCCCCACACCCTAGTGGCCTCTGTTGAACTTAGCCTCTGTTCTGTTGTGTTGTGGTTTTTGTGTGTGTGTGTGTATGTGTGTTTTCATCTGAATAAGAGAAACCATCCATAAATATCTTTGATAAATGTTGTTTATCAAAACCTCCTGGAACACAGAGTGACGTCTGACTTTAAAGAAAAAGAAATCTTAATCAGCCCTATCTTAATTACATTTACAGTCTTTGAGAAGATACCACAGGCCCTCAACTGCTCATAGTAGCTGATGCCTCAAACAAAAAGCATTCCTATCTGTTTCTCCCTCAAGGCCTGCCCATACTGAGGCCTTGGAGGGCCTTGTTTTTTTTAGAAGCAGGAGACAATTTTTGCCCCTTGTAGCCACCTCATGTGCCTTTGGCTTTGCTCAGGCATTCTATCTCCTAGGTCCTGTATTCTGTCTCTCAGGCAACTCCTCTAGAAGCTCATTCACATCCTGAAAGCCTTGCTTTCTGTGTTAAGAGGAAAAGTTCTCCCGTTCCATCATCAGATGATCTGGTAAATAAAGAACCCTGGTCCCAAAACAGCCACGCAGGTTGGTGTTTGCATACAGACTGTTTTCCTGCTATGTGTCCACTTGTTCTCTGAAGGAAAAACAGAACAAGGTAGCCAGTCCTTGTTTAATCTAGACAGTGCATTAGCGCTAACATTTTGGACTCCTGCTGCATGCTGAATGTTCATGTCCTTTAGTTCTGGTATTTCAGTTATTCTGTGCCCATCGCAAGGAGGAATGTTCAGTAAGAAGGGTGATTTTCTGTTCTCAGGTAACATTTCAGTTTTACAAGCACTCATTCGATTCCAAAGTACTCCTCTGAATGGAAAATAGGCTACTTTACCTTGAAGTGAATTTTCTATTATGAAATGCAACTGGAAACTCTTATCTCTCCGGCCCTTGTTCTTATAGTAATACTGCCTTGACATGAATGTCAGAGGTCATCCAATGCTACTAAGGATGGGACTTTCATAATTCTAGGACATCCAGTACCAGAATTCATCTAGAAACACAAACACACACACACACACACCGGATTGGGAGAGGAGAAAGAATAATGCAAAAGAGATGTGGAAGTTGCCTCACTGCAACATGGGAGGGTAGTTCATTAAGAGGCTCCCCCTACAGGGCCTAATGGGTAGTAAGGCTACCCTTCCACGTAGCAGAGGAGTGAATGAAGGGCATTCCCTTTTTTCTTTCCAGCCAAGCCAGATGGAATGAAGCAAACAATGGGTGAAGAAAGACATCTCTTTTGCCTTCTGGTTTCTCCTCTCTTGGTCCCAGAAATCTGCCTGGTGGGTTCTATGATTTCTGGGGCTGGAACTTCTAGAATTACAGAAATCTAGTTGCTGATCACTACATAAAAGATGGTACCACATTACAGCAGTTTTGTCACCGACAAGAAAACAGCCTATAAACCCAATTGAATTACTAGCAGGTGGACCTCACCCTAAAAGTTCAATATGAATCTCCCCACCTCCTGAGTACTGGCTGCCTGCGCTCACTAGTGAATAAGCCCTATTGAACACACCGGGGCAGATTCCTGGGTAAATACATAATCAGTGCTAGTGCAGTGGTTTGAGCATCCAACTAGGGTTTGGGAGACTTGGATTCAAGTCCCTGCTCAACCAGAGAATTCATGGGTGATGGCTTATGGTAAGCCTCTCCATGAGAACCTTGGGTATCTTGAAACCCCTATTAGAGTTGCCATAAGGCATAAGTGCCCTGACAATAACAAATACATAATGGATGCCTGCCTGCTTCCTTTCACTGATCAAACACAACTCAGCACCCTGGCATCTAAGCCATTTTGGCTGCCATTTTTTCTTAGTGAGAACAAGAAGACTCTATGACAGAGAAACCATAGCAGTTCAAGACCTATGATAACATCCTACCTGCCCTTACAATTACTTGACCATTGTCTTGGAAATTAGGAAGTTCACAGTTCTTTACTATTTTTATTTCTTGTTAATGTCCTGTAATTCTCTATATGCCAGAAACCTTTTTATTACTGTTATTTTTATAAAATTAAAACTAAAATACAAATTCAATAGCGACTACACACAATACACATTGAACTTTCCCCACCCATGCCAGCTTTACCTTTGGGACTAGTTGACCAGTAATATCAATTTATATCTCTTTTTACCGCATATCTCTCAAAAATGCATTGATTCTTTTGCTGGTATATAGCTTTTCCTCTTCGAAAAGACAGACTCCAAGTATAAATTCCATATGTCCTTGAAATCATTAGATTTTACCATTCCTCTTCTTATTTTCATTTTACATGTTAACTTATCATTAATTGCTAAGATCCACATTTCTTTCTACCAATCTTCAAGATTTGTTGCTTTTCCAATTCTTTGCAAATATTAATCTTGCTATTGTAGCCATTAAAACAACTAACTCTTTCAGATCTTTTTTCAGATGGTCTTTCTTAATTATATTCAGGAGGGCAATAACTGGTGATATCTGAATATCGTATCCAATAATTTTTCTGATTTCCTTAAAAACCAGTGCCCATCCTTTCTTATTTCACATGTCCACTACATATGCATATAGGTCCCTATTTTCTTTTTGCATCTCCAGCATTGAGATGTTTTTATTTATTATGTTCAGTCATACTGGGGTAAAATACCATTTCCATGCTACCTTATAACAATTTTCTTTTACCTTTATAGACATATTTTCATTATTCTTTGTGACGATGTCATTAAAATCCTCTCTTTAAATCTCTTCCTCATCACTTGTTCAAATCCAGAATTTAGTAAAATCTTATAAATTACGCTAACTGTTCCCTTTCTTTTGTTTCCTTCTTCTTGATCTTGTCTTTGTTCAATAATCTCCTCGAATTTTGTCAGTTTTCTAATCTCTCCTACTTTTCTAGTCCACTCTCTAGTCCAACTTTCCATTTGGAGTATGTTTAACCAGGATATTCCCTCTTCTTCCCCCAAAATTTCCTTTATGGCATTTTAATCTTTTTAATCCATCTCATTATTGTGATGGATGAAATAGCCCAGATACCTGATCTCTCCCATAGCAAATGGGTAGCTGTTTGGATTGATAAGAACTTCAGCCTGAGTGTCTGAATAGCAAGTGGCACTTAGGTGCTACTCCAGGTGATCCTTGAGATGTTAGTTCCATTCTTTGTTAAACATATTCATGATATTGACAGATATTTTTGAAAGGCCTTTGGTTGTGCGAAAGTTCTTTTGTTCGTACACACCATCTTGAATCATCTGCTAAAAATACAAATGATACCCACAGGCTTAAAAATAGTAGGACCAAGTTGAACACATTTTCAGTGTCCTTGAATCATCATTCCCATTAACCTTGTAAGGAGCAGACTGAATTGACAAGTTTCCATCTATATCTGTAGCATATCATGCTATTTTGGTGGTTCCAGGTCTCTTTCTGAAGCTCTGTTTCTGAATTGAGAACGTGCCTTGTAAAGCAATGCTTTCTGGATGCTAGAATCTCAGACGGCTTGTCCCAGATTACCTTTACTCTGTAGAGAAGTCACTTTCAAAATTCTTTTATGAAACTAGGAAGATTATGGGACTAGCCTTTGTTGACCTCTTGGATACCTATTACTTAGTTCTTCATCAAGTAATATTGCAGAAATCGAATTAAGCATTGTAAGATAACTGAAATAAAGAAAACCCTTTTGCAAAATTGCAGATTTTTCATTATCTTTCAATGTCAAGGCTGTTGATGGGGGACTCCAAAGAATGGTCTACCCCAGGGACCATTTTGATCAAATTACTCAATATACAAGAGAAAATATCCCTTTTATTAATACCTGCAAATATGTCCCTTCTAAGTTAAATAAAGTCAATATAAAATACTCAAGGTTAAATCATAACAGAGACCTTTCAACAGAAATACCTAATGGACACCTGGCTTGCTTTTGTTTTAAACATCAGACAAGAATTACAAACTGGAGTTAAAGTGACATCTAAATGTATTAAATGCATAATGTTGGAAATGGGGGCTGTTGTTTCTAGAGGAAACCCATACAATAAAAGTACCTACTATTTCAGATGAAAATTTGATTTTTAAGAATAGTAGGTGCTTACAGGTGAAATAAAGACTCTAATCCTCAGCAATGATATTGCTTATGAATCCAGGCAATGCTGGCAAGCTGCTGTTACATAAATTAACACACAATGACTACATATATTCAGCTGGAGCTGATGGTTTTGCATCATTAGCCAAAGCATAGCAGCCACAGTAGCAATGGGTGTTTGTTGTTTATTCAGGGCCAGTGCCATGCTTGAGCTGTTTTTTCCACTACACCCCTGTCAGTGCTATTTAGAAACCAGAAAAGGCCTGCCCCATAAGTTTCCCAAATGGTGCTTGGTAGGAGTAGAGAATGATACTCCTGTTTGTCTTTTCTTTAAATAGCTGACCTGTATTGTGAAATACCTTCTGCAAAAGCCTACACTGCCTCTAGGCACATACAATCCCTTATCTGCAGGATAAATATCCACTGTTTCACTTATCCAAGGTTTGCAAATATTGTAATTTGCTTAATATTTAATATTGAAAGTATTACAAGAAAAAAATGCAGGAAAAAAATCCACGTTTTAGCAGAACTGGCCACTAGAGCCTCATGGCGCATTGGTTAAAATGCTGGACTGCAAGCTAAAACTGTGCTCACGACCTGGGGTTCAAATCCCAGGTAGCCGGCTCAAGGTTGACTCAGCCTTCCATCCTTCCGAGGTCGGTAAAATGAGTACCCAGCTTGCTGGGGGGGGGGGCAATGTGTAGCCTGCATAATTAAAAATTGCAAACCACCCGGAGAGTGCTTGTAGCGCTATGGGGCGGCATATAGGTCTAATAAATAAATAAATAAATAAATAAATAAATAAATAAATAAATAAATAAATAAATAAATAAATAAATAAATAAATAAATAAATAAATAAATAAATAAATAAATAAATAAATAAATAAATAAATCTCTTGCTACTTAAGGCTTCTCCTCTTGCAAGCTTTCTCCCCAGAGGTGACAGTGGAGGCTCCTTCTACCTGCAGGTTTACCTGGACATTTTTTTAAAAAGTGTTGGTATTGGGTGATCTAGGTGGGAAATGGGATGGGGGCGTCTCCAGCCAACTGGCTCTGCACGTAGAATACACTAGCAAACGGCTCAACATGCAGGTGAGCAACCATCCCCAGGCAGTGGTGGTGGAAGTAGTCTCTGCACTCTGCTCTCCCTTTGGGTAACTGTCAGGTTTGCATGGATCAGAGGAAGGCAGGGATGATATAGACCTTCTGGATAGGTGGCAAGTGCAGGGAGGGTGTCTGGTTTAGGAAGGGAGAAGTTTGCCACAATCTGCATTTTTCAACATGTGCAGGGGGGCTTCCACTGTAGTTCATTGGGGCAAAAAAATGTATTTATTTATTTGATTTATACACAGTATGGCCCCCATATCGATTGTACAACCTATTGTGGGTTTCTGAAACTGCAGATACAAGGAAACTCCATAAGCAACGCACAACGCCCTTGTATTTTGTGTATAGGGCTGCAGCAAACTGCGGATAAGTGAAACTGCTGATTCCAATGCTGCAGATACGGGGGTCCTACTGTACTGCCTCTTTCATGCTAGGATTACCCTGGACAGTTTACAGATTAAAACTAAAGCCCTACAAAACTGCATATAACAGTACATTCAATATGACGATTCACAGACATGGTCTAAAATCCATGCAAGAGAAAAGCCAAAAAGGGGAAAAAAATAACAGCATCCGGGAGATACATTATTGAAGGCGGCTTGATATAATTCTGTTTTCAGTAATTTTGTGAACATCAGGAGGAGGCTGGTGGATCTCAGTGGGTACTTTGCTCCAAAGAATGGCCACTACTTTAAAGGCCCAATTCTTCAGTCTTGCCTTTTTGGCCTGCCTTTGTGTGTCCCTTTTGGCAACACCCCTTGAGAGGAGGCGGTGAAATGGAAACTCGTTGATTTCTGTGAGAGATGTTCCAACAAGTATCACAGTCCTAAACCCTTAAGGGCTTTATAGGACATAACCAGCAGCTTGATTTAGCACTGAAACTGACAAGTGACCTAACTATAAACCATATACTTACTACCCTGTTTCCCCGAAAATAAGACCTAACCTGAAAATAAGCTCTAGCATGATTTTTCAAGATGCTCGTAATATAAGCCCTGCCCCAAAATAAGACGCAGTTAAGTGAAACCCCGCCCTCCACCATTGTGCAGCAACAAGATGACATGACTGTATTTGAATAAATGTACAGTGGTGCCTCGCTTAATGAGTGCACCGTATAGCGATGTTTCCGTATAGCGATCCCTTTTTCGGGATCGCTATACGGAAACATCCCCGATCGTCGCAATGGGGAAAACCCGCATTGCGAAGATCGGGTATTGCGGCGGCCATTTTGGAGCCGCCGAACAGCTGATCGGCGGTTCCAAAATGGCCGCCGGAAGCCTGGAAATGGCTGCCGGCAGCCGTTTTCGCGTCCTGCCCTCGCTTAGCGAAGGCGCGAAAATGGCTGCCGGCACCTGGAATCCTCGCTGAACGGGTAAGTAACAAAGGTACTGGAACGCATTAAACAAAGTTTAATGCGTTCCAATACATTTCCCCTACCCGTTTAGCGACGATTTCGCATAGCGAGGGTTAATCCAGAACGGATTAACCTCGCTATGCGGGGCACCACTGTAGATTGTAGTACATGAAAAAATAAGACATCCCTTGAAAATAAGCCCTAATGCGTTTTTTGAGGCAAAAAATAATATAAGACCCTGTCTTATTTTCGGAGAAACAGGGTATATGGAAAAATAATCTGCCCTGATGTCAACAAGATGCCACAGAAAGAGTAGGTATGTCTCTAACCCTTCTTGATCCATCCACAGTAACTTACAGCAGTAATATATAAACCTTTTGCAACCCCAATTGCTTTCCAGATATGAGACTACATCTCATATATGAGACTATGGAAAGTGTGTGAATAGTTGTGCAATCATTGTGCCGTCAGTTTTGCCTGGGTGTAATGCCCTGCAAAGTCACGCCTATGTAATTTTGCACTGCATGGGGACAAACTGGATTCTGGACATTGGTTACTAAAAGATACCAAAAATATCAAAAGAAAACAAGTTTGTGCTTTGTAGATTTCAGTAAAGCCTTAAGCTTTGGATTTTGGAAAGCTATTGTTATTGTTACGTGCCATCAAGTTTCCTCCGACTCATGGCCACCTTATGAATGAGAGATCTCTAAAATATCCTGTCCTCAATAGCCCAGCTCATTGATGACTGAAACAAGGTATACAAAATCTTTCACTATTTCAATTCCTTTATTCTCGACATTAAAGTTGGACAGCTGTTGTTCTTATGTGCCGTCAAATCACTTCCAATTTATGGTGACCCTATGAATGAGCAGTCTCTAAAGGCTATAGATCATTGTAAAAGAAATGGCTATGCCAATCGTCCTGATGTACATAACCTGTACTCTGAAGTTGGTTTGCCTATGTGAAACCAACCTGTTTCTATGTATTCTGTCCTAATTTTAGGGCAGAATTTTAAAGATATTTTCTTGGTTCAATCATCAAAATGGAGGCTGAAGCTAAGAAATCAGAGAGACTGAGACTTGGAAGGGTAAAGAACAAGGAACTAGAAGACATAGCAAGTAGAAAACATTCTTTAATGTAAATTTGTGTTAATGGAAACCAACACCAAGATTATTCATACTATTTATTTATCTATTTATTTAAAGTATTTTTCCCACCTTTGAAAAGGACCCAAGGCAGCTTACAACAATGAAAGACAATCTGGAAGATTCTCCATCATCCAGGTAAAGTTATCTGGAACTTGAGTCATGGCAACTGGACTTCTTTCTTATTAGGTTGAAACATTTCGCTACTCATCCAAGTAGCTTCTTCATTCTGGGGAGAGTTGGTAGGAGATCCCTGATACAATCTTCCATGTTGGTTTCACTTCCCCCTGGTCTGAATAGGCTCTTTAGATGGACAAATGACTGAGGGTGAGGGATAATCCCACTTCTGCAGTCCTTCCCCACCCCAGGAAGATTAGGACCAGACACCAGAAAGACCACTGTCAACAACCCATGACAACAGGTGCAGAAGGGCTGCAAATGTGAGATTATCCCTCATCCCCAGTCCTTTGTCCATCTAACAAGCCTATTCAGAGGAGGAGGAAGTGAAACCAACAGTGGAGGATATATTAGGGATTTCCTACCAACTGTCCTCAAACTGAAGAAGCTACTTGGATGAGTAGTGAAATGTTTCAAGCTAACAAGAAGGAAGTCCAGTTGCCATGGCTCATCTTCCAGATAACCTCACCTGGATGACCAGGAATCTTCACAGAATAAAACACAATATTTAAAGTTCAAAACAATGAGTATACAGCAGTGGTTAATATCATTAAGAGACAATATTTAAAACAATGAATAAAGAGGCATCTTACATCATTTGCAGGCAATATTGGGAGTACTGTGGTATTCCTCACTACTATGTATGGACGTGAAAGCTAGAGAGTGAAAAAAGAAGGCAGGAAAATGATTCGAGTCAATTGAAAAGTGAGGTTAGCAGACAGCTTTACAGACAGCTCCATGGAGTGTCGGAAAGACAAAAAAGTGGGCCCTAGAGCAAATCGAATGTGAAACTCTTAATTGCTACAATTAAGGCTATAGTACTTTAGATCCTTCGTGAGATGATTAGACTCACACTGGAAAAGCCAATAATACCAGAAAAATAGGCAATAATGGGGGAGGGGAGGAGGAAGGCCTTTCATGAGATGGATTGACTCGATAAAGGAAGCCACAGCCTTTAGCCTGCAAGATCCCATCGTTCAATAGAGGAACCCGGGGGGGTCATTAATTTAATGGGTTGCCATACCCGGCCTAAAGGCAACCTGTCCATAGACAACAAGAGCATTCCCAGAGAGCGCCACGGTCTCTTAAAAATACTATACTGAGAAACTAGCATCCCCCCCCCACACACACACACAACCCGCCTCCTTTCAGCCCCGGCCTTCCTCCGCTCGGCTTCCCGCGGCTCCAGCCGCTGCCAAAAGACGATCGCCTCCCCCTTCCGCCTCTTCCGTTCCAAGCAGTCACGTGAGCAAGTCTAGGCTCACTAGCTCCCCCTTCCCTATTTTCTGCACAATGGCATGGTCTGAATCGCCGGGTTGTGTTGCGTAGAGAGGGGCGGGGGGGACGGACGGGAGAAACCAATGGGCGGAATGGGGGAGGCCATACTTTTGCGGAAGGAGACGAGCGCCCCTTTTCTGCATGCCTCGCAAGTGGGCGAGCCTTCTTCGCAGAGGCGGCGGCGGCGGCGGGTGTCAGAAAGAGGGGACCCAGCCGGGCCGCTGGAGAGGTTGAGGAAGGGACATGGGTGCCCTGAAGGGGCAGGATCATCAGCCTCCTCCCCAAGAGGTAAGGGGAAGAAGAGTGTCGCCCATTATCTTAAAGCAGGCTCACCCCCCCCGTGCTTTGGTTACCCACCCCTCCATTGCTTTTTTTTGTGTTGGAGGGTTGGGGGGTGGGGTTGCGACAGGATATATTCCAGGGATGGAAAGAGAAGGCTGCATGCTCATTATTTTAAAAAAATAAAATAAAATTGGGGAGCCACCATTCCCCCCTAAACCGCTGCCTGGTGAAGATCCCGCTTCTGGATGTGGCCGTTTTCAGATAGGATCCTGCAGCACCGTGGGTTGGTGGGTGCGTCGCTTTCAGCCGCAGTGGCTGGAGGAAAGGGGAGCAGCCCAAGGCAGGATTGCCCGAGGAAGGAGGAAGCTCTCCGGGAACCCACCGGGGGTGGGGGTGGGGGGATTGTTTCAGAAGGTGTTCGAGGCTTCCTGGAAATCTTGGAACCGGATTGTGATTGTGTGTATGGAGAACTGACTGGCGTGGCTGAGCTAAAGACACTCTGCACATGCTCGGTTGTTTCTTCTTCATCATTCAAAAACACCAGGCACAGTCAGTCACCAGGCACAGTCAATCAAAACTATATAAACATTGACGGTATTATATAACAAATACAAGTTTTAACAAAAAAAACCTAGGTATCTGTTAAATACCAGTGCAGTATGTATGCTGTTCCTAATATTGCCTTTTTTGTAGCTCTGATGGTGTGATTTCTGAGATCTGCAGCTGCTTATAGTGCTGGGTGAAGTTTCTTCTTCTACTGTTTGGTATTGGATTTGGTTGGAAAATGTGAAGAGCCAGTGCTTTTCTGTTCTGCTGAGATGAATCCTGGCTTAGAATAAACTGTGCCTCTAGAATGGTGTGGGGCCTTGAAAGTGGGTGTGGGTGTGTAAATACACACAAGGTTGTTTGGCCTTACATTTTATCAAATAACTACAGTACTTCTCTTCCAAAAGCTGTTTTCATGGACTTTTTGCCCTGTGCTTGGCATTGCTGAGTACTTTGTGGAGGAGCTGAAATGCAGAACCTTTGCTGGTCACATATTCACCTGTTTTTGCCCTCCTGGGTAAGCATGCTCTTTCTGTGGCCAATTTTATACAGAACAGCTATTGGGGGTTCTGAAGTTTCAAACTATGATGTCACAAGTGGGACATATTTAACCATTTTGATATTTCGAAGTACAGCTCTCATGTTCCCTTAGCACAGATCTTGCTGGAGGGGGAACTGAAACGCAAAACATTTGGAGGGTTGAAGGGTGGTTCCTCATTCTTGTTCTACATTGTAGGACATCTAGGAATATTAGAGGTAGGAAGCCTTACCTAGACTAGGAGACCAGATCAAATCACTTGTATGTAGAATCTGGCACAGTATAGGGGCGTGACAGAGAGAGATGCTTTCTGTAGTGGCCTGTTCCTATGATGGAGCAGTGTGTTTAGAAACATGCATCTTCTTCATCTTGGTGTTTGCTGTTTTCCAAATACAGTATATTCTTATGGTGTAATCTGTGATGAGTGTTGTCAAGAAACGCATGGCTGTAGGTTTGAACACCTGCCTGTTTGCACATATGTGGGTCAGTGTGTGTGTAAATGCGATGCTAATATTGGTTGTGGAAGATTATGAACTTTTCCCCATTCTGTGTTTTGGTGTGCATGTTCGTCCACTTGAATAACTGTTTGTTACTATGTATTTAAGGTGACTTTTCTTGAAAATTATTGACCAGCTAAGGAAAATCATTATTTTTCCTCTGTCTTTGGATCTATGATAGGAGTGGCATAAAATATGTACAAATAGTATTACAGTACCATGTAATCTAATTCCTTTAAAAATTCTGAGTTTTAGCTAATCCTTACAGATCTTTGATAGCCTACTTAAGAAATATGAATAGCATTTCTGATTATTCTTTAATCATAAGTCATATGAGGGAAAGCGGAGGTCTTGTTTCATAGCATTTAAGCTTAAGAGAGCTATTGTGGGGATAAAATGGGAGAGGGAATGCTTGCAGTTGCTGGACCACTGAATGTGCATCATGTAATGAGAAGTATAGATAGGGCTAGCTTATGACATCATTAATTCATGTTGTTATTGTGCCTTCAAGATGGAGCCAACCTGGCAACCCTAATAGGGCTTTCCAAGTAAGTGATGTATTTAAGGAGCGGTTTTTACCTGTTTCATACCCCAGTGAGTTTCCATGGCTGAGTGGGAAATCGAACCCAGGTCACCTGAGTTCTAGTCTGCCACCCTATCCAGTACAGAACACAGAGTACTGCCATTACCTCATAGGCTGTCCTTATTTTAAATGTTTATATTAACATGCAAGAAGAGAATTATCTTTTTCATTAAAGCTGTCAAAGATATATTATATGCAGCGTTACTGGCATGTATGAAGACTGTACTCAGTGTTAAAGAGCATGTTCCCTTCTAACACATTACAGACTACATAGCAGCACTTCAAAAGTATACAGTGTATGAAATGGCCTTGAAAACAGGAACGAGTGAACAACTATTACTTTACAGGCTTCTTCTTCTTCTTCTTCTTCTTCTTCTTCTTCTTTCTTCTTCTTCCTCTTCTTCCTCTTCTTCTTCTTCTTCTTGTTATTATTATTATTATGCCACATTTCTCCCAAAAAGGGACCCAGAGAGGCTCACAACATTAAAATTCACACAGTTTAAAAACACAATGAGTTAAATAATAAAAGATAAATTAAACAATCTATTATTTAAAATAAAATTAAAACATAGAAAGATTAAAATTATTTGCTGAAATGGAGTTCAGGGATTGAGTTGTAATTGTTAAAGGCCTGCCTGAAGAGATGGGTCTTTAGCTTTTTTCGAAAAGGTAACAGGGAAGGGGCCATCCTCATCTCCCGAGGGAGAGCGTTCCATAGCCTGGGAGCTGCCACAGAGAAGGCCCTCTTCCCGTGTCTCCATCAGCTGTGCTTGTGCTGGCAATGGGACCGAGAGGAGGGTTTCTTCTGCTGATCTTAATCGCCAAGAAGGCACATATAGGGAGATACGGTCCTTCAGGTAGCCTGGACCCAACCTGTATAGGGCTTTATAGGTAATGACCAGCACTTTGATTTGGGCCCGGAAACGGACTGGTAGCCAGTGCAGTTCCTGTAACAGGTGTATTATATGCTCCCTGTAGCTGGCCCCAGTCAGTAGTCTGGATGCAGAGTTTTGCACCAGCTGAAGTTTATTTATTTATTCTATTTATATCCCGCCTATCTGGTCATTGCAACCACTCTAGGTGGCTTACAACACCTTTGAAGATGGTTTCCAAACCATCTTCAAAGGCAGTCCCACACAGAGTGTGTTACAGCAATTCAAACAGGATGTAACTAAGGCATGTGCCACTGTAGCCAAATCCAGCATCTCAAGGAATGGGCACAGCTGGCACACCAGCTTTAGCTATGCAAATGCACTCCTGAGAACTGGATGCCCAGTTCTTAGCCACCGCTGAGAACTGGGCATCCAAGCTTAGGGATGAATCCAGGAGTAAACCCAAGCTGCAGACCTGAGGGGTTTTTTTGTGGGGGGGGGGGTTAACCCCATCCAGCACAGGTAGTATCCCTATTCCCTCATCTGCCTTCTGACTAACCAGGAGCACCTCTGTCTTGTCTGGATTAAGTTTCAGCTTGTTTGCCCTCATCCAGCCCATCACTGATGCCAGGCACTGGTTTAGAGTCAAGACAGCTTCCCTGGAATTAGGTGGAAAGGAGAGATAAGAGTTGGGTGTCATCCACATACTGGTGACGCCGAACCCCAAAACTCCAGGCAACCTCTCCCAGTGGTTTCATGTAGATGTTAAAAAGCATGGGTGACAAAGCAGAACCTGAGGAACGCCACAGGCCAATGGCCAGGGCGTTGAGCAGGAGTCACCCAGCACCACTTTCTGAGTTCTCCCCTCCAGGAAGGACTGGAGTCACTGTAAAACAGTGCCTCCAAGTCCCATCCCAGAGAGACGGCTGAGAAGGATACCATGGTCGATGGTATCGAAAGCCGCTGAGAGGTCCAGCAGAACCAACAGGGACACATTCCCCCCATCCAGTTCTTGGTGTAGATCATCCACCAATGTGACCAAAGCCATCTCTGTCCCATAGCCAGGCCTGATACCAGATTGAAATGAGTCTAGATAATCCGCTTTGTCCAGGAATCCCCAGAGCTGAAAAACCACCACATGCTCCATTACCTTGCCCAGGAATGGGATGTTTGAGACTGGTCGGTAATTATCCAATACACTGGGATCCAGGGAGTGCTTCTTCAGTAGCTGTCTTATTACTCCCTCCTTTAAGGAAGCAGGGATCCTACCCTGCTGCAAGGAGGCATTTACCACTTCCCGTACCCAATCAGCCATTCCTCCTCTGGCTGCTTTTATGAGCCAGGAAGGGCAAGGGTCCAGCACACATGTGGCATTCACCTCTCCAAGAATCCTGTCCACATCATCAGGCTGGACCAACTGAAAAGTATCCATTAAAACAGGACAAGCTCAATTACAGCATCCAAGTCAGAGCGAATCCGAGTGACTTTATGTGCAAAGTGTTGTGCAAATTCCTTACAGCGGGTTGTGGAGTGGTCCGTATTTTGTTCTTTCGGTAGGGCATGTATTTAGCCCTTGACCACTGGAAACAACTCTGCTGGACGACTTTGTGCAGATGCAATGGCAGCAGCAAAGAACCTTTTCTTTGCTGCCGCTACTGCCACAGAATGACCTCTTCAAATGAGCTCTAGCCCATGTTCAGTCGGACTCACTAGAGTATGCCATGAGGTGATTGGAATAACACTGGCAATTATGCAGGGAGCGTGTGTGTCTGTTGGTTCTGGTGGACCTCGCAGTAGCTTTTGTTCCTGTCAGCTGTCCTGTCCTTTTGAGCCATCACTCTGGGATGGACTTGGAAGCTCTGTTCGGCAGTGACTCTGGCCCTTTCTCGAGAGGCAGGTTCAGAAGGTGGTGTGTGGAGTCTCCTTTCCAACAATGTGGCCACTCAAGATCCTGGAATGTGCTACATACGATTTTATACAGTATATATTAAATGCTGAAAGAGGTTGTCCAAAGGCGTGGGCTTGGTGCCACAGGTATGAGGCTGACACCCAACTCTACTTTTCTTTCCCATCAAAATCTGGGGAAGCTGTTTGGTCCTAACCTGGTGTCTGAAGTCAGTAATGGACTGGATGAGAGCAAAGCTTAATCCAGGCAAGACATAGGTGCTCCTAATCAGTCAAAAGGCAAAACAGGGTGGAGGGATACGAGATGTTTGTGGGACAAAAATAAATGATTTTTTTAAAAAAAATCAAATTGATGTCAATCATTATTTAAATAATGTTTTGTTCTTGTTTAAATTGTCAAAAAATACAATCTTTTTATTTAAATCAAATCCAACCTGGAATGCCTTGATCTTAAAAAATAAAGCAAAAGTGAAAAAAACAACCCAGGAAAACTGTCAGGGGTGGCCAAGTTAATCTGTAGTTTGTTGCAGCAAAACTGACACAGAGCCTTATTTCTTTTTAAAGACTAACAGGTTTTGCTTGGCATAAGCTTTTGTGGATTGAAGCCAGCATCTTTCGTTGCCTCAAAAATGGTGACTTTCTTATTAAACAAAGCGGTGTGTGAAGTCTAAGTAGAATTGTATCGTGAATATTTCCATGCCAGAGCTGTGCTAAAGTCATGGCTCCAGAATTCATGTCTCATACAAAATAGTGGAGGTATTAAAACATGAGAAATGTTGAAAGCATCACCAACTTGTTTCTGTAGATCTGTGGTACTGTGAGGTATCTTAAAAGGTACCTCACGGTAGTGATTTGAAGAAGAAAAAATCCAAGAGCTTCATTAAACAGTAACACTTCTGAAGTATTTATTTCTCTCACAACAAATGAATCTGGAAGTTGATTCTAGTTTTTGTTGTTGTTTTTAACTGATGACTGAGTTGAAATCTCCGCTCCTTTTGTTGTGGAAAACTAATTTCTTCAATTTGTTGTGCTGCAAGACATTACCAGCGGTAGGAATGGAAGAAAATGCTGTTTCTGATAGTTGAATGCTTTTAATAGATGGGCTTGCTGAATGTTGTTTTAAGTCCACTTCATGGTGCATAGGCCTTATGGTATGCATGCAGCCAAAATAAAAATGTTTTGTCTTGCTGATGCAGTAGAACTGTCTATTACAGTTTTAAACTTCTAACATTTAGATGATCTCTAGTTTGTTGGGTTTTTTAATAAAATCTGTTAATCTTATTACCCTTTTTCTAGGTTGAAACCAGGGAGGATGAAGAGCAAAATATTAAACTAAGTGAAATTTTAGAGTTGCTGGTGGCTGCTGGATACTTCAGAGCAAGGATTAAAGGGCTGTCCCCTTTTGACAAGGTAAGGCTACAGTCAGGTACAGTTAACATGGTATTGTTCACAGATCTGAGTAATTTCATTAATAAATATGTCAACTACCAATGTAGTTGATTTCATCAGTGAGGAATATTTTTAACTGAAAATTTTAGTCACCTGATCTCTGATTGACAACCTAAGTCCCATTGGTAGCCCCAACCAGAGCAGAATCAATGGGAAGTTGGTAAATTGGCACTTCAATGAGTTTTGTTGATTCACTAGATCTACACTGCTTGAGGCTGACAGACATAAGAGTGGGTCTATTGTCCTTTTAAAAACTTCCCTGAAGTGTTATAATGAAGGAAGATAGCCTTGCCTCTCCCAGGCACTTCTGCCCATAGTGCTTGATGATAGCCCTGTGACTGGCCTACATGCAGCTTGTAGTACAAACCATCTGGAGGATGCTGAATTGCCATTTATGCTGTAAAATAGCGAACCATTGACAGACTTTGGAAAGGATCCTTTTTTCTTTCTTTTTTTTTTTTGGATTACAGCTACCAGAATCTCTTGGCCAGCATGGCCAATGACTGAGCTCTCTGGACAATGCTGGGAATTGTAGCTTTAAAAAAGGAACTTTCCTGAGGTCTGCTCATAAACTAAGAAGCATGGGTCTTGGAAAGGATTTTAGTTACACATCCCGTTGTGGGCACATTGATCATATCCCTGGTGAAAAATGGGCTGAAGATGCAGAAATGTATGCCATTTTGGAAAGAACGCTTAAAAATATTTTTGCTGTCAACTTTGTAACATTTTTCTAACAAGTTTTTGTCAGTGATAAAATGAGGATGCTTGCCTTTTTCTAGGTAGTCGGTGGCATGACGTGGTGTATCACAACATGCAGTTTTGACATTGATGTTGACTTACTGTTTCAGGAAAACTCAACCATTGGTCAGAAAATGTAAGTTAATTTAAAACATGTCTGAAATCTAGTTTCTTGTGTTACCTGTTGTGGTCAGTACATGTCATGGGCTGTATCCAGTGCCCGACTTTCCCTTGTGATATTTGCAAGGGCAGAATCTGATGGGGTATCAGGGGTATGGACTCTCCCTCTGCCCCTGCCGCAGAGCCCATCCTCCGTGTATGTTTGTGTGTGTGTGTGTGTGTGTAATGTGAAGGCTTGTGTGACAAACCCAGACCTACTGGGATATGCCACAGTTAACTAAGCTGCCACCAACCATTCCCTATAAGAAGTCACACAGACCAGGGATGGATTTTTAAACAAATAAAAGAACAAGGTTTATTTAAAACAACACACAGGGAAAATAAAATGATCAGGTGAATAAGATATAGTAACGTGGCTTAGTCTCATTCATACATGCACACAGTTTGGTTCACACAGAACACTTAACATAAAGCACAGACCCTGAACCTATCAGTTCTGGCTAACCCTACAGACACCTGAACCTATCAGGTTGGTACTGACTGACACACAGTAGTACCCTGTCTGACACACAGACTCCCACACCAGCTTCTTCTTCCCAGCTGCTGCTTCTTCTCTCCAGCTTCCAAACTTCTTCACACAGGCTTCACATATATATACAGTACAGCCCCTCCTCCTGATGTCCCGCCTTCCACTCCCCATAGGCTGGAACTTTCCCTCCAAACCCATGACAGACAGGTAACATCAGTGCTGTATGTAACACCTCCCCTCTTTATAAGTTGTTTTGTAGGGGGAAAGCTAAGGTGCTTTTCACCAAAAAACAACCTGAATCCAAAACACGCAAAAACAGTTATACATACAATATCATACTTACTTATACTTACACTCTATTAGGCATTTAAACATTTACCATTAACACTACATCAAGTTACCTTTATTCATACAAACCAAACATGTTTAATAAACAACAGGTACATTTAATTTTTTGGTCACCAAAATATATACATAGTCCATGTTCCTTCGCCGTCTTCATTCTTCGGGTCTTCTTGACAAGGCGTCAGCAACACAGTTCACTGACCCTCTGACCACCTTCACTTCAAAGTCATAGTCTTGCAGATTTAAAGCCCACCTCATAAGTTTACTATTGTGGGTTTTCATTGTCTTTAACCATTGCAATGGTGAATGGTCAGTGCACAGAATAAAATGTCTTCCCCAGATGTAAGGCTTGGCCTTCTGGATCGCGTAGACTATGGCCAGGCACTCCTTCTCCACGGTTGCCAAATGTCTCTCACCTTTCTGGAGTTTCCTACTCAGGTAGGACACTGGATGCTGGTCACCATTCTCATCCTCCTGGCAAAGAACTGCTCCTACCCCGCTGTTAGACGCATCGGTGTAGATGATGAACTCCCGGTCGAAGTCTGGAGCACGCAGCACTGGATAGTTGATGAGCGCCTGCTTCAACCTCTGGAACGCCTCCTCACAGTCGCTGGTCCACGGGATGCGGTCATCAGCCTTCTTCCTCGTCAGATCGGTCAGCGGAGCCGCAATCTCGCTAAACCTCGGGATGAACTTTCTGTAGTAGCCCACCAACCCAAGAAATGATTTGACTTTTTTCTTGGTGTTGGGTCTGGGCCAATCACGAACTGCTTCTATCTTGGCCTCGAGGGGTTTTATCACTCCTCCCCCTACTATGTGACCCAAGTATTTTATTTCTGGGCTACCCAGCTGACACTTGCTCGCTTTGCAGAGCCTAGGCCAAAGCACTTCCTCCCCTGGGTCAAAGCGCCTCTCCCTGGCTCTCTGGTCATCCCAAGCTTTCTTTCTGACCTTTTGAGCTTGCAGGGTCTCTGCTGCTAGCTCTAGGTTTCTCTTTAGGTCATTCCTTAAAGAGTCTATATATGTCACAACATCTTGTGGGTCATCCTGGGTGATCTGCTCCCAATTTTGTTTGATCAAATCAAGGGGCCCTTTCACCCTTCTCCCAAATAAAAGTTCAAATGGACTGAACCCGGTACTGGCTTGTGGCACTGATCGATAAGCAAACAAAAGGGATTGCAGCTTCTGGTCCCAATTGTTTGGATTCTCTGCCAAGTAAGCCCTAATCATGCGCATTAGAGTCCCATTGAACTTCTCAGTTAACCCATTACTTTCAGGGTGATAGGCAGTGGTTTCCTTGTGCTTAATTCCACAGATTTGCCATAAGCGTTTCATGAGCTTCGATGTGAACGATGCGCCCAAATCTGTGATTATTTCTGAGGCAAATCCCATCCTGGACATATACCCCACCAAGGCATCTGCCACTGTGTTAGTTTCAATGTTAGTCAAGGGTATGGCTTCAGGGTACCTTGTGGCATGGTCCACAATGGTGAGAATGAACCTGTTCCCCCTCTTTGTGGCCTTGGGCAAAGGTCCCACAATATCCACCCCTATGCATTTGAACGGAGTGTCAATCACAGGCAAAGGGCACAACTTTGCTTTGGTCCTGTCGCGGCTATTCCCCTGCCTTTGACACACATCACATTGTTTACAGAACTCCCTGATTTGCTTCCCTATGTCAGGCCAGTAAAAATTCTGTGTGATTCTCTGCTGTGTTTTGTTCACCCCTAAGTGTGCAGCAAACATGTCAGAGTGCCCCCTTTGTAAGATCATTGGGCGATACTTTTCAGGTACCACTAGCTGACTTCGGATCCCATCTCCCCCTTTTGAGATATTTCTCAGGGTCTCTCTATACAAAATCCCCTTTTCCTCTAGAAATCTCACTGGGGTTTCAGGTGCTAGCCGGGCGTCAGTCACCTGTTCAAAACACTTTTGGAGAGTGGCGTCTGCCTTTTGCTCTTGTCCAAATCTGCTGTCTGTGGTTAAGGTTTCCACCACAGCTTCTGAACTCCCCCCTGCTTCCGTCTCTGGCTCATCATTACCCCCCTGAACTGTCCCCGTGGTGGCTTGTGAACGTGTAATCACTAGCACCCGTTTCACATGTTCAGCCAGGTCATTTCCCACGAGCACGGCTGCTGGCAGAGTCGATGAAATTGCTAGCCGCCAAACTCCCCTCCAGCCTTGAAAGTTCACAGGTACCTCCGCTACTGGCAGTGAGATCACCTGCCCCTCAATCCCTGCCACCTTCATGCTCTCATTTGGGATTATATATTCCCTAGGAATAATATCTGGATGGCACAGGGTCACCTGGGAACAAGTGTCCCGCAGCCCCCTATACTGATGGTCAAGTATTCCTACGTCCACCCCTGCTGTTTCAAACAACTGAGAATCTGTTCTCACCAGTAGGCAGCGCCTGACCTCTACAAGAGGACCATTTTCCTCAGCCTGATCAGCAGATGTAGCTGTTCCAGATTGAGTAGCCATGGCAACAGGCTCCCTCAGTGACAATGAGCCTTGCTCTTTCTGGACACAGAACACAGCTTTTGGCTTGGTTCCACTCGAATCCTGAGGCACAATTCCTTTTAGCTGCTTTAATTTCTCACACTCTGAGATTAGATGGCCCTTTCCCTGACAGAAATAACATTTTCTGCTATATTTTGAGTCTTTCTCATCTTGTTTTGGTTTTCCCTCCAAAATCTGAGGTCTTGGTTTCATGTCTGAGGGCTTCCCTTCACCATGGGCCCCTCCCCCTTGCTGGCTTTTCCCTGGTCCCTGAGAGTACTTGCTGTAGGTTTCTTTAGGTTTCCCCATCGATTTCCCCTCACCCAAGGGCTTTCTTATTTGGGAAATAAAATCTGCGATCTCGGCTGCTTCTGCCACAGATTTCGGTTTCCTTTCCCTCACCTGGAATTTCAGTTCCCCATGCAGGACTGAATAGAACTGTTCCAGCGCTATCAAGTCTTTGAGCTGCTGAAAGGTCTCTGTCCCCTCCTGAGATAGCCATTTCTCTAGCAGCCTCACCAATTGGGCCCCCACTTGGGTAAAAGTCTGCTCTGGTTTCTTGGTGATTGACCTGAATCTTTGCCTCAGCTGTTCCGCATTTATCCCATGTCTGGCAAACACCAGTTTTTTAAACTCTGCAAAATCTTTCATCAGTTCCTCTGGCATCTCTGAATAGACTTCGGCCAGGCTGCCACTGATTAAAGATTGCATAATGGTCATCTTCTCAGTTTCCCTTACTGAGAAGTCCACAAACGCCCTTTCCACTAGGGAAAAGAACACCTCAGGACAATCTCCCTTGTGGTACACAGGGAATTTCTTCAGGTCAGCTTTAGACAATTGGCCTCCCTCAGAATCCCTATTGTTATTATTGTTCTGGTTCATCATTTCCAATTTTCTTAATTCAAACGCCATTTTCTCTCTCTCCAATCTTTCTGCTCTTTCCATTCTCTCTATTTCAAATTGCCTTTGTTTCTCTCTTTCCTCCATTCTTTCTCTCTCTAATCTTTCCTCCATTTCCCTCACCCTCAGTTCATGCTGTTGGGCTAGGAGCAATTTTCTGAGTTCTGGGTTCTGCTCTCCTGTGCTGTCACCCTGCACTGAGCCAAATTCATCCTCAGAACCTTGGTCAACCTGGGGGTCTTTCACTTCACCCATTTCTGCCATTTGGCTTCGAGTCAAGGGCATAATTCCCCCCCCCAGACCAGGCTGCTTTCAAAAGTCAAGCCTCAAAATAAAGCGACCACTTTTTTTTTTCTTTTGCCTCAGAACCAGCTTTCTCTATAGATTGCTGCTGTTCTTCAGCACTAACTTGCAACTGTAGCCAGCCTGAGTCCACCCCCCTCTGCTAGGCCTCTCAGCAGGCAGGCTAAATCACTTCTACTTTACAGTTTTGCCTCAGCTTTTTTCCCGCCAAAACAGGCTGCCTCAGAGCTCCCTAATCTAGCCCCCAATCTGAGGTTACACGTTCTTCTACTAGTGCACCCCCCCGTGAGGCACACCTAGAAGATTACCTATGCGCTCTCAGATTGTCCCTGACTAGACCCCCCTTGCTCTGGGCACACTTGCCAAGGCTTTGCTGTACCACTGGACAACTGGACCAGTCGTATCCCACACGCTGGACACCAATCAATGTGACAAACCCAGACCTACTGGGATATGCCACAGTTAACTAAGCTGCCACCAACCATTCCCTATAAGAAGTCACACAGACCAGGGATGGATTTTTAAACAAATAAAAGAACAAGGTTTATTTAAAACAACACACAGGGAAAATAAAATGATCAGGTGAATAAGATATAGTAACGTGGCTTAGTCTCATTCATACATGCACACAGTTTGGTTCACACAGAACACTTAACATAAAGCACAGACCCTGAACCTATCAGTTCTGGCTAACCCTACAGACACCTGAACCTATCAGGTTGGTACTGACTAACACACAGTAGTACCCTGTCTGACACACAGACTCCCACACCAGCTTCTTCTTCCCAGCTGCTGCTTCTTCTCTCCAGCTTCCAAACTTCTTCACACAGGCTTCACATATATATACAGTACAGCCCCTCCTCCTGATGTCCCGCCTTCCACTCCCCATAGGCTGGAACTTTCCCTCCAAACCCATGACAGACAGGTAACATCAGTGCTGTATGTAACACACTTACAGTGAGCCATGCTTAAAAGAGGGTCACCTGGTTTTTTAAAGAAGCCTTCCTAACTTAAGAATGTTGTCTTTAAATCTAGGTCACATCTTAAATCTTCTGTATGTCCCCCCACTTCTTTTCCCGAATGTGTTTCATAGCCAGAGATGGGAATAACCTAGTTTACTGCAGTATTCTGGGAGTTGTAGTGTAAAAAAAATGCCAATTTCTGTTTAAAACTAGAGAGGGGTATGAAGCGCACTGCGTGGCACCATCTTCCACCCACCCATCCACCCCCGACTGGCTGGCCCACTCACCATTCTTCGTGCGCTGCCAGGGACCTCCTTCTCTGGTGATGTGCCGGGCCCAATGAGGAGATGAGACGGGGCTTCTCCCCACTCAGCTGATGAGTGGTCGGCTACCGGAGGAGGCAGGGAAAGGCAGCCTGAGCCCCTGCCTGGACTGGTGTGCCGCTAGAGAAGGCGCCCCCAGCAGTGCGCAAAGAACAGTGAGTAGGCCAGCCGGCTTAAGAGATGGGAGATGGGTCCGCATGGGACCTGTGGTGACGTGGCATGTTTCATATGAAGTGCTTCGTGCCCATCTCTATTCAAAACCCAATGTTCACTGTCCTTTGTGTCTGGTTCTAAAAAGGAAGTGCAGGTTTGGGCCTATATGTTTGAAGATTTGGACTGTAATTTGTTAACCCTCACACTATAATAAATCTGCTATTTTTAAAGGTGCCACAAATTTCATTATTTTTGCTAAAAATACCACAAGAAACTTAACATGGTTAATGCTTTGAAAATTGCTTATTAAAAAAACTCTACTATTTGATTTTGGCCACTAGAGGGCACTTTCAGGCTGGCAAATACTTTGTTTTCACACATTTTTTTCCCTCCCCTAAAATATCTATCTCACGCTTGACTTGTTTCCAGTGCTTTAACTGAGAAAATTGTATCAGTCTTGCCCAGAATGAAGTGCCCTCATCGCCTGGAGCCTCATCAAATACAAGGGTTGGATTTTATCCACATATTTCCTGTTGTGCAGGTAGGTGCTTTTTTATTTGAAACAATTGATCCCCCGCTGATAGAAATGTGCCCATTTTGCCTCTGAGGAATGATTTTGATCAGGGAAACAGCATTGGTGCAAGATTAAAAATAAGACAGGACAGTTTTCTGGTGGCAAACACATGCTTCCACTGAACATTTGGCCTTCTGCTTATTTTGGATTGCCCCTTATCATAGAATAAGGGAGTTGGAAGGGGCCTATAAAGCCACAGAGTCCAACTCTCCCCTAAATGCAGAAATCCAAATCAAAGCTGTAATCCAAATCTATAATCCTTTACTGTTGCATACACTGCATTGTCATTGTCCCTGTTATCTGTATCCTCACCTGGTTGTGTGGATATATGTAAGTATACAGGTCGTGTATTTGCGCTCCGTGTCTGATGAGGTGGGCTTTGATCCACAAAAGTCTGCACTGAAATAAAATGATTAGCATTCAAAGCGCTACAATATTTTGAATTTTTCCTTCTCCCTCTCCCCATTTTCTTTCGCCAACAGACACTGCATGTCACATTTGAAACGAAAGAGTAGGAAGGTCAGAACAGCTTTGGAGTTCACTCCTTTGTAGCCTTGCTACACAGTACATGCACTTTGGGCCAGGAATGGAGAGTATATGACTTTCTAGCTGCTATTAGACCACAGCTTTTACCTCCCATGCCACTGACTGTATGGTAGCTGGAATGCCCAGGAGCTGCAATTCAGCAAGATCTGAAGGTTCACAAGTTCTCTACAGCTGTTTGAGTTGCATTGAGTACTAGTGAATAACCTCTGGATCGAAATATGACTGCAGCTCTCATCTTCCTTCACTATGGACTGTATTGGCTAAAATGGATGGGAGTTTTGGTCTACCAACATGTAAAGAGCCACACATTTCCCACCCCAATCACTCCAGTATCAGGATACATCACATGTTGGAAGCATTTGGAGTTACTGTATAGTTCAGTATAGCTTTTAATCCTGAATGTCTGTGCAGAATATTATGTACAGTGATGCCTCGCTTAACGATGATAATCCATTCCAGGAAAATCGCTGTTAAGTGAAAACATCGTAAAGCGAAAATAAAAACCCCATTGAAACACATTGAAATCCGTTCAGTGAATTCCAATGGAGTAAAAACTCACTGTCCAGCGAAGATCCTCCATACAGCAGCCGTTTTTGCTGCCTGTATAGCGAGGAATCTGTCCCTAAACACAGCAGGGAGCATTTTAATCACCTGGAGGCCATTTTGAAACCGCCCATCAGCTGTTCAAAAAATGTCATTTTGCGAAGAATCAGTTCCCGAAGCAGGGAACCGATCATCGCAAAGGAAAATTCCCTCATTCAGACCATCGTTTTGCGATCACAATTGCGATTGCAAAGAGATTGTCAAGCGGATTCGTTGTAATGCGGGGCAATCGTAAAGTGAGGCACCACTGTATTGTCTAGATTTTCTGTTTAATATGGACACTCATATTCTTTCATTTAACTAATTCTAATTCATCTTTTCTAAATAATCAAAGTTCTTTTTGGCAGTGAATCAGTTATCAATGACATTTGTGTGTGTGTATCGATGCTTTGATGCCACCAATCCACCTCTTTCTTGTTTTGTTTTTCTCTCAGTGGCTAGTGAAACGTGCTATAGAAACCCGTGAAGAAATGGGAGACTACATTCGCTCATATTCCATATCTCAGTTTCAAAAGACTCACAGTCTACCAGAGGTAAATATTTGGCAGTGTCTTCTGTAATTCAGAATGAGAGAAAAGACTGATTCTCTTAACCTTTTTTGAAATTGGATGGGATTGACGCAGCTCTGCATCAGCAGATTTGGCTCATAGGTTCAAAGACAGCAGCTTATGAATCAAACTTTATGAGCTGGTATTGGAACTCATAAGCTGGTATTGAAGCAGAAAACTGTAATGGAGTAATTCAATCCAGCTTTTTAAGTATTAAATGTCCAGTCATATATATCTGGAAGGTTGATGGATTTTCCTGTGTTTTCCACTCTATTCATAAGATGATCTGGGAAGTTGTTTCCAGAGGCACTTAAGGAAACACTTTATCATCATCATCATCATCATCATCATCATCATCATCATCATCATCATCATCATCATCATCATCATCATCATCATTATTATTATTATTATTATTATTATTATTATTATTATTATTATTATTATTATTATTATTATTATTATTACTACTACTACTACTACTACTATTATTATTATTATTACTATTACTATTACTATTATTACTATTATTACTATTATTACTATTACTATTACTATTACTATTATTAACTAATGAGACAGTAACATATTTACTTTTAAGACTGCTTTCTCAAGAGACTTTTGGATCTGTTGTCCTTTCCATAGTTGGGCAATGGCATCACACCAATATATAGTGTACAAATACTGAAATGCATCCCATTCTTATCCCCTTTGTCTTAGCTAGATGGAGTTGTAGCTATAATGTTTCTCTGTTATTACAATGCGATCAACTCTTAGTAATCCATAATGTAACGTCACATCTAATTGCTGAGATAGAATGGTTCGGATTTAAAATCCAGTCCAAGAGTCATTAACAATTTTTCAAAGTGCTTTGAGATAAGCAAGTTTAATCTTTTTATTTCTGTTCATGACTGTAACTATTTTTGCAGCTATCAGTGGCTGAGTCTTGGTCTTGTTTGTTGATGGCTGAAATTCTGCCGCTCAGTGTAGTAAGTCACAACTAGAGTCGGCCTATTGAATCAGTGGAACATGTGGAGGAATTGACTCACCAAGTCCCTACTAATTCTGTTCTACTCTACTCGCAACTTACTACAACCAGGAACAGGCTTTCAGCCAATAAATTGGAATTGATTACTATAGTCTACATAGTCTACATTCTTTTTACCTACTAGACAAAATAACCTTAACACGTTTGACTGTGAGCCATCTGGCAGAAAGCATAGATTTGCAGTGCAACCTTATGTGTCTGTTTTGAAGTATATTTGAGTTCAGTGATTCTCTCCCTGTAGATTAGTCTCTGTGCAGAATTGCAGTCTTAATGTGATTATGCCAGACATAATGTGATTATGGCAAACATGTCCATATTATTTGAATACTTGTGCAACATAACTATGGATGTGGAACACATCAAATGAATGATCTTTCATTAGCATGACTGAACATGCCTCTTTCTTGAGCATAGCTGTTGTTATTGCTTATACTTTTTTTAAAATTCCTTTTTAGGATGATGAATTCATTCAGAGAAAAGAAAAGGCTGTCAAAGCAGTTAGCGAAATCACTGTAAGTGTAAGCTAGATTTTTGTGGAAATGTTTATCCCAAATTTACTATTTCAGCGGCGTGAACATGTGGCCTTCCAGCTAGTTGGTTTAGGCATGTGCAATATCTTTGGAAAACTGTAAAAATGAAGTGAATAAGAAGTATTTTGTCTGTTTCCAGGCCCACATATAGAGCAGAGCCAATGCCATTAACCTGTCCGAGCAGTGCCTGCATTAAAGCCCTTGTGTTAAATTTGGCATTCATATCTTGTGGTTGGAAGCAGGAAAAGGAAACCTCAGGAAGATGGCGGCTGTGCTCATTACTTTAGAAATAAACATTCTTTGCCTTTCCTGATGCGAAGCTACTGATCAAATAACCAAAATCTTGTAGATGCAGCACCTCTAAGTTCTGATTGAGGGCCGAGGAAGTGTGTGAGTGTGTGTAGGTAGGAAATACAGTGGTGCCTCGCATTACGACGTTAATTCGTTCTAGAGAAATCGCTGTAGAACGAAAACGTCATAATGTGAAATTTAAAAGCCCACAGAAACGCATTAAAACCTGATTAATGCGTTACTAGGGGCTTGAAACTCACCGTCCAGCGAAGATCCTCCATAAGGCGGCCATTTTTGCTGCCTGTGCAGCGAGGAATCCGTCCCAGAAAATAGCAGGGAGCCATTTCTTTTACCCGGCGGCCATTTTGAAACCACCGATCAGCTGTTTTAAAATTGTCATTTTGTGGGAATCGGTTCTCAAAGCAGGGGAGCGATCATCGCAAAGCGAAATTACCCCATTGAAACCATTGTAAAGCGATCACTTTTGTGATGGCAAAAAGTTCGTCGTAATGCGGTTTCGTCGTTAAACGGGGCACCCGTCTTGCAAGGCATCACTGTAGACAGAAATGGAGAAGAAAGGAGGGTCCCTTCATTGCCGTTTTAAGGACTGAAAGAGGAGCATGCCAATTGCTCTTTTAAAGTCTCTCACTCACTCCCTTCTTGGTGATTATCTTAGGAAGCTACAGGGGGTTTTCTCCTCGCAGCTGGAAAAAAGGAGGGCTAAAATAAAAATGAAGCAGAGCAACTAGCTCTGCCTTGAACAGAAGCCCTGCTGCTTGCACAGTTTAGTGTATGAGCTGGTCTTGCCCTTTGTGCTTCCTCATTGGTAGGAATGTGGTCTTCATTGAGAACCAGTGTCATGCTCAGAAACTGGGTACATAAATCTTTTGGTTCTCCTGATTGTCTAATTCTCCTGATTGATTATCTGATCCCTCTGGCTGGCTCACCAAAAATGTCAGGTCAAGTGACCTCTAAGGAAAAGCCTGTATTTGTTGCAATTGGCATTTGTCCCAGTTAAGGGTTAATTCTAGAATGAAACTACAGTAATTGTTTCCATTCATATCGAAATTCATCTGGGTATCACGTTATAAGTCTTTTCATTATTGCAATAATTCCAGGCAACATCAGCTTGCCTAATTCTACAAGCTTTATTTATTTATATTGCTTTTATGTTCCATCAACATGACAATACTTCAAAGTTGTGAAAATACAACAGTATTGCAGCTGTGTAGAAACTATAAGCACAAATGCTTAAAAACAAATAAAAACTAAAGTTACGTTGTGGGCAAATACTGAAGTCAGAATTCAGTCTAAAATACAGTAGAAATATATTTTAAAAGTAAAAAGAAAGAAAGAAAGTAAGTTTCAATTAAATTCTAAAAATACAGGAGCTTGTGACCTGAAAAGGCGTATTGAAAAGCAAAATGCAAGAATGCCTTGGCTGCCGGATGGGCAGAAAATCAATCAATCACCAAAATTCTTAAAAATAAATATATAGTCAAGAAAGTATTTTCTGAGCCTCTCAGCCTATTAAAAAACACACAAAATAATTCTAAATGCTCACCCGGCCAGACCAGTATGGGTCCAATGAAGGAAAATCTGTGTTGTTCTTGTCTGTTGCCATTTTTGCTCTTAAACTATTGTTGTTGGCATCTGGTGTATGTGGTGTAGCATTGTGTGATGTAAAACCTTCTTGTGTTTATGATGTGTTGAGTGTATAAGTGTCTTCTACCTCCCTGTATTCCTCCCTGTATTTATACTTTCAGTTGTTTACCTTTTCCCTTCGAACTGTAAACATTCTCTTTCCAGGACCTGCAAATTATATAGTTGTGATGTACCAAGGTAAATTTTTAATAGGAATCTCTATTGTTGTTGCACCTAATGCAACAAGAGTTTGTAATTCAAAATCTAACTCAAAATAATGCATGTCATTGTTTTGACTAAATTTTTTGTAAAGGAATAAAGGCTCCAGAACCTTAAGATACTGCAACACCAAGATACTGTAGCTACAAAGAGAGCAAATTATTGGATCTGCAAAATTATTTCCAGTCATATTAACACATTGCAATATAAATACATTCTACTTATTTCAATATGCTTTCAATTCTCTCTTGTTTATGCTTTGGTATCATTTGTGAAATATGTTTAGCTGTCAGCAATACTATGGTGCAGTGACCTTGCTTGACTAGAGAGTTTGCTAATTGTTTTGCAGCAATTTTAGTAAACTGCTGTTCACGTCTAATTTTTAAAGTACAATGTACAACATGAGGCTGCTGTAAACTTGGAAGAGCCTAATTTTGAAGTGCTTTTGTTGTGTCCCAACCAATATGCCATAGTATAAAAAGATTTTCCACTTGTGAAGCTAGCAACTTTGATCAAAACATTTCATACTAAAGGAGGGTAGGTGGGTAACAATCTCTTGACATACCTTCTTCAGGCAGAGTCAACAGAGTAGAGAAGGCAAGCTGTGGAAACTGCAGTCTCGTTTGTCGAAGTAAACTGCTTTTGTCATTGTGTCTGGAACAAAGTGCAGGATGTCATGCTTCAGAGTCCAGGCCCTGCTGTGTTCGTCAGACGTTTTTACAAAGAATATCTGACAGGGATGCTTTCTCTCTCTCTCTCTCTCTCTCTCTCTCTCTCTCTCTTCTGCTCTGCCTTTCTTGTTTTCTCTATACATATACATATACATACATATATATAGATATACACACACACACACACATACACACACACACACATCTGTGTCTGTGTGTGTCTCTGTGTGAGAGATTCTAGTACTGTATGAGAAGTGCTAGCAGTACTGAAGTGGATTATTTTTAAAAGACCTACCTGCGCTTTCTTTTTTTAAAATATTCCCTTCGTTCCATTTAACTCACGCAGCTGTGCACTGTAGATCAGAACTTGGAAAAGTTACTGTTTTGTAGTTCTAAGAATTCACCCTACCTGGCTAGCTATGTGGGCTGGAGGATTGTGGGATATGTAGTCTAAGCAAACAATATTTCTGAGACATCCTGTCGATATCACTTTCCCAAGGTTAATTTTGATCTCTGCTCCCCAACCCTCCCCCATTGCTTCTCTGCCTTACATGGCGGTAATTCTTGTATTTAAAAAGGGAGCAATAAGTGGTGAGGAAGACCCAGGAATGTTGTATAATTGTGCAGGGAAATACGGTGTATGTGCTTTAAGCACAGGATTTTGAGCCAGAGCAAAACAAACAAACAAACAAACAAACATGGGATTGCAAGAATAAATTGTAGAAGGCAAGGAAGGAACAGTTCCTTTAGGAGGCATTTCAAGAATCAAGATGTTGGAAACTCTAATCAAGATGTAAGATGTGGCACTGGTTCTTCATGTTGTGTGTGTGGGAATTTTCTCCTTTCTCCTTAGCTATGGAAAGGTCTTTCATGCCTTCAGAAGAGCTGGTTGGAGGTGGGCCCCATGCTGGCTGCCATTTTATGACACTCAAGAGCCAGCTGCCTGAAATGGCTACCTCATTCTAGGGCTAGCCTTGCCTGGCATTGATAAAGAAGAATTGTACAGAAATCCTCACTCCCAGACGATTTATTTTGGGGATGCAAGCTGTAATATGAAATATGTTTGTATCGTCCTGGCCTTCGGAATTATTGGCTCCAGTTTGGCTGTTTTGCCCTTGGCTTAAGTGTTCTGGCTTATTTCTATTCCTTTTAATAATCAACAAGATACTAGAAACCTTTTCTTCATTTCCTCACTCCAATAATGCTAAAATTAATTTTTCTTTCTCAGTTGATTGACTAAAGTAGCTGCAAGGAAGTAACTGATAATTAGATATAATTATTTAGTAAGAGGTTGAAACTAGGATGCATAACTGTAGTAACTCAGAATGAAATGTTTAATTATACAAGATATATATTTTTAAAAAATCATTATCATTTTCCTTACTGTTTTAAGATGTCTTGTAGATAAGTAGGTATTTGGATCAAGTGTCTACTTCAGAGTAGGATTTTTCAACTGGCCAGACAGTGAAATGTGTGAAAATATAAATTTGAAAGTATAGATTTGAAGCCAAACAGTTTTGGTGATGTTGGATTGGAATTGATGAGCATAAGTTCAGCTAATTCTTCATTCCTTGTACAGTATTGGTGTACTTCATTTAGAGGTGGTATCCAGTGAAACTGCTCCCGTTAATGGAACGGGGAGAAAGACTGTTCTTTCTTTTCCTTCAAACTCCTTGCCCCTTTAGTCTGTTCTAGGAGGTTGGGAGACCATTCAGATAGATTTGAGAGTGCATTGAGAGGATGAGGGGGGGAGTGCCATTATCTGTGTGGAAGTCCCCTGACTCTTGCTCAAAACCTTCAGGTTGTTGCATAGTCTTCAAGGTTGGCCTTAGTGACCAACAACTCATTCTGTAAATGAAAGGTATTGAAACTGGAGGGACTTGTACAGTTTCTTTCTGATCATTTGATGTTTGAAACGTTGCACTCACTTGTCTTTTCAGGAGGTCTACAAGCCACAAAGGAAATACCAGCGACGAGCAGGAGCAGAAAAGTTAATAGATGAAGACTCTAAAGTTCATGCTACACTTTTGGAATATGGCAGGTAAATAAATTCTGTATTCGGAGTAATACTGAGGTTCCTGAACATTCATCAGGAATTCCTTTGTGAGACCTTTTCCAGTGCTCCTGAGAAGTTGATTCAAGCTAAAAGTCCAGCATTCTGTTTTCACTGTGTGCAAACAGATTGCCGGTAGGAAGCCTACAAAAGGACTTCATCACAGTGGTACCCTCCTGCTTGTTTTCTGTAGCAGCTAGAGAGGTGCAGTGCTGTATCATTAGCTACAGGATGTGTCCCAGGCTGCACACTTGGTTCACATGGGAACTGGTCTCCAACCTGTGTAAAATAAGTATGTCCTTCAGTACATGCTTTGGAACTTCCCTCAGTTGGCAAGTAGCTATTCCTCAGCTGTTGAATGAGCTATAGGAGGACTTCTCTGTAGGTAGCATGTTCTTCAGACTTCCTGTATGAAGATCCTTAGCTATTACAAGCCTGATTGACCATGATTTCCAAGTGTTGAGGGTCATTTCATTCATATAACCATAGGAATTTAGAGTGTTAAAAGGATGAAATGCACATGTCTACACAGGAGCAAAATTCCTCCCACCAAAATGTGCGAACTGAATCACTTTCACTGAGCCATTTTCCTTAATCTGGATAAAACAGCAAATAGTTATCTGGAACTATGGATCCTTACGGATGTGCTACAGCAAAGCTTTTATGGGCAACAACCTCCTTTATAAAATGAGTTCTAGTACAGTATGGTGTAGTGGTTGAAGTATCTGATTAACACTGAGGAGACCCAGGGTCTAACACTGTTCAGTTGTAAAACTCACAGAGATGTTAACACTATCTTGGTTAATGATATTTCTGCCTAAAAATGTCAGAGAGTTTTTGGAGGATAAGATAGACCCCCTGTGAACTTTGAGGAAAAGTGATACAGAAATAAGATTAGTCATTCTGATCAGTTTCTTGCAAAAAACAAAAAGCCTCAGGCCACAACGTGTCCAAGGACTTCGCATTTTTCATAGCATCCTGTTGGATGCCCATAGGGTCTCCTCAGTGTTAATCAGATACTTCAACCACTACACCATACTAGCACCCATTTTATAAAGGAGGTTGTTGCACATAAAAGATTTGCTGTAGCACATCCGTAAGGATCCATAGTTGGAGTAACCATCCAACTGTTAGGCTGTTGGACACCCATTTGACTTCTTGTACAATGCTCCCGTCATTGGTGCTTCACGAACGGAACCATTGGTCCCCTATTCAGTCTGGGAATTTTTTTGTGATGTGAGCTGAGTACAGGTGCTTGCCCCTCTGTTTGGTTGAGTGGACAGCCTTATCTCCATTTGATCACTGAACACCTGTTTTGTATGGCTGGTGAACATGTCAGTCCCATCTTTTGCCAGAATTTCCAGAGAATGACAGTATTTGTTACAAATGGGATTCTTGCAGCATAAAGAAATTAGGCAGGGGAGACATAGTGAGAAACTGCTTTAGAGTTTGAGAGGACTCCCTGGAAATGACCCTGATGCTGGGAAAATGTGAAGGCAAGAGGAGAAGGGGACGACAGAGGACAAGATGGATGGACAGTGTCATCAAAGCTACCAACTTGACTTTGACCAAACTCCGGGAGGCAGTAGAAGACAGGAGGGCCTGGCGTGCTCTGGTCCATGGGGTCACGAAGAGTCAGAGATGACTAAACAAGAACAAAAGGTGGAAAGGGAAACAGCCTTATTTGAAAGAGTTGTGCCAAATTCTAGTCATAGTCCACATTCAAATTGCTTGTCTTGTTTATTTTCCCTCTTCTTAGTTTCACTGATTATTTCTTGTGAGTATTTCTCTTTTGTGTATGTGTGCACATTTTTTTTCTTTTCTATGTTGGTTTGGGCACTTGAGTTTGCATTTTTCTTGTTAACATGTTTGGCATTTAATAATGCTATTGGGTGAAATTTCATGAGTGATTCATTTTTCAGCGCAAAAGTAGGAATTTGTTGTAGGGAAAGTACAGTAAGATTTTACTTCCACTATTTTGAACACTTTTTCTGAAGTCTCTGTGTATCTGTTTCTTTTAATCTGCAATTACATCCCATAGTGAACATAATACTGATATGAAGCAAAAGCGGTTTGACTTTAAAACATAGTTTTGCAAGTAATAATAAAACATAAGATTTTCTTCATTTATATTTCAGGTTATGCCAAAGTAGGTATTTCAAACTAAATTAAGATGTATGCACTCAAATATTCATTTGTGTTTGAATTCACATCTGGATACACATCTGGACTGATGGTATAGGACCCTTCCCTCTTCAGCCTGCCTAGCTCATAGTATTTGTGTTAGCTGTTAATCATGCTTGGCATGCTGGTATACTGGTCTGAAACTGCCAAGATGAAATCCAGTGAAGAGCAGTGTAAAATCCTGCATTCAGGTGCATGGAATCAAAGGATTGGGAAAACCTGTCTTGGAAGCAGCAGGTATTAAAAGAATCCGAGCGTCTTAGCAAATCATGAGCTGAAAGTGACTCAGCAGTGCAGTGCAGCTGTCTGAAAAGCTCATGCAGTCAGGCTGCATGGATGGAAAGCAAGTCCCAATAATGGCAAGGAATTGTTCCACTCTGCTTTGCAGTAGTGAGATCACATCTGGAGCTCTTTGCCCAAGAACGTGAATGAACAGGGGCAGAAGAGAGTGGTCAGGATGGTGAAGGGTCTGGAAGTGAATTCCCAGGAGACATAATTGAAGTTGCAGGGCATGGAGAAGACAAGGTTAATGAAAGATATGTTAGCTGTCTTCCACATCTAACAGGCTGTCACACTTTGTTTCTTTATGTTTACTTTATTTATTTATTTATTTATTTATTTATTTATTTATTTATTTATTTATTTATTTATTTATTTATTTATTTATTTATTTATTTATTTATTTATTTATTTATTGAATTTGTACCCTGCCCATTTAGTCAACTGACTACTCTGGGCGGCTAACAACATATAAAATAAACAATTTGAAATATAGAACATCAATAGACAAGAACTCAAGATGAAAGTACAAAATAAAGAAGTGGCTGGAGGGAAGGCTTGCCTAAATAGCCAGGTTTTCAGTTGACCTTTGAAGATGCCCAGCGAAGGAGCCATACGGATCTCAGAAGGGAGGCTATTCCAAAGGTGAGGAGCCACTGCCGAGAAGGCCCAGTTTCTTATTTTTTCCCCTTCTGGGCCTCCCTCGGCTTTAGACTCCTCAGCCTCACCTCCTGGCTAGATCAAGTGATATGAGTAGATTTAGGTGGGAGGAGGCATTCTGTCAGGTATCGAGGCCCTAAACTGTTTAGGGCTTTATACGTAAGCATTAGAACTTTGAAATCAACGCGGAACCGAACGGGCAGCCAGTGTAGGGCGGCCAGAGTGGGGGAGATATGTTGATGTTTCCTCACCCCACTAAGAAGTTCTGCACCATTTGGAGTTTCCACATTAATCTCAAAGGTAGCCCCACGTAGAGAGCATTACAGTAGAAACCAGGGTGGTGTTCTCCTGTATGGAGACTCAAGCCAGTCATTGTCTTAACACATGGGTGTACTGCAAATGTTAGGGAAAGACTGTGAGGCTTTTCCACTGATGATAGAAGGCAGAGCAAGAAAAAAAAAAGAAACCTATTTATTTGTTTAAAATATTTCAGGAGGACCCAAGGCAGCTTTCAACATTAAAGCAAACATTAACAGCTAAGAACCCATTAATTGTTACAGTATTAAAAAGCAATTAAGCTAGTGTTCTAAGACTAGTATATAAAAACAGTCCTATTTTTGGAGCTCTTTCATAGGCAGTAAGTTACTGGAGAGAGAAAAAAAAAGCTGCTTGAGGAGGGGAGTCTTTGCTGGCAGAAGGAACAGCCAAGAGGGGGGAAAGGGTGGCCTCTGTGAAAGGGAGTACCACAGCTTGGGAGCAGCAACAGAGAAGGCCTTCTCTTGCAGCCTTAATAAATGCACATGTGAGGGTGATGGGACCAAGAGGACCCCCCCCCAAAAAAATGATTTTGAAACCCATGAAGGCTAATAAAGGAAGTTTCACGTAGCTTGGGACCCAGTGGGACTGATGGTTTGTTTGCTGTGTGTTTGCTGCTTCCCCCCCCTTACCACACAACTAACCCTGAGGTTTTTCTTTTATTTTCATTTTGCTCTAAAAAAAGCATTGAGGGCTGTTCTGTGCATGTTTGAAAAAAAAGAAGTCTTTTATTATGCTGAAGTTAATCTAGCCTCAAAGTCTCTCTTGTTCTTTCTGTCATCCTCGCCCCTGCCTTTATGCATTACAGGAGATATGGGTTCAGCAGACAAGGAAAAACTGAGAAGGTAAGGTTGGTTCTTGCCCAAGAATACAAATAAGGCAGGAATGAGAGAAGACTAGGTTTTGATGTGAATCAAAGGGTTGGTTCGGCTGGCAAAACTGTTTCTATCAGCATGACCTCTTCCTGCATTTTCTCGAAACTTATCCTCTTGCAGCAAGTTTCAAGGGACACAGAGGACAAAAAGGCAACCCTATATCATGTTTTGAATGCAATGCTTGGACACATGAGGCAGCTTTTGAACACTCTCTTCAGGTATTCTTGTTGCAGTCATTAAGGTTTCAGGCAAAAAAATACAGTGGTACCCCGCTTGACGATTACCTCGTTAAACGACGAATCTGCTTTACGATGAGTTTTTTGCGATCGCAAAATGATGTTTAAATGGGGAAAATCTGCTTGACGATGATCAGTTCCCTGCTTCAGGAACCGATTTTTCACTTAACGACAATCAAAAACAGCTGATCAGCAGGGTTTCAAAATGGCTCCCTGCTGTGTTCAGGACAGATTCTTCGCTTTACAGAAATCGGAAAATGGCCGCCCTATGGAGGATCTTCGCTGCACGAGGAGGTATTTTGCCCATTGGAACACATTGACCGGTTTTCATTGAATTTCAATGGGTTTTTTTGCTTTCGCTTGACAACGATTTCGCTTAACAGCGATTTGAACGGAACGGATTATCGTCGTCAAGCAAGGCACCACTGTAATCTGTTTTTCCAGCCTTTTAAGAATTGCTAATGTTATTTTCTTTAACTTTACAAAGTTTTGATTTTGTTGTCAGTTTGAACTGACTTTCCCCCCTTAATTTGGCATTCTTTTAAAGTGTTTATTACAGCAATATCTCACATACCGCTGCACTGATTAGCGCTGATTTGCTACAGCACACATGCTGGCTTGTCCACTTTGTGGTGCTCAACAGGGTCCCAGTTTGCAGGGCAGCACTAGATCTGGGACCAGGTCTACCGGTGCTATGCTGGAGATAGACCAGGCTTCCAGAATGTATGGCATAAAGCATAAATTTAAAATGACCCTGTTTAGCACTGATTCTAATACTGTTCCATTTTCTTTGAATTTATCCTAACTGCTAAGCAGAGTATTATGTAGTTTGCCACCTGCTGTGAAAAACATATATATGATGATATATATTGTTATTGTTTTTTTACCAACTGCTGCAGTGCTATCTGAGGTATTACTGTTATCCTTCAACTATTGGGCAGGATAGCAGAGGTTGAAGGGGACTTGGATAGGTTCCGCAGCTTTGGTGTAAAGAACTAATATATATGTATTTTGAAAAATGTAATGCAGCTAAAGGTGGGCACGTTCCACAGTTTGGTACATTGGTGCGGATCGGGCCCACTGATGTTATGTGGGTGTCCCAGATTCCCGCCCTCACTTCCTCCTGCAGGTGCCCATGCAACAGCTGTGGCCCAGTCTGCCAAAATGTGCTGAAGCACAGATTGTGCCCATCTCTAAATGCAGCAGTTCGCAAATGTATTTCAAACCTCTTTTCCGATTTTCTTGTGCCTTGCCGCCACAGTTTTAGTACAGCATTACTTGTGATATAGCAACACTTCTATATCGCTTTTCCTTATTATTTTTTTTAAAATCCTGCATTGTACTGCAATTTTCATGGTTGATAGCCATTGAATAGGAAGTCTCATCAGAACTGAAATATGACTCCTTCCCTCGCTCAGATACAGCTGTGTTGAACCCATTGGTGGAACGATAAGGCACTACTGGATCTGGACACAGTCTCTTATCACTGTGCTGACAGCTCTGTAGATGTTTATCAGTTGTTGCTGTTACCTGCTGTCCAGTCGCCTCCGACTTATGGCCAGCCTATGAATGAGCCATGTTCTGTTCTCAACAGTTCAGCTCTTGTAAACTCAAGCCTGTTGCTTCCTTTAATCAGTTCACACGCTATAGTTTGAAAACAATTTTGCCACGGCCACTGTTTATTCTTGGCAAGCATTTTCTTCATTATTTTTGTTTCTGCCTTGATTGCCACCAGGAAACCTTATACATCTCACTGGGTGACTCAAAGGCGTTTCATTCTGGGAGGAAATAATTGACTAGTGTTAGAAACTAATACTGAAGAATAAAGAGCCCTTTTCTCTAGAAAGTCAATAACATAGTATGCCTCAATTAGATTTTCAGAAAAGGGTCTTATATTAATTTTTGCTTCAAAAAACACATTAGGGCTTATTTTCAGGGGATTTTTTTTAATGTACAACCATCTACATTTATTCAAAGACATTCCCATCATCATTTTCTGGTTGCTGCTCAGTGAGTCCCTGGTGGAGGGCGGGGTTTCACTTAACTGGGGCTTATTTTGGGGGTAGGGCTTATATTACGAGCATTCTGAAAAATCATACTATGGCTTATTCTCAGATTAGGTCTTATTTTCGGGAAAACGGTATATATCAATGCAGAATGACAAAAAAGTAGTATTGTGAAAAAAAGACAAATCATGCCATATGCATTCCCTCGCAAACAATATTCTGAAATACATATCCCACTCCTTTTATTTAATTCTATAAAATCCAGCCACATCTCTTCACCATTTCCTGTTGAACTTGGTATGTTTGTGTGCCTTGAACTATCAAATGCTGTCATCAGAACCAAGGCATTGTGAGGGGCATCCTGTGCAGGCAAATAATGTGGTAGCGTACAAGATGGTTTGAAATTGTATTTCTGCCACTCATGTGTGGACTGTTTCTGCATGCTGAAATCCTAATGCTTCGTGTAGTATGGATCTACTCTACTGTAATTTACTGCACTAAACTCCAGGAGCTATAGAGTCTTTCAAAACTATGTTTTGATTCGCAGAACATGGCTTGCTTTTCACTGTGTCCAGCCTTGTATCTTTACTATTGTGTTTGTGTATGTGTGTGTAGGTGTGTGTGTGATACATTATCTATGCATCCCTGTTTATATGTGTGAAACTGTCACACAGAGATTTCAGTATAGTCCACTCCTGTGCCTCTAAAAAGACTGAGCTAGGATGAGGAAGATAATCTGTTCTATATTGATGTTTTACTTTTTGGTAAATTTTAGTCCCCACTCATGATTCTGTAGACAAGCTGTTCCATCTTTCATCTTAATCATATTGGCACTCCCCCCCCCCCTTTATAACAGGCTGAAGAGAAGAAAATGGTGCTGCCGCCTGGGCTTGCATCAGCAGGGAAAACTGATGCCTATACCGAAGATGACCTTCAAGCTGCAGAAGAGGTCTGCATAACTGGTAGCTTAGGATGAGCTTAATCAGGGGTCCTTTACATCCTGATGCGTGGATGGGCTAATTAATAGCTTGAGGTCCCCCCTGCTTTTCACTGCAATTAAGGAATTTGCTGACAGAAGCTTTCTGCACTCCAGCTTTGCATGCTATGGAATAATGGGCAAACACTTTTAGTAGCTCTTCAGTGGTGTCTTTTATTAGATGGCTTTGATTGATTGTCAATGTCTACATTGCACTCATTTCCAAAAAGCTTACACTCATGTATGTGACATTGTCCTTGAACTAAAAGATAGACTTCACTGGTGTTTACATAGAAGAACCACTCTTCCAATCACTCTCTCATTCTTTCTTTCTCTCTCTGGTATCTATGCCTGTTCGGCATAAGCGTACTTTACTTTTAGCAATGAGGCTGCTGCTTTTGCTGCCAGGGCTTAAAGAGAAGGATGCTTCTTTCTTTTATGTTTGTCTGGGGTTGAGGAGCAGAGGCTGCAGCTTGTCACACTGGGTTCTGTCGCAAGAGGCTTATGTGTATGTTTGGGCAGGTGACTTTGTACTATTATGCCCATCGTCCTTCGCTACCGGCTGCGCTGCCTAGGGATGATGAAAAATTCCATACTGGAAAGATTGTCAGGTATTATCTAAATAGCATGCACTGCTTGTTTGGAAACCAAAATCTCTTATCCTTTATTCCATCAGCTTCGTATTAAAACTTTGATGACTGAGATGGCTGCAATGGGAACAGAAGAGGTAAGACACTTCTTGACGTGTTAAGTTTGAGTTCTTATGAAAATATGTGTCCCAGTGTAACTGTTGCCACGTGCTTTTTATCTGAAATAGTCCCTCTTTCATGGGGCTATGAGTTGAAACTGGACTGGACTGTGACTTATCCTGTGGAGAATAAATGCAAAAGATATTCACTTACGGTCTAGTTTTGTTCTGTACCAAATAAACCAGCTTGGTACAGCAACATAAACAGCACATTCACATCTCCGTTGTTTTTCTCTACATCTGCAAGTTGACTTGAAAGCTGGTACAACCTTTAAAGTGAGGTTAACTAGAGTCAGACAGCCTGAGACGTGAAACTACAGCATAAAATTGGCAGAAACGAAAGACTAGTAGGTGATGAAAGAGGTGTTTCTCAAGTGTTTAACCTCTGAATTGCCCCTGTAGGCTCCTGCTATTTATGTTAAATAATAGGGAAAGATACTACTTGCAAGTAATTGCAGGTCTTTCCTGTGAGTAATCGTAACTATCCCAATAAACTTATTGCCCTTCTGTCTTATACTTGTAATGAAAAGGCTCCTGAAGCGGTTTGATTGGCCTGTGTATAAAGAGTAAAGAGACTTTTCTACTTTTATAAGTGTACAATTTAAAAGACACAATACAAAAGGAAAAGGGGATGGGAAGCAAAGAGACAGACAATACATGTAGGCACCTGTTCTCAAAATTAAATATATTAGTTCTTGTAACGAGCAAGTGAAAACAAATCAAGGAGAGGTAAATCTCAGCAGAGGTGACCTTTTACCAGAACGAATAGACTGACTCCATCTCCCTGTGTTACTGTTTAAAGCAGGGGTGTCCAAGCTTTCACCTTCCCTGGGCCACATTAGAAGATGAAAATTTGGTTTGGGCCACACATGCATTTGGTTTGGGCTGCATGGGGGGGCAGCCCTAGCCGTCCTCTGCAGCCCCCCGCTCCAAGCGCGCTTACCAGCAGCTGCGATCTCAGACAGCAGAGGCTGCCAGCTTCGACTCCGACGGCTTTATGGGGCTGGGAGGGGGTCCACCTATTGACGGGGACTGTGCAATGCAATCACGCAGCCCCCCTGTCCCCTCCCCTCCCACTCCTTCCTTCCTTCCCTCTCTCCCCCTCTACTGTTGTGACATGCCACATTCTGGCCACAAGCGCCGGCAGTGTAACTTGAAACTTTGGAATTTCTTTAAAAATAAAAAATTGCACTGGGCCACATTATGAGCTGACCTGGGCCGCATGCGGCCCTCAGGCCGCAGGTAGGACAAGCCTGGTTTAAAGTCTCCTTGCTTTTTTGTGTCCTACTAATGACTGCATCCTTTCCTTGTACCAATTTTTCTACTTACTCCATAGCATCCATGCTTCACCGATACAGTTATACTATATTATGACCATGGAAACCTCCACATTTAGTAATTAAATAACACAGCACAAACACCCATTCTCCCACCTTGCCCATGGATTCTGTCACTTAAATATACGCACGTGTCTTCCTTCCATGCTGATGCACAGCTCACAATAGCCCATGTTTTAAGTCTTTCACTTCAAGCAAGAGCCATGGGTAGTCAAACAGCAGCAGCCATTGTCCTCTGACTTGATGGGAAAAGATCAGGGTAAAGCCCTGTCTTGTTTAGTCTAGTGCTCTTCCTGCCAAATCCACAGGCAGGAGATGAACATGGTAGCACCCTCTTGCTCATGTTCTCCAGGAATTGATATTTAGAGGCAGACGGTCTCTTATACTGACTGTGGTGACAAATAACCTTTGGTGCATTGCGAGGACAGTCTTGCCAAGATTAGCCACAACAAATGATCTCTTCCCTTTCTTGCAGCCAGATTCAGATTCATCACTGCAGAACAGTCTTTGCCCCTCTTGGCTGCTTTCCTGACTGTCTTTTGTGTTGCGCCTCGTCCCATTCCCCAATCTACCTTGTGTTGCTCTTCTCCATCTAAGCCTCACTGCTTCCAGGGAAGCCAAGTAATGGACCGAAATTGCCGTTTCTCATGAAATAGAGAGGGCAATTTGCATCAAACTGGCTTGCAATATATTGCCTCTTCCCAGGCATTCACACCACTTGTGCTCTACTTGCAGGGCAGACTGACCGCAAGCACCGTAGGGCAGATTGTTGGACTTCAGTCCGATGAGATCAAGCAGATTGTCTCAGAGTATGCTGAGAAGGTAGGTAATTTGTACCCGTTGTTATTTTCAATCAAGCATTCTTAAGTCTGCAACTTTCAGGGCTTCACCTTTCTTGATTCTATTTCTAAAAAGACGTGTTCTCTGTAATGCAATACGACTTGGTTTAGAGCTTGAAAAAAAAGGGTTCTGTTTTTGGACTGCAACTCACTGCACCTTCTGTGGAGCTTGGGAGATTTGGGAGTTTCTGATCCTTGGAACAGTTAATAAAGGTGCCCTACGAAATGTTGGCTAACGAAAACATTACAGGGCATGTTCTGTATGTGGTGAATTGAACAGGATACTGCACATGTGCGTTTTCTCTTGCTTTGACTTCTGTCATACCTATATATGTTTTTCATCTGCTTGGGATATATTGAGCATACAGAGATGTCATCAAAAGCCTGCTGCTGTTATTATGGTTTGACTTAGAAAGAAGAACAGCTCCATGGTGAGTCTCATTTGGAAAAGGCCTTTATATAACTATTTCATGAAGTTCTGTTAATAATTTTTTTAACCCAATAGTAGGACATTTTGTGTCTTATTGGGTTTTATTTAGAAGCAAACCTATTTTTCAGTCCTTATTTCCTCCTCATTATCCCTTTTCCATCCATCTTTCTGCTAGTTAAAGGGTTTAAGAATCTGGCTCAGCTATTTTTATTTTTCAGGCTGGCATAATGGATTTCCTGTCAGCGTGTAATGAAGATGGCTAAAAAAATAATGTTTTTGTTTTTGTTTGAGTCCTTGAGCCACAGTAGTTGATACAGGGCTGTCACTTCAGTACACATCTTACATTTGGGGAAGTCAATCTTCTTGTGATTATTATTGAATCTATCAAAGAATGGATACTACCTCTGGGAATGAAAGGATGGAAATAAACAAGTTCTTCTTGAGTTGAGAAGGACAAATGATTCTGAAAGGTTGCGTAGCTTCAGTCAGAAGCGAGAGAGAGAAAAGTGCTGAACAAGCTTTGGGCAAGAGTTTTTAAAAACTCTATACTTGGACGGAAAGAGATGGGAGGTTGTATCCAATGATTACTTGTTGCCACAAGCCCAGAACCTATAGGAAGAACAGATTTCCTCTTTCCTGGCTTCCTCCAGATCTGCTCTGGATCTTCTGAAATTGGTGCCAAGAGCAGACATTGAAAAGAACAGGGATCAATAACAGTTTGTAAAAATAAATGAGTAAAATTTGCCAATGTTTTCATAGGCAGAGGAGCAGAAATTGTGGCGGAAACGAGAACTGAGTTTCCTCCACCCAGGCCCTGTGGTTTGAACCCTTAACTCTAAAAACTCTATCTTTGAAGCCCTGGGTATTCCATTTTATTAATGTTAAATTAGGGTTGCCATTTCTTCTTCTTTTTCACTAATGCTCCCTTGTCTGTAACATCTGCATATCAGGCAGTAGAGGGTGGTCCTCTCCATGTTGTGAACAGCTGTGCCTATTGCAGTTGTGCTGGTGCAGGTGGAGAATTTTGTTTTTCAACAATTTGCTGGTATCTACAAATTCTTTTGTATTTGAAATGTGAAAAAAACCAACAGCCTAATAATATGGGGTTTAAAAAATTTGAATGCAAGAATGTGCTGATTGGAAGCTCAGGACCAACCAGTACCTCAATGAACTAAGAAAGTGACTGGTATCTTAGAAGGTTTGCTTTAGGTTTATGACATGATTAGCAGGGACACAGCATGATGCAATATAGCAAAAGGAAACATTCAGATGCACTCATGTGAGGCCAGCTGGACATGGATCCTGAGGCCAGATGCTGTATGGATGGACAGCCCTCCCTCCTGTGCAGAGGAACTACCAAGACAGGCTTTTAGTACCCTAGCCTCCTTTCTTTGAAGCGGGCAAGGAGGAATGGAAGACAATAGCCACCTTCTGTCCAGGGAAAAGGAAAAACTGTTGCACACTAAGTGGTGAAAACTTTTTCTTTGAGCATGTTATCACTTTGGTAAGACAAACTACACTTAGAACAATAGATTTGTAAGTATAAGATGCAATGTGCAGTTTCTTTCTGTGGTCCTGCCTCCCTCGAAGCTGGTTACATGACACCCATAAAATGACGTAAAAATGTGTTTGATGCATTACATTTCTAATCCAATATACAGGATTTAGAGTTTCTCAACAAATTCACTGGCTTGCTTATTCCATTGTAGCCAGACAATACATGTAGTTGAAAAAGAAAAAAAACTTTATGTGTTTTAAACAAGCCTCAGTCACTCATCTCTTCCTAAGTACATGTAGGGGTGGTGTGTCCGGGAGCAGAGACAGAGAAAGCCCTTTCCCATGTCCCCACAAAACAGTGAGGGTAGTGGGAGTAAGGGGAATACCTTGCCTGATGATCTTAAGGAGCAGGCTCATAAAGGGAGATGTGCTCCTTGAGATAGCTCCGGCTGAGCCATTTAGAGCGTTGTCAATTAAAACCAGGAATTTGAATAGAAACAGATTGGCAGCCATTGGAGCTGCTGTAAGGCTTCTGCTGGTGATGGTGGTTAACAATCTGGCTGCATTGTTTTTGGACCACTAAAAGTTTCTAATTTAGTTCTGATTTAGGCAGTTCAGTATATGCTATAGCATTTTGAGTGTTGTCTTTATGCAGTAACAGTCTGGCTTCCGGTTGTTACATTGTTAGTTTTTTGACAGGGAGGACGTGGGTATTTCAGTCATCTCATACTTTTATGCCTTAATCAGTGAATAAATGGCAAAACAAGATGAACCTATGTGGGTGTTTGTAGCAACTGCTACATGTCTTAATTATAGATTTTAAACAGAAAAGCTGTGGTCTGTGATGGGAAATGAACTGAATTAATAGCTCAGGTTTTTGTCATTTATCAAGAGATGTTTCTTCTTAAAAATCACAGATCTGTCACTTTTAGTAAATACACTGGTTGTTGCTTAAATCAGTAGCTGGGTTATGTGTCAGACATGTTTTGGGCTTCAATTTCAAGCAACGTCAGGGAAGCATCATCTGTATTATATTGAACTGTATGCTTGCTACATTCCTGCTTGCTATACTTTGTGTGTCAGTTTATAAGTACTGCAAATAGAGAATATTTTTCAAACACTGAGTTTTAACAGGTCACATTTTCTTCTTTTCCTGCAAGTTAGTCTTTAAGATTCCACCCTGTTTTTGTCTTTGTTTTTTACTTTTTATTTCTGCTCTGATTTTACCTCTATGATTTATTGTTAATCACTCCGTCCTTTAGCCACTCATCTCTTCCTAACTACATGCAGGGGTGGTGATCCGTGTGGGTCAAAGTAGAACATGAATAATTCCCTTCCTCTTCTTTTTGTTATGTGGAAAATCTCTGCCAATTTAAGTGCTTGGTGTCTGTAACACAGGAATGACCATCTTTGGTCTTCCTGATGTTTTATACAGAATCATTGGCCCTTCCAGAATCCCTGGCCAGAATGGCAAAGGGCAAAGGATTAAGGAAGCGGTAGTCTTGAAACCCATGTGGAGCCTCATCTTGCTGTACTGTGGGACACACACAACCTCCTATCTTTTTCTTTCATGTTGGCTTTCTAGTCAGTTGTAGAGTGGTCCTGTACAAAAGCTAGACTTCAGAATTATCTCTGAATCTGGCAGGAATGTTGAAACAATACATTTCTGTGTTTTTCCTTGACCCCTTCCCCCCCCCCCAATAGCAATCAGAACTCTCTGCCGAAGAGCGTCCAGAAAGACTTGGGGCTGCCCAGCAGCACAGAAGGAAGGTGGCCTCTCTAAACAAGCAGATCTTGCAGAAAACGAAGCAGCTGGAAGAAGTATGTTTTTTCTTTTTTTAATTGTCTGAATTTTAAAGTTGATTTTAAACCACGTTACCAGTCTGAATTAATGGGGAAACGTAAGTCAAAAGTGCCTTCAGAACAAAAAATGGGAATTTTTGAGAACAGAGCCAGGCTGCTGTGTGATTCTGGGAGCTGTCGTCATAAAAAACCAAATGGATTGTTTGCGGCAACCTGTTATTATTCCTGTAGAATATTGTATCGGAGTTCCTTTGGACACTGGTAAAACTACTGTTGTGCCTGTCACCCTCTTTGCAGTTTCACAACTTTGTTGCCATCTGTTTGGTCCCATCTGCTGTTTTCCCTCTGTGTTAGCATTCTCATGAAACACAAGGGAATATGATTTTATGGAATCAACCTGACTTGCCTATGTGAGAGTTCTGTAAATTGTATTTCTCTGCAATTTTCCAGAATTTGTTCATTTAAGCCAGCATTCTTTATTTCAGTGTCCTTGTGTGAAATGGGGCGTGCACAGGTGTGCAGACATGGGCTTGTGTCCAGAGAAGACTTTCTACCACTGGAGAGTACTCTGCTTGCCCAGTTGTCAGCAGTTTCTTCATCTATACTCTGCAGTCCCCTTTGTCCCCGAGATATTGCTCCTAGGGGGTCAGAGATTATAGAACCATGCATGGTGCAAGAGGAACCTAGCCTGATAGTTTTGTACATTTTGTGCATATGATGGCCAGAATTCCATTGGTGTTCACTTTAAGTTTGCATAACTTGCCATGGCTAATTGATGGGGAGTTGGGGTGCATCTCCGTCACATGCTTGGTTACATGTCTGATTATGCAACTAAAATGTGCCCTAGCCACCTTGTCAGTTAGCTCAAATTCGCCATGGTACATTTTACAAACGTTAGGCAAACACCAAGTGGATTCTGATGGGTGTGTGATAAATGCTGAAATGTGGTGAATCACATTTTCTCACTAAATTCTATTGTAATACAGATACGAGATGGACAGTTACATGAGAATACAGTCGTGCGCCGCTTAACGATTACCTCGTATAACGATGAATCTGCTTCACAATGATGTTTTTGCGATCACAATTGCAATCGCAAAATGATGTTTTACATGGTTTTTTTCCGCTTTGCAAAGATTGGTTCCCTGCTTCGGGAACTGATTCTTCGCATTACGACGATCAAAACAGTTGATCGTCAGGTTTTCAAAATGGCCACCGGGTGCTCAAAATGGCTCCCTGCTATGTTTTTGGACGGATTCCTCACTCTACAGGCAGCGGAAATGGCTGCCCCTATGGAGGAGCTTCACTGGATGGTGAGTTTTTCAGCCCATTGGAACGCGTTGAACGGTTTTCAATGCGTTTCAATGGGCTTTTTTATTTTGCTTTACAATGTGTTCGCTTTACAGCGATTTTGCTGGAACGAATTAACGTTGTTAAGCGAGGCACCACTGTAATTCTAGTAAGGTTCTCAGGTTTATAGTAACACCATTACCATGTACTGTTGCTATGTTTAATTAAAAGGCCTGACCGAAGGCATTTCTGACCCTTTGATGGGTTGTTCCCTCTGTTTTTCTTCTTTGGTAACAGTTGCAAGCTAAGTGTGCTGACCTGGAAGCAGGATGTAGTGAGGCCAAGAAGACACTAACTGAGGTAAAGTTCTGTTTTCTCTTCTTCCACCTCATTTTCTAGGTGAGCTCTAGTCTCCCAAATTGGAAAAAAAAAAAGACTAAATGAGGCCAGTCTAAAAATTGGTGCCTTTGCCTTTTGGTATGAGATAAAAGGAATACAATGTAGCCTGTAGTAGTACCATTTTGCTGTCTCTTGTTAAGGGAGGTTTTAGCATCTTACTGACCGCTGCTTTGCAACAGTTATCCCAATTAACTGCGTGCAGTAGCCGTGTTCTTTCTCTCCTTTCTTTTCATACTGTCCCTGGCATGACAGTTGCCAATCTTCCCCAGCCCCCAATCCCAGCAGAGACTCTGCAAAAATCCCACAAGTGTCCTCTTCTTTTACTTTCAGTGATGGAAGGAGTGCAGCTCAACAGGAGCAAGTTCCATATAGGTTTCTTGCAGTGGAATTCTGTCCGTGTTTGCACTTTTAATAAGAATGCATACGATTGCAGCTTTAATGACCACCTAAGGAAAGGCAGTTGCCCTTGTGAACTGCAAGGATGGTGTGGCATCCCAGCAGCCTCATGTGGAATTGTATTGGCAGACAAGCTTTCATATGAAACAGAAAGATTTGATTTCCAAATTGTGCTGCATAAGGGTCAATGCATCTTCCCCGGAATGAACCCTTTGCCCTCCTTCCATGGGGTTGCCACAGAGAGAGACCTTTCTCAGCCATCAGACTTGGAGGTGAAGCACATGATTACTTTCAGTGACACATTGAAAGCAAAATAGACGAGATAGTTCAATGAGGAAGATCACATGCCAAGACCAACAGATGACTTTTACCTCTTGAAGGAGCACCTCTGTAAAAATAAAAGGGAAAAGAGGTGTTCTCTCATTCAACCTTACATTATTGTAGCTTGTAAAGGAGCGTTCTCTGACATCTCATTAACTGTGAGAAATGGTTCAGGCCAAGCCATGATTTTCTGATGTCCAAATAATTAACTTGGATGTGCTTCCAAAATAATTACCTTGAGTTACAGCCTAAACGTAACCTATTAACTTCTGTGGTAATTGAAATTTATCTATGCATAAAACTGGGGAAAAATGTTTGTTTTTTGGTGAAAAGTTAAATGAATTCAAGCTCAGCTTTCTGTTTGATATTGGCTATGTTGGTCATGGCTGTATCTCAGCTAGCTGAAGTAATTTTGTTTGAAGGATTGGGACATTCAGCCACTACTGTTAATATTTAATAAGCTAGCTTGGCTCAGTGTGCAGTGCGTCATTTAACTACATTTATCCTGTCTGCTGGTACACGTTATAGTGTTTTCTTTGGGACAAGCAGGGAATGATGAAAGCCCTGCACTTCACCTGGGCTATTTCTGGTCCTCTTCTGCCACTGGTGAAGAATGACGACTTCTAGGTGTTGTGGAGGTTGTGTATAGAAAGGCAATTAAATTGCACAAAAAGTTTTTTTAGTACAGCATGACAGCTCTTAAGAGAAATTTCCTTGCAGATTCAGTTGATTCTTACCACTTATTTATTCCGTATGTTTACAACAGCTTTTATCAATTCCAATCCTATAGGTTAAGAATTACAGTGAAAAACTGGACAAGGAACTGTCTGCCTTGGAAATAGTGGAATCCCAAGCAGATTCAAAGTATGTCTCCAGTTCTTCTGTACCCTCCCTTACCAACCACTGACTCTTTTTTTACATATATTTATTTATATCGGTTTCCCCACTGTGAGTATGTTATGTGTGCGTATAGTTGTTCCCGAGTCTATTTGTTTTGCAAAACTGGTGCATCTATGGGGTAAGAACATTCGAGGTTGTAAACGAATGATAGAAAAGAGGTGGGTTGTGAGTCCATAGGAGTGAATTGCACCAGGCTTTCCCTCTTAGAGAAATTTAAAAACAAGAATGTCTGTAGCTGGCTGGAAAAAATGTTAGCATTCTTCCCTTGAAAAAGCTCTGCTGAAATTAATGGACACGGCCAAAGAAAAAGCAGCTCCAATTCATCTATTTCTCTCCCCCCCCCCCCCACATAGCAATTCTTTGCAGGTTGGCTAAAATCAGTGTTTTTAAAAATAGTCAGATGGATTTAAACCACAATTTGAAATTTTAAAATCATTTTTTATTTAAATTGATGAAAAAATCCATTAAAAAAAATAAATAAATCATGATTTAATTTAGTTTTATTTAAACCATATCCACTGTGCTTCTTTGCAAAAGTGCAACCTTTGGCCTTTTCTGTGCAAGGCAGGTGTGAGTGGCTATGATTGCAGCTTAATGGTCAAACTTGACAAGATGCTCAGCTCACTTTTGTTTACTGAAGGGTAATAAGGAATTTTTAGCACAAGATGTTCTCACCTTTATGTCTTGCAAATGAGCTTGCTTTTTGGGATTGGTCATTAAGAGCTTTGTTTGCAAGTCTGATTGCCCAGACCTACAGCTCTGAGGCCATTCTGTTGCTAGAAGGCACACATGCTGCCAGCTTTTAATTGTGACCTATGTACCTTGTCTAGTTTGATCCTGATGTCTTATTTAGGCTTTACAAGAATCTATGAAAATTGAATTTATCCTAAATCTAGGAGAGGACTCAAAATGGTTCCCACATATTTCCTTTGAAAAACTCCATCCTGGTTGAAATACACTTTTTTAAAAGACAGAACACAAGTATTGCATCTAAACTTAAATTCCATTGGCTTCAGTGGTTGGGTTGAGCTTCTTTATAAATACTTGTACTGTATCAAATGATGGAGTAGCAATGCTGGGAACTGCTGTTTTTCGTGAACTATTAATAGTTTGCAGTCCAATTACCTTACATTTTGTATTCGTTGGACAAATTGTGTTGTTCCCAGTGACACACTTCTTTTGTTGTTTATGAGAAAAGATGTTCAAAATTCCCAAGGACAAAAGAAATGTTGTAATTTAGTGTATTGCAGAAGCTTCGGGCACTGGTGGCCATGAATGAGAACTTAAAAAGTCAAGAACAAGAATTCAGAGCACATTGCAGGGTAAGTTTTAGAAAGCTTGTACAGTATGTGTCTACACAGAGCTCCCTTCAAGGGCCAGGTGTGCTCCTGAAGGTATACGCTGGTCTGTGTATACCTAAGACCCGTCTTGCATCTGTGACACAGGAACATGATACAACAACCGCTTCATGACCAGTATCCTTGTCAAAAAACCAGCATATGCAAACCATTCTGAACTTTTAAGATAATTAGTTGCATAAGTCACATAGTTTATGTGCCACATGCCTCTTGTGCCATTTTCGGTTCCTGTCATCTCCAGGTAGGGCTGGGAATCATGCCTAAAGCCCTAGAAATCGCTGGAAGTCAGTAGAAACAGCACTTAGCTAAATGAACCCATGGCCTGTATGGGGCAGCATGCTTTGCTTCCCCACTAGGGTTTCTTGGAGAGGTGTGCAGTGGTAATCCACTAACTGTGGAATGACTCAACCATTGTGTAGCCTACCTCACAGGTTGTTGTGAGTGTAAAGTGGGGAGGAAGAGAGCCAGGTGCACCACCTTGAGCTTACTGGAGTGGCAGACAGTCCCAAACAGTATGTTGCTAAGATAATGCATGAGTCAGACATTTTAATCAGTACTTTTTGCTATGTAGATGGTTTACAAGTTACCTTGGGGGAAAAAAGGCACTAGTTTAAATATGAGAGGAAAGACAAGATCAGTGCCATGCCATGAAATTGACAAAACCTACGTTGAATGTTCAGGTCTTTAGTATTTTTGGACAGCTTTGATCTGTACTGCTGCAGAACAGTTTTCTTGAACTTCTTGGGATGCAGCATATAAAGACCCTTTGAAATTAGGGTGGGAGTATTGGTTATTGCAAGACCCACTTTTCATCCTTTTTGGACACTGTGATCCTGCCAGGGGTGGCTGCAGGTTTGTAAATCTGTTAAGTGCATTTGCATTTTTAAAGCCTGATGTTTTCTTTTTACCATTCTTGCCAGATAGACTGCCCATGCCTGCCCAGATATAAAGCTACTGATAGGGGAGCATGCTGTTTTACATAATGGAGAAGTTTTGCCTCCTCTGGCGCCCTAAGGATGGATAGATAGCTGTTTATTTTGTTGCCAGCCTATATTGTATCTTAGGCTTTGTCTAATGCATAATTTATGAAAAGAAAGCCATTTCTGGCTTGTGTTCCATAAAGAACATCTTGCTTGCTTAATGAAAAGAAATTTTATTTTCCTTGCTCTTCAAGGAAGAGATGGCACGCCTCCAGCAAAACATTGAAGGTTTGAAAGCAGAAGCCTCTGAAAATGAAGAGGAGAAGGTACATAGCAAATACACCAGTGAAATATTTTTTTCTTTTCCTCTTATTTGTAAGAATTGTAAAACTGCTCCTCTTATTTCACTTGAATAGAATTTGCATTAGAATGTTGATGGCCTGTTGGTTTTGCCAATCTGCTATCTAAGGTAAAGGTAAAGGTTTCCCTTGACAATTTGTCCAGTTGTGTCTGACTCTAGGGGGTGGTGCTCATCCCCGTTTCCAACCTATAGAGTTAGTGTTTGTTTGAAGACAAGTTTCCGTGGTCACATGGCCAGCGCGACTAGATACGGAACGCTGTTACCTTCCCACCGTGATGGTATCTATTCATCTACAGTACTTGAATTTTGCATGCTTTTGAACCGTTAGGTTGGTGGGAGCTGGGACAAGCGACGGGGGCTCACTCTGTCATGTGGATTCGATCTTACGACTGCAGGTCTTCCGCCCTTGCAGCACAGAGGCTTCTGCGGTTTAACCCACAGAGCTACCACGTCCCTACAGTCTGCTATCTAGCAGATGCGAAACACAGATGATGCAACTCTCTGAGCCCATTTTTGAATGGACACTCTTTTCCCACAAAGTGCCACATATTAACTCCTGTCGAGTCTTCCACTAATGGTGATGTTATTTATGTTGTTCAGGCAGAGTTAAACAACATGATACTGGCCTCTATATCAGTTCCAGTGGATTTACATATTTACTTTGTTAGTGTGTTCATCTGAATGTACTGTATTGAGTTAAATTTCAAAACTAACTTTAAAATAAGTAGGAACAAAATTACCTTCATGCAATGTTCTCTACTTGTTTTCAGAGGTTGCTTTTGAGGATGTTTTAAAGGCATTCTGACAAGAATTATTCTAGATTTATGACACACTCTTGCATTTCTCACCCCCACCCCAAGAAAATATATCAGATGAGCAGTGCAGCAAGTGTCATAAGCAATGTTCCCTCTGATTTTCTGGAGCTCTGCATGGAGGCTCCTCACCCTGTGTGTGGGATTCTGGCTGCGATGGAAAGCAAATGGGTGAAAACACCGGGTTGGTTGTGCACAACACCCAATGCAGTGCCGTGTGCCTGCAGAATGCAGCCCCTTCCTCTCTCTCTCTGCTGTTTATTTTAAGAAGGTAAACAAAGCGGACGAACACAAGTGTCAGAATAGTGGTTGAAGAAGAGCTCATCTGAGGGGGTGAAATGCTCACATGATTGCTCTTGCACTGCACTGTTGCCCAACAAGATTCTGGCCATGATGCATGTTTTGCAACTGATGCGGCACCAGGATGGTGTTCTGAAATGTGTGTCCCAAGATGCTCTTAAGACTCCATTTCCCAGCATGGCCAGTATTCAGGGAGCCTGGAAGCTGTAATCCAGTGACATATGGAGGCCCCAGATAAGGGGCCTCTACACTTAACATCATTATATTGTTGAACAAGGAGTTGTCTTCAAAAGTTAATGGCACATGACGAAGCTTAAATCTGACATCTTCTTTAATGGAGACCGGTAAATTCAGATGTTCTTTCAAATCCTGCACTCCCATAATTCCTGCTCATACAGTTTCCCTTCAGATTAATTTTAGCAAGGACTCCAGCTTGTCATGATGTCTTGACTGACAATCTCTGGCTAACAGTTATCCTCTAACCCAGGATGGGAGTCACCCTACTTTGATTCCTAATTCTGGCTTGGAGGGTAAGCACTCATCAGAGCTTGCTGATTCAAATGCCACAGTAAACCATGGCTAGCACCAAACTGAAAAAGGAGTCTCCATGCGAGTGTGGAAGCCTGTAGTTTCTTTCCAATAATCCCAACTGTGGACAAAAAGGATATTTCTTTTAAGGAAAACTGACCAAAGCTACTATACTTTAAGAAAACTTTCCTAACAATGGCTCAATATCAATTAATAACTGCATAGCAGGCAGCGTCTCAACAAATTTTGTGTGTGTGTGTGTGTGTGTGTGTGTGTGTGTGTGTGTGTGTGTGTGTGTGTGTGTGTGTGTGTGTGTGTGTGTGTGTGTGTGTGTGTGTGTGTGTGTGTGTGTGTGTACACACGCATTTGGTCCATAAGCATAAATGAGAAATTGATTTTTTAAAAATGTCTCAAATGTTAGGAACCTGCAAAAATCATAGATCAACAGTATAAAACTGAGAGGGAAAGACTGCAAAAGATCAGACTGCTTCTGGTAAGTTGGTTTCACAGAATTACTTTCTAAATGCTTTTCTCTTTTGTACAGTGTAAATTCTGAAGAACATTCTGAATATGATTTTCTATAATTTAACGTGTATTTTGTGTAACATGTTTCAAAATGTAAATATGATTTCTCGGTTACTAAGTGTAACATCAGGTCGTGAGTACTCTAATGCTGGAGGCATTCAAGAGAAAATTAGGCAGCCAGTTAGTCAGATATCCTTTGATTTGGATTCCTACATTGAGCAGGGAGTTGGACTCGATGGCCTTGTAGGCCTGCTCCAATTCCTTTACTTTCTGATTCTATTATTGGGTTGTTTTTGAATGTCAGGCCAAGTTTCTGTAAAAAAAAGAGAAGAGAACTGTTTATGTGTTTTGTTTTTAAACTCTCCTCAGGCCCGACGAAACAGAGAAATAGCCATTTTACAACGCAAGATTGATGAGGTTCCTAGCAGAGCTGAGTTAACACAGTACCAGAAGAGATTTATTGAACTTTATGGTCAGGGTATGTATATCAAATGGGAGTGAATTCCTCACAACTAAGTGCTATAAAGCTATGCAGCATGACGCTTGGCTGCACTTTGCTAATGCTGTTGTATTGATGGCTCTTTGACGTTCACATCATACAACCCCACTTGTGAGATTTTTATAGAGTGCCTATAAACATATCCTTGAGGCAAAAGAGGTAGTACCTGTGATTTTTTTGGAATGATTTTGACAATTTATGTAGTTGGTTGCATCATTGAAATCAGTATTCCAGGCAGAATACTGTACACCAGTAGTTCCCGACCTGGGGTCCCCAAATGTTCTTGGGTTAAAACTGCTAGACCTCTGGGAGTTGTAGTCTAAGAGCATCTGGTGGTAAACCAGCTGCACACAGAATGGAGTCAAACAAGAAACTAGGCTCTGTATTTTATGGCCTGCTTCTTAAAGTAAGCCAGTTCATATTGTCGCTAGAAAGAGATCTCTATAGATGCTTTGTAGCTTCAAGATGATCTCAGCACAAGAATAAAGTGTCCAAGCTCGATTCCTCCCCTTTCACAAAGAAGAAGGGAAGAACATGTATGTGCACAAGTGGGAATATTGAAATATGTGGGAGGTGAGAGAAGAAGCCCTGCAAGCCTCAGTATCTGTGTGCTTGCAGGGAAATGTACCATGCTCACATTTGTGGGTACTGCGGATCACTTTGGTGGAAACTCCTCCAGCAGTGAATGGGAATATCCTTCGGAGTGGCTGCTCTTGTTCACCAAGACCTATTGTATGGATGACATGTTGTTTTCCAACGTCTGGTGAAATATTTTGTTCATAGAGCAGCTTCTTAGAGATCATGGTTTCTAAAAGGAAGAGAAAAAGAATGTAGTGTCCTACGTTTACATTGGAGTTAGAGGGATCCATACACAGTGTGCCTTGAATGGGAGAGAAGGGCCTCCCCCCCCCCAAAAAAAAGATCTGAAAACCTGGCCAAGCTCACCTCAGAGACTATGTTCCTTAGAATGCCTTGGTCGCCACTTGTTTGTTTTCATGTCCTCTTGGACACTGATGAATTGTACATGTGGCCAGGCAAAATCTTAGCAGCTGTGTTGCTTTGTTCTGAAGAAGTTGCTGGCATCACTGCTGCTTGCTGTTGTCCCAATCAGAAATTTTCCTAGGATACAATAGCAGTTTGTCCCTTTTTATTGTTTTTTCAAAAAAAAGGGGGGGGATAAACCCTGTGTGTGCATACATGCTGATGCTTTATCAGCAGCCAAAGCAAAATAATGTATGAGTTTTATCTCTCTGCCTCTTCAGGTTGTTCAGTGCCATTAATGGCTATAAAGAGTGTTCTGTGTCAGAAAATGCATTACCTCTCTTTAGGCTGCAGCTATCGTATCAGTGTCCCAGCTGTGCTTAATGTAGTGAACAGATGATTTAAGAGAATTCTACCTTTTGCCTGCCTGGTCTATGCTAAACGAGCATTGCAAATCATTTAGAATAACCCTTTCTGCTTTACAAGCTGAAATCCTGTCACTTCCCATAAATTTATGTGAACTACTATTCACAGCATGTTGATTTTATGTTAAGATATATAGCTGGCTTTTGTAGGTTGGCTGAGTACTTGGGAGTGTATGCTTCACCCCTCTACATTTTTACAGTGTGCCGAAAACTTAGGAGAACGTTGACAAAAATTGAATTTGCTGTGCATTGGCTGTGGTCCAAACCATCTCATACAGTGCTTCCCCAGAGTTGAAGGATATTTGCTAACTTTCTCTCACATACAGATCAGCAGCTCAGAAGGTCCCTTTTGCTTAAGGGCACATAAAGCGGGGCACAACTGTACTCCTAGACTGCAATCCTACAAGACCGTATCCATTGAAGATGAATGATGGGAGTTGCAGTCTGAGAGCTTCCCTTGTCTAGTATTTTCAGTTCGTGGACTGCTTAAGATTTTAATCTTAGATATTTTATCTAAGATTATCAAGATTTTATTTATAAATTGACTATTTCTTATAAATTGTCTATAGAAGAGGTTGGATATAAAAGCAGAAACAAGACAAAATGAGAAGTATATGTTCTTGACAGGGGGAATAGATTTGGATATTGTAAAAAAAAATCAAGGGGAACTTTCTGCTATTTAGTAGCAATTGGCAGTGAGAAGCACATCTGGTGAATGAAAAATATCTAAAGGGAAAGATTCTCAGCCTTTAATCCTGAACATATGTTTGTGAAGATTTAAATTGTGCTGAAATCAGTGAACGTACACAGAATTGTACTTCGTATTGAAAGACTTGAGTCAAGTATCGTAACGGTTTCTTGTCTTCTACCCATATATGCATATGTGTGATGTTCTACTAAAAGATTTATTTCTTTGCAGTATCAGCAACTCACAAGGAAACTAAACAGTTCTTTACTCTTTATAACACACTGGATGATAAGAAGGTGTATCTGGAAAAAGAGGTAAGCTGTCTTCCAAAATTTGAGGCGAGATCAAAGTGGCTGAGATCCTTTTGTGCAGCCCTGTGAAAGCACAAGGAATGGGAGCAGGTTGCTACTGATTAAAAACATCCTTTGGCGACTTGGATATGTATGTAACTCCTGTGTAATGCAATGAAATCTCATGCACCTTAAAATCACCAAAGGAAGCCATTTATAATAATGAATTTTTATAAATTGCTTAGTGTAGATTGGATGTGCTTTCTTACTCTTTGTATACATGAACGTTTGCAAAAATTATAAATAGCAAAATGTAATTATATTCACTTGCTGCACTTAAACAGCAAGGTGGGATCTCGGTAATGAGAGGGACCCATTATTTCTATAATTGCAGTACACTTAAAATATCCATTACATTTTCTTTTTCTCGAGAAGAAGAGATGGCAACACGGATAATATCATTTAAAAATATTTTTTAGAGAACTGAATAATAAATTTTTAAAATCTGCTGTGAGGATGTCACACCAGAAATCAGGAATTGTGAATTCCATTTTCATATCACAGAACACAACTGGCTGCTCTTGTTTTGTTTTATTTAACAAACAGGGTATTCTTTTTCTAAAAAGGAGAACAGCATGCTATATGCAGCAATGTAACATGCCTTCCAGTGAGAAGATAAGACAATGTTCCCACCCCCAATAAATCTATTTATGTCAAGACAGATTATGTTTGTGAGGGGGCAGTATCACACAGGAGTAAAAGTGGACAGGAAATAGATGCACCCCTGAGCAAAGAGAAATACAAGAACAAAATATTGGTAACAAGGGCAGCTTGTGGTTCTCCACATGTGTTGAGATTTAGCTGCAATTCAGCAGATTAAAGTGATTTCTTTTTCCTGGATCTGCTTTCCTAATCTTTCCTCTTCCATTTCATTGTGCACTTTTGCCGTCTCTTTCTGAATCAGTCGTGTAGACTTCGCGTGTTAATCCATTCTTCTACATCAGAGGTAGTAATAGATGAGCCTCCAGTTCCTATTGGATAGCAACTTCTATTAGTCTTAGCCGGCACAACCAACAGGAAGGGGATCCAGTCCAACAGCCTCTGGAGGACCATGAGCTCCTGCATCTCAAATGCATTTATAAATCTGGATAACTGACCCAGCTATCCCAGTTTTGACTGTTTTGGTGGGCACTTCTCCAGAGCCTTGCTTTAACTAAAGTGTGTGACTGTAAGGTTTAACATTGGAGTATATCTCCTCATATCAGTATTCTTCCTTTCCACTCTGTTCCCCCACCCCACCCCCCAAAAACAAACCAATAGTCATGAAGATTTTCTGTGGTTTGAATCCCTTTGGTGAGCAAGCAACCCTAGACCATGCACAACAGGATACAGTATGGGGATCTAAACTCCTATTGGAATTTAAGGTAGTCAAGTTGCTGCTTTGGCATACAGGCAGACTTGATAATGAAGATGTTCAGGCTCTTAGATGTTTTCAGGGTTACCCACATTATACCAGGGTTCCTGAAAGTGCATGGGCATGCTTTGTGGTATAACAAAATCAGTCTGTGCAAGATTTAATCTGTAAGAAAGAAGGTTTTTCTGGTCTGGATCATTCTGAACGGATGTGGCTTTCACCCACAACCGGAAACATGGAGGTGTACAGTGACAACTATGGTTGGCATCATTTAAGGGTACAAAACTAACCTCTGATGCCACCTGCTGCCATTTCCTAACCAGAAATTAGCTTCCTGTTTTTCTTGGATTACAGTGCCCATCAATCCTACCTAGCATAGCCAATAGTGAGGTATCATGGGAATGAGAGTCCAAAAATATTGACGGAAGAGAATGATTACTCATCCAGCTGTCATACATTTAGGCTTTCTTGTGGTGATGTGATCTGACTTCCATCCTATTAAAAATTACATAATGCATTCATAATACATCCTTCCTACTTGTTAGGAATTTAATTGCCTTACAATACAATTCAATACATATCTGCAGAATGTATTTCAAGGTGTGACTGAATATAGTGAAAGTGGAAGAGATGTTGATGGTAGTTCAGCAGATACAGTGTCCTGCAGCTTTTTCTAGGCCAGGTGATTGGATTCACTAACATTGTCACTTCCCCACCAGAAACACCAAGTACAGTGGTGCCCCTCTTGACAATGATAATCCGTTCTGTTAAAATAGCTGTTGAGCGATATTGTCGTCAAGCGAAAGTAAAAAACATTGGAATGCATTAAAAACTAGTTAATGCATTCCAGTGGGCGAAATAACTCATTGTAAAGCGAAGATCCTCCATAGGGGAAGCCATTTTTGATTGCTATGAATGTCTTTGTGCTGATATAAATTCCTTGCCAGAGCTCTTTCTGTGTGTAGCACTCTGCGCAAGCATTGCTGTATCTTGTACATCATTCTTAGGGCAGCACAGTACTGATTCACACATAAATGTGCACCACTTGATGACATCAAGCATGTGTGAATAAGCTAGCAGCTACCACTGAAAGAACTTTCTGTAACCCAGTACAGCTTAAACACAGGGCTTCGGAAGGAGGTGGTTCACATCCCCAGCTGCCAGTCATCAAGTCATGAGTTACTTAGTGCTATAACATACATAGTCACGTGTCATCCATTATTTTAAGCCTGTCCTGATGCTTGATGTACTTGACTTTTTTCCACAATGAACTTGTCATAAAAATAAATGCTCCTGTTTTTTTTCTAGGTTAATTTGCTGAATTCAGTTCATGACAACTTCCAGCAGTAAGTCATCTTTCCTTCCTTTTGGGCTAGTAGCCTTATAGTTACAGCTTGGCCAGTTTGTGCCTTTACAGTGAATCTTGATTGGATTTCATACCATGAAGAATATGTTTTATATTACCCTGTTTAATTAATTGGTCCATGTAATCCCTCCCCCTACCCAATTCTTTTCCCTATAGCTTTGTGACATTCATCATACTGTTCACCATTTTTTCAAGGGGTGTATAAAAACCCACCCAGTGCGTTTTCCATGCAGGGGCATGGTTTGATCCTAAATCTAATTAGCACTCATAGCCTTTACATGAAATCAAGAGAACTTCACTGGGGGTATAAAGTTGATGCAGTTTTTCTTTTTATAGCAGTAGCTCGGCAAAGTAACTGCTCCAGAGAGTGCATTAACCTTTGGGTCTGACATTTCCAAGGCACTGAAAGCTATTCCCTGTGAAAACCAAGTCTGTGCCAGTTCACCTAGTGGAAAGCCCATCAAAGGTGGTGGGACTTGGTTTTGGGGGACTATGTGCAGGATTGTGCTAGTTATTAGTTCCAAACACCATATTTTAAGAAGTTATATTTCACTTGAAGATATTTGCCTATTATTAAATGAGAATTCCTAAGACGAAATGGGTTGGACATAATATAGGAATTCAGTTGATTGCTGCATATACGGATTGACTGTAGGTTTTTTTTAGGTTTTTTTTAGTGTCTATATTTAAACTGCACATTGCAGTAGGAAAGGGACCTAGACAAACATTCTTCTTTCCTCTACTTCAGCTTCTAATCTCGGCCTGCTCCTTTGGGGCCCATTCCCCCCCCATCTATCATTTGGAAGAAAGTTACAGTTTATCTTGAAAGTCACCCATTGCAGAACACTCCTTCCTTTGCATAAAACTTTAGCTTCACATCCATTCTCCTTTCAGAGCCATGGCTTCTTCAGGTGCTCGAGACCAGTTTCTGCGGCAGATGGAGCAGATTGTAGAAGGAATTAAGCAGAATCGAATGAAGGTTAGATAACTTCCTTTTTCTTTCTTTTCTTTCTTTTTTTTTTTCTTTTTTTTGCAGACATTTGGTATTTTTTAAGACTTCAGTAGGATCTTTAATCTCTGCAATAAACTACATGTTACTGAACATCTGGAGATCCTTTCATTTCTTGCATTGCTACTTTGAACATACCACATCTTAGCAATTCAAATAAAACCAGGTCATTAGGTGAGGATACAACTACAAACTAGGCCAGAATATGGATTGTGTACAGTAAGACCACATTATCCGCAGGGAATTGATTCCAAGGCCCCCCCACCCTGTGAATGCTGGAAAATGCAGAAGTATCAAACACTATACATTGCATGGTCTGACTCCCTCTGGTGGCCAGTTACACCCTGGAAATACATATAAATACGAATTTCTAGGATTTTATTTAGTATTTCCAGGCAGCAGATAAACGAATCAGTGGATACTGATCCTGCAGATAGGGAGGTCCAACTCTACACATGAACTGAAAGTGAATGTCTCAGCATGCTACAAATGTCTGTTCTTATGCCACATTCTTTTTCTATTAAAACATATATATAACTCTGTTCCTGAATCCCTTCCAACATCTCTTCATGTATCTTCTTTACCTACTCTTGAGGGGTAATTTTACTGTACATTGGAGGGCTTGGGACTGTTAAAGTCTGCCAGGGTACTGGTGGTTTTGGAAAAAGCATTTTCCTGTGCCTAAAACAAGTCTAGGGGTAGACAGAAGTATGACAGAATTGTTTGTCCTGCCTCAAACAGAGGACAACAGACCTTTAAATAAAGAAAGTGCAAGCCTCTGGAAATTTCCCGTCTCTGCTTGAATCAGTTGTTCAATTCACGACTTTTTTGAAGCTTAAGTAGTCACATATTACTTAAAAGAAAGTGGAGACATGTTTGCTACTGAAAGTATCTTGCTATCTGAGCATTAAATAATGTAGTATGTATGATCCATTTGATAATAAAATGTGAAGTATCCTAGTCAAAAATTTCAGTACCCTGTTTCCCTGAAAATAAGACCTAACCTGAAAATAGGCCCTAGTAGGATTTTTCAGTTTGCTCATAATATAAGCCCTCTCCCCAAAATAAGCCCTAGTTAAGTGAACCCCCACCCTCCACCATTGTGCAGCAACCAGAAGATGACATGACTGTCTTTGAATAAATGTAGATTGTTGTACATTAAAAAAAATAACACATCCCCTGAAAATAAGCCCTAATGTGTTTTTGGAGCAAAAATTTATATAAGACCCTGTGTTATTATCAGGGAAACATGGGTAGTTGAAAAATATAGTGTTGATGGGAGCCCTCTTAACAACAGACACTGATGAGAACCAGCCAAAATCAAAATGCCTAACAGAAAAAAACATGTTTCTTAGCACTGTTTTCAATTCACCTACAACTGGCAAGGAAAGCCCCAAAGGGTTTTTAGTTCAAAGTAACATTTATTTATTTATTTTATTTATTTATTTAATTTATATCCCGCCTATCTAGTCACGATGGACTACTCTAGGCGGCCAACAACAAAGATAAAATACAATAAACTAAAACAACAAATTACAAAACAATTAAAGTAAAGAAACAATAAAGGAGAAAAAAAAATCAAAAGTAATCTGGTGAGAAGGCCTGCCGAAACAACCAGGTCTTTAATAAGTTCTTAAAGGTACCCAGCGAGGAAGCTCCGCGGATACCAGGAGGTAAGTTATTCCACAAGCGAGGAGCCACCGCCGAGAAGGCCCTATTTCTTGTTTTTTCTTTTCGGGCCTCCCTCGGCGTTAAGCTCCTCAGCCTCACCTCCTGGCTCGCCCGTGTGATCCGGGTAGAACTTGGTGGGAATAGGCGTTCCGCCAGGTATCGAGGCCCTAAACCGTTTAGGGCTTTATACGTAAGCGTTAACACTTTGAAGTCGATGCGGAACCTGATGGGCAGCCAATGCAATGCAGCCAGAGTGGGCGAAATATGTTGGAATTTTTTCACTCCACTGAGTAATCTGGCCGCCGCATTCTGCACCACCTGTAATTTCCGCAACAACCTCAAAGAAAGCCCCACGTAGAGCGCATTACAGTGGTCTAATCTTGAGATTACGAGCGCGTGTACTAAGATGGTGAGCGCCCCCACGTCCAGGTAGGGCCGCAGCTGGGCTATCCGCCTGAGGTGAAAGAAGGCGGTGCGGACCACCGACGCCACCTGTGACTCCATGGAGAGCACCGGGTCCAGATGGATCCCCAAGCTGCGTACCCCATCCTTTGCAGGGAGAGTCACCCCCCCAAAAGAGAGGGAGTTTCCCAGAACCCCGACTGTGGGAGGGCCCACCCTCAGTACTTCCGTCTTGTCCGGGTTCAGCCTAAGCCCGTTCTCCTGCATCCATTGCAGTATAGTCCCCAACATGTGAGTTATGCACAGTCTGCTTTGTAAACAGTGTCACATAGGGAATCTAAGTGAGGGGGCCATTGCACGTGTTGGAAGGCAAGTTCATGTAGGATGGAATCTTCCCACAAGTGGAAGGACTAAAGCTCATCTGACCCAGATTTCCATTCCATGAGATAGTAGAGCCATCTGTCATCAGATGAACAATTTGCGTTTTTCTCCATCTGGAGAACCACAGGGGTCAGCATGCTCAGTACAGTGGGTGAGCATATTGCATCGGGCAAATTTTGCATCCCCTGTCACCAGGTTGGGTCTCCAAAGAGTGCTGCCAGACCCACTTATCTTCTGCAGCAAATGTTGTAATAAGTAGCTAGAGGACCTTTCCTTCCTCTGAGTGCACCCCCCACCAAAATAACAGCAGGTGGTAAAGCTGCCTGGAGAGTCAGATTGGCTGTAAAACAGCCAGCCAGGCTCAAAACCTTGTTTGTGAAAGGTCATTCCCTATCATGGTAAGCAAGATGTTGAGGGTAGAGATGGGGGGGCTTCATATTTGTATTCTAAGCCTGATGCCACTGGTAACTGGCCCAATTACCTCCCACCACCAGAATCCACCAGTCCACTTACAGCGTGGCATGCACGCCTGCCGTCATCCGTGCACCCATCGCAGCAGCAGCCTAGCTGCCGCAGCCCCATCTCCCTGCTCGCACAGTCACTCTGGCAAGGGGATAGATAGGAGGAGGAGTCTCCTCGCTCAGCCGTGGAGTAGCCGGTGAGCAGGGAGGCAGGTCTACTGCTGTTATTGGTGCACTGACGATGCCGCCGCACATGCTGTGCAGTAAGTAGACCAACAAGTTCTGGGGTTGGGAGGTAATCAGGTTGGCCACCTGTGCCAGCGGGCTACATATTTGTCTATGAATATGAAGCCCCCATCAATAATGTTGAGATTCAGGCACTTACAAAACCACAACATTTATTGAAGAGTGTGAATGGCTTATTATCTACCTCACAATGCCTGGTTGTCAGGACAACCCCCCTCACAACAGCACATTTTTGACCTTCATTCACTTCAGTGCTTCACTAGGCAGAGTGGCTTACCTACCCAGTGCCCCAGAGCAAGATACTAGGAGTGATGGGGCACATGCCCTCCTGCCTCAGGCAGAAGAGCAGGTCATGCTGCGGCTAAAAAGAATAGGCAAAGGTGGGGCCTCATTATCCCTTTGACTTTCTGAGTTTCAAATGAAAGATGTAGGAAGAGTCACAATAAGAAGTTCTGACATTTGACAGTGAATGGAGCATACACGGAGCAGTATCACAGCTTAATTGTTTGGTGTTTTTGTCTGTGCTTCTATAGCATATGCCGCCAGTAATGAATTTCCATCTTAGAAGATGTAGATGCAGGGTACTTAGAGACTTCTTGGTAAAGATCAACTCCATATTTAATTTGGATGTGGTTGCTGTGCATTACATGTAAAACCCTTTCCCCTCATTCAATCAGATGGAGAAGAAAAAGCAAGAGAACAAAATGAGAAGAGACCAGTTAAATGATGAATATCTGGAGTTACTGGAGAAGCAGAGGCTTTACTTCAAAACCGTCAAGGAGTTTAAAGAGGTAAAAGGAAAGAAATGCTGAAATTCTAGCAGCAGTAGTAGAGAATTTATAGGCAGAGACAATCTGCCCCATGTTATACTGCTGATGATATATGTTGCCTGATAATACATTACTGGTTTAGTTTTAGAATCAGAATAATGGAGCTTGAAAGGGTCTATAAAGGCCATTGAGTCCACACACACACACACTCAGTGCAGGTATTTAAGTTACAGTATATCTGACAGATGGTATCTTGTTATTGATTTATTGATTGATTTTGCATCATCACCGGGTAGTGCAAAATTTTGGAGAACAGAAGTGAATGCAGCAGAATCGACGATTTGCAGAAGAGCCTAAAAGCAACTGGAGGGATTGTTTGATATTAGTATGGCATTTCATCTGCTCCTTTGCTGTCCTATGTGATTTCTATTAGCCAGTCCTGACCCTTTCTCAACCTATCAATGAATCTCATTGCTTTATATTCCCCCAGCATTTATGGAAGGTGTCCTCTACACCAGCCTTTCTCAACTAGTGCCTCCATGCTCCCATTGTGTTTGGGGGTGGGGAGGTTACTAAATCTGCTGTCTTGGTAGTCCTTCCTATTAAACTGAGTGGATCCAAGTTCTAAATAGCCATGCCTAGGAGTGTGCTGTTAGTTATCATTTGTTAACATGCATTTCTCCATTGTTAAATGTCTGAAGCTTCTATCTTTTTTTATCAACAGGAATGCCGCAAAAATGAAATGCTTTTGTCCAAGTTGAAAAGCAAGAGTTCTTGAATGACCTCAGAGAGCCGCTCCTTTGTGGAGCTGAATTTATAAATTTTCCACGTTCAGTTTAATCCACCCATTGATTAGGTCGGTTCATTTTAAAGATGTAATGAATCAGCACAATATTACCTTGATTTCTTTTGTATGTTTATGTAAATATATATATAAGACACATAAAAATTGTATTCTTTCCTACTTTGATTTATCTTTGCACTAGTTGATATTTCAGGAAAAATACACATGCTGTAGAAAACATGTATCATGTTTTAAACAACAAAGAATAAATCGAGATGCATTTAACAAAAGCTTCCAACTGATTTCATCAGCTTCTTATCATGAAGACATTTTGAAGGGCTTTCTGCTCTGCTGATGAGATCAAAGATCACTTTGTTGTATGTATACAATAACCTTAGATCAATGTTAATAAAAATTAGACCTGTTTCCTAAAGATACAGAGAGCAGAAAATCAATTTTGACTTCTTCCCTGAATTAAAATTTGGGCATCTAGCTCTCGCCACAAAAATCTCCATGCCACGGGTTGCAGATCTAGGTAACTCCTAGATGAAGTTTAAATCAACTTCACATTGGAAACAGTACATCTGAAGAATAAAAAGGAATTTGGTCCTACAGATAATGTTGGATGGGGTGAAGAAATGCAAATGTCTCTCCCAAACCCAAGGATGTAGTTGCTTCAGAAGTTGATAGGGGGATTTAGTTGTTGAGGTGGGTGTTGTGCTCTGAGAATTCTGAATGGCAGCCACAGCTTGCTCCCCACTGATAGCAACCAGAACCCAACATGCTTTATGGACAAACAGAAAGCACTTCCGGCCATACACTAGGAGAATGGGATGGTCTATGGTTTTCTTCTGCGTGTTGCTCAATGCACATGTTTGTGTTCTGCAACTCCCTGTACTGCTTCTCCCACAGGTGTCTCTCCCCTCCCCCCCCCCCCCAGACTGAAGTACTTTGGGGAAGAGCATGAAGCTTTGCAACGTGAAAGGAGTAAGAGAACCTGGTGGGGCTTGGAATCCAAAGCCATGCAGTTGAATTTGCTGTAGACATTGGATTAAAAAACAAAAATTATCCATCACTGAAGTAGCCCAAAATCTCTAGGCAAACATGCTTATAGTTTTGGGCTTAAAAGTTGTCTGCATTATTATAATACTACGCAAAAGATTTACTGTACCTTTTTAATGGTGAATGCAAGAACAAGTAACTTAATTTTATTATTGTAGCTGGAAGGATCCATTGGTTCATTTTGATTGAGCCTGTACTAACTTTGCATGATTTTTTTTAAAAGCATTCAAGGCGTCAGTGCCTTGTGTCAAAGTAACATTCTGTGGGATGGCTGAGTGTGCATGGACTGGGAAGCCTGTGATCTGTCTGTCACCTAGCCTGTGTACTCTCATCTGAAACGTGGGATAATAAACCCTCCTGTACAAATGAGGGGATACAAGTGCAACCTACTCTACATAGTATAGATGGTAAGATTTCACAAGTCAAGAAGAGCTCTCTAAATATAAGAATAAACAGCCACCTATGTCCTTCCCCTCCAACCTATGGAAAATACCTCCACTCTCCTGGATCAAAAATCCCAGTTTGTTAATACACCAGCAGTTGACTCTTCCCGGTATTCTTTTATCTCTGCTTCACAAAAAGGTTCTTGAATGCAGTATTGTAATTTTTGTTAAATGCTGTATAAATGAGAAGGTTTGAAAAAAGAGTTAGAGTAGCCAAGCCAAAGGAAGATGCTTTTCCAGACAGGTGCAACAGTGCAGGAACACAGAGAGCTTATTAGTTCAGTGACAAAGAAGGGAATCCAGCAAAGTACAAATACACTAATTAGAATGCCAACCATCATCGCTGCTTTCTTCTCTTTCTGTTCCTTCCAAGTGTCTCCATCTGCCTGAAAACTGACAGCGGCATGACGAACTGTAAATACCATCTGTGGCTGAGAAGATTCTTTCACCTTGACACAAAAGCAAACAGGAGCTTTCATTAAGGCAGTTTTGTTCGGATAGAAAAAGTAATTTGCCCCACAGCACCTCTAGCATAAACCTGGACTGTAGCCTATGAACACTTAAAAAAAGTGCCAGGCTTCTGAATGAATTATATTAGCAACAGGGCAAATGGAATGTGTGATCCTCCAGGTAGTGGTGGACTACAACTCCCATGAGGCGTAGTCAGCATTGCCAGTGGTGAAGAAAGATGGAAGTTGTAGTTCAACAATGTTTGGAAGACCACACTTGTATCTGGAACAGGGGCTTTCTGTGGCAAGTTCTGCAAGCCAGAAATGTCCAGCACACAAATTTCAGGACCTCGCCATAGAATCTGGAAGCCAAAAAGTAGCAAACAACTTTTTAACCCTACTGTCCCTGCTCCTGGGCACTACATAATTCTGGAGTAGCATCTGATACAACTAAAGATAGCTGATACCAGCACAGAAAACAGTCCCCCTATGAGCACCTCGCACTGGCACATGGCTCTCAGCATCCCAGTCCCTTATTCTGACCTTTGAAAGACGGTGATCCAATATCTGGGTAAACGGTGTATAAAGCCAGCTTTCCATCACCTTTGGATAAATACACTACAAGCCTGACAACACTCCTATCTAAAGTACCCAGGTGAGACTGTTGAGCTCTGAGTGGTGTTGAGTGCCCATCCTCAACTTTGTTCAGCAATCAGGTTATGAAGAAAGAAACCATACAGAGCCCTTAACTCCTCCAGTGAAGTGGGGAAAAAATGAAAGGCATTTAATGTGGATTTGCCTAATCTCAAGAGTGCATTTATAAGGGATGAGCTGTGTTTTCTCCGTTACTGTGCTTCGTTTGTAAAGGACAATGAACCTCTTTAGCACAGCAGGAGGGACGCAGCCCCAGGGAGGCTGAGTGTCAACAAAAGGCAATCATCAGTCACAGAAACAGATGATGATATCTTTTACCTCCAGCTAGCAGACCAGATGCTGGAATGTAAGAAAGAAGATGGAAATATACAGCAGCTTCTCCGAATACTATTAACGTGGGCTAGGAAACAGGTGGCCATTTGTCCATCTCACCTCTACCTATATAACTCTTTAATACATTCCAAAGGTCTCAAATGAATACTTCTTTTTTGTGGCCTCTGTGAATGCACACATATGGGTATTGTCTGCGCCTGCACTGACTCTCTCGGAAGATTCTAGAGCTAAAAGTAACAATTTTATGGTGTGATCCTCCATGAGGTATATGCTCCTCCCACCCACCATCTTCCCCAGTTCCTTTTTTCCACCGAGCTGAACAGTTCTCAGGAAAAATTCAGCGCTTCGCTTTTTGCCTTCTGGCTATTTTTCTAGGCTCCTTTGAGCTTTTTGTTTGCTTATCTTTACTTTAATTGCCTATTTAGTGATCCTCCATGTCTTTTGTTTGCCTAATCGCCCCCCCCCCCGTTTTTATTCCCTTCCTTTCCCCCTTCCCCCTTCCTTCCCCCCCCACTAGTCTTTAGTTTATGGCCTCACCATCTCCTTTCAAACACTGTTGGTGGTGGCGACATGGTACCACGACGCCATAAAGGCACGAGACACAATTCTCCATACTCTTCAAAGTCTCGGTCTCAAAATCAACCTCGAGAAATCACACCTGATCCCAAAAGAAACAGCAAAGTTCATCGGCATGGAGGTAGACTCCCTCCGCGCAAGAGCTTTTTTGCCTCCAGAAAGAATCACAAAAATTCAAAAGGCTGTCCGCCTTTTCCAAACCCATCACTCCGTTTCAGCGCATCATGCCCAACATCTCTTAGGGCTCATGGCATTGATGGCGGCCGTCGTCCAACACACCAGGCTCAAAATGAGGTCTCTGCAGGCATGGTTTCTCTCCCTGTTCAACCCAGTGACAGACCTCCCGTCCTCACTACTGTCGGTAACACCAGAGCTAGCCTCCCAACTCAACTGGTGGACTTGCCCAGACAACCTCCTCATCGGCAGACCTTTCTTCCCCCCTGCGACCTTCCATACAGGTCACAACTGATGCCAGCCCCACGAGATGGGGGGGCCACTGCCTTCAGCACACAGTCCATGGACTTTGGTCAACACAAGAACTGCCACTTCACATAAACCATCTGGAACTGATGGCAATCATCAAGGCGTTCCATGCCTTTCTTCCCCTGATCCAAGGACAGGTAGTGCAGTTGGCAACAGACAACACCACTGCCCTCTTCTATGTCAACAAGCAAGGAGGCACCCACTCCCCTTCTCTGCTCTACCTAGCTGTCGACCTCTGGGAGTGGTGCTATTCCAACCATGTTTTCCCTATTCCACCGACGACAACACCTTGGCTGATCGGCTCAGTCAGCTTCTGACGAGAACTCACAAATGGATCCTGAACTATGTCCTATTCCAGGGGCTATGCCAATGATGGGGCACGCCTTCAATAGACCTCTTTGCATCCGATGCCAATAAGAAATGTGCCCGATTCTGCTCCAGAGCAGGAAGGGACAGCGCCTCTCTGGGAGATGCATTCCTGATGGACTGATCTCACAATCTTCTCTACGTATTTCCCCCTCTACCTCTCATCCAGAGGGTAATCGTCCGTCACCGGCAAGACGGTGCCAACGCGATCCTGATAGCCCCGTACTGGCCCCGCCAGCCATGGTTCACTCACCTGTTATCAATGTCGTCAGACATGCTCCGTCTTCCTCTCCGCCCAGATCTCCTCTCGCTCGGCCACGGCCTCGTCCTTCACCCCAACGTCGCCTCTCTCAGTCTTGCAGCTTGGAGGATACTCCCGACGTGATGAACGTTCTCCTTCGGGCTCACAAACCTTCCACTACTCTCCTATATGAGAATAAATAGAAGTCCTTTCTAAAATATACTCAGGACAATGACTTACCTGCTGTACCTGTCTCTTTGAAGACCCTACTCACTTACCTCCTTCATCTCTTCAGTTTCGGTCTCTCCCAGTCCATGCTGAAGGTCTACCTATCAGCCATTATGGCTCATCAACCGGACGACTCCCCTTCCTCCAAGTTGTTCTCTCACCCAACTGTCAAGAAATTCCAAAAAGGGCTCAACAACATTCGCCCTCCTCAACAACGTATCACCCCCCAGTGGTCAGTGCAGCTGGTTCTTAACGCCTTGATGTGGCTTTCATTCGAGCCCATGGCGTCTATAGACATCAAATTCCTGACCCTTAAATTGGCCTTCCTCGTTGCAATCACGTCAGCCAAACGAGCTAGTGAGCTCACAGCTCTCCGAGCCAATCCTCCCTTTATTTATTTATTTATTTATTTATTTATTTTTAATTTTAATTTAATTTAATTTAATTTAAACCCCACCTATCTGGACCACCAGACCACTCTAGGCGGCTTCCAATACAAAATAAAACAATAAAACACAAGAATGTACATAATCATTCAATAACAATTATAATAAGATAAAATAGAAGAGAATTAGAAAGAAAAGTCAGGAATTAGCTGGAGGGAATGCCTGGATGTACAACCAAGTTTTTAAATGGGTTTTAAAGATACCCAGCGTAAGGGCCACGCAAATCTCTGGAGGGAGGCTATTCCAGAAGCGAGGAGCCACCGCCGAGAAGGCCCAGTTTCATGTCTTCTCCTTCCGGGCCTCTCTCGGCGTCAGGCTCCTCAGTCTCACCTCCTGACTTGCACGGGTGATCCAGGTAGACCTTGGTAGAAGCAGGTGTTTCACCAAATAGTGAGGTCCTAAACCGTTTAGGGCCTTGTAAGTAAGCATTAACACTTTGAAGTCGACGCGGAAACGAATGGGCAGCCAATGCAGTGTGGCCAGAGTTGGAGAAATGTGTTGGTATTTTCTCACTCTGGTGAGGAGTCTGGCTGCCACATTCTGCACCACCTGAAGTTTCTGCATCAGCTTCAAAGGCAGCCCAACGTAGAGCGCGTTACAGTGGTCTAATCTTGAGATTACGAGCGCATGCACCAAGGTAGTGAGTGCCCCCATGTCGAGGTAGGGCCGCAGCCAGGCAATTCGACAGAGATGGAAAAAGGTGGTGCGGACTACCGACGCCATCTGAGTTTCCATGGTGAGCGTCAGGTCCAAGTGTATGCCCAAGCTGCAGACCCCACTCTTCGCAGCCAGGATCACCCCCCAAACGTGGGAGAGTCACCCAAGCACCAACCACGGGACCACCCACCCTCAGAACTTCCGTCTTGTCCGGATTCAACCTCAGCCCATTCTCCTGCATCCATTGCAGTACAGCCCCCAGGCAGCGCTGGAGGGACAGGACGGCATCACCTGCAGTTGGTGAAAAGGAGATGTAGAGCTGAGTGTCATCGGCATATTGATGACGCGAAACCCCACATCCCCTGATGACCCCTCCCAGCAGCCTCATATAGATGTTGAACAGCACTGGGGAGATGATCGACCCCTGTGGAACCCCACAGTTGAGACTCCACGGGGCTGAGACACTCTCCCCAAGCTGCACTCTCTGGGGACGGTCCCCCAAGAAGTGCTTTGATCCCTCCCCCCCTTACTTCCGAGTATAAAATGACCCTCAATTTTTCCTTTAATTATTTTAGGAAAAAGTGTTTGGAAAAATACATAGAAAAATACAGTACCTACCTTGAAAATTTTGAAGAAGGTCACCATAAATCAGAAAGCACACAATTATTATTATACACACATGCAGGCTGATCATATCCAGACATATTGATGAGCTGCATAGGCATTGGATGAAGCCAAGAAAAGTCCTAGTTATACTGAAAAGAAATGATGACTGTTGCCACATTCTCACTTTAGAACTAGTCACCACATAACAGAATATTAACGCAGCATATGGCTAGACCATTCCTAGTATGCTGCAAAAACAGTGCATGAGAAAATGAGATAAATGTGTGGCAAAAATATCAAATAACTCTTTTAATTTTTATAAATAAAAAGCCTGCTTCCAGACCCCCCAAAAACAAACAAACAAAAGCCTGCTTCCCAAAGTAGTTTGTAAGTAAAGGACAAAAATGTGAATCAGGACTACTAGCTGCGTTTGGGAGGTGATTTTTTTTAAAAAAAAAAACTATCAAAGGCTCCCATCCCCATCCTAAGGCTTCTAAAGGCTTCCCCAGGGCAAAATGGAGCCCTAAGGAGCCTTGGAACCTAAAAAGAGGAGGATAGGAAGCTTTTAATTAGTTGTTGTTTCTAGCTGTTTGGATTGTTCCATTCACAAACTTCTGCCCTGGCTTCCAAAAAAGGGAGGTGCTCCTTCATCCCGGCTTTACAGACAAAGACATAAAAAATAAAGACGACAGAAACGTGACACCTTAAAGACTAACTGCTATATTTTAACGAAAGCTTTCATAGATCAACTCCACTTCCTCAGACCTTTTTGTTTTCGCCTGCGATCCCATG